>NC_044982.1:120740401-121047532 GCF_008728515.1 Papio anubis | reverse complement strand
CCTATTTCACTTAATGTCCTCCAGGTTTATCCGTGTTGCCACAAAAGACAGGATTTTATTCTTTTGTGGCTCAATCGTATTTTATCATGTCTCCATACCACATTTTCTTATTCATCCATTTGTCTCTCTGTGGACATTTAGGTTGATTTCATATCTTGCGATTGTGAGTAGTGCCACAATAAACATAGGGCTGCAGATATCTTTTTGACATACTGATTTCATTTCCTTTGGGTGTATATCCAGTAGTGGGATTGCTAGATCACATGGTAGTTCTATTTTTAATTTTTTGAGAAACCTCCATACTGTTTTCAGTAATGACTGTACTAATTAACATTCTCACCATCATTGTGTTAAGGGTTCCCTTTTCTCCGTATCCTTACCAACACTTGTCTTTTGGTTTTGTGTGGAGTCAGAGTTGGGCCAGATGCAGTGGCTCACGCCTGTAATCCCAGCACTTTGAGAGGCCAAGGGGGTGCGGATCTCAGAAGTTTGGGACCAGCTTGGTCAACATGGTGAAATCCCGTCTCTACAAAAATACAAAAATTAGCCAGATGTGGTGGTGTGTACCTGTAGTCCCAGCTGCTCGGGAGGCTGAGACATGAGACTCACTTGAACCCGGGAGGCGAAAGTTGCAGTGAGCCAAGATTGCGCCACTGCACCCCAGCCTGGATGACAGAGCAAGACATACATACATTCATACATACATACATAGTCACAGTCTTGCTCTGTCTCCCAGGCTGGAGTGCAGTGGCACAATCATAGCTCACTGCAGCCTTGACCTCCTGGGCTGAAGTGATCCTTCTGCCTCAGCCTCCCAAGTTGCTGAGACTATAGGCATGCACCACCATGTCCTGCTAAGTCTTTTTAATTTGTTTTTGGAAATGGGATGTCACTGTGTTGTGCAAGCTCATCTCAAACTCCTTGCCTCAAGTGATCCTCCCAGCTAAGTCTCCTGAGTTACTGGAATTACAGGTGTGATCCACTGTGCCCAGCTGTCTTTTGATTTTTTGAGAGTAGCCATTCTAACTGGAGTGAGGTGATTTCTCATTGTAGTTTTGATTGATTTGCATTTCCCTTATTATTAGTGATGAACATGTCTTCATATATCTGCTAGACATTTGTATGTCTTTTAAGAAATGTCTAAATTTAAAATGGATTAGAGATTTAAATGTAAGATCTGAAACTATGAAAGTATTAGGAAAAAAACATAGGAGAAAAGCTCTGTGACATTGGTCTAGGCAAGGCTTAAACCTTGAAAGCACAGAGAACAAAAGCAAATATAGACAAATGGCATTAAATTAAACTAAAAAGCTTCTGCACAGCAAAGGAAACAACAGAGCACAGACAACCTACAGAATGGGAGATTATAAGGGGTTAATATATAAAGAACTCAAACAACTCAGCAGCAACAAACCAAATAACCCAATTAAAAAATGGACAGGCCTGGCGTGGTGGCTTACACCTGTAATCCCAGCACTTTGGGAGGCCGAGGTGGGTGGATCACTTGAGGTCAGGAGTTTGAGACCAGCCTGGCCAACATGGTGAAACCCCGTCTCTACCAAAAAAAAATTTTATATATATATGCGCCAGACATGGTGGCGCAAACCTGTGATCCCAGCTACTCAGGAGGCTGAGATGGGAGAATCCCTTGAACCCGGGAGGCCGAGGTTGCAGTGAGCCAAGAGCACGCCACTGCACTCCAGCCTGGGCAACAGAGCAAGACTCCACCTCAAAAAAATTAAATGGGCAAAAGACCTGAATAGACATTCCTGATATATTTCTGTTGTTTAGTTTAATTGAATTCTACTGTGGGGCAGTATACTTTGTATGACTTCAGTCTTCTTAAGTTAACTGAGATTTGTTTTTGGCTCAGAATATGGTCTATCTTGGTGAATGTTCTGTGTGCATTTGAAAAAATACACATTCTGCTGTTGTTGAGTGGAATGTTCTTTACATTTCAAAGTTCAGGTTGGTTGGTAGTATTGTTCAAAGTTTTCTGTATTCTTACTGATTTCTTGTCCAGTTGTTCTATCACTTAGAGAGGAATGTTAAAATCTTTGCTCATAATTGTGGATTTGTTTCTCATTATAGTTCTGTCAGTTTTTGCTTCATGTATTTGGAAGCTCTACTATTAATAATGTACATGTCCTCTTGACCCCTTTGTCACTATACAGTGACTCTCTCTATCCCTAGTAATATTTTTTGTTCTGAAATCTACTTTCTCTGACAGCTTTGGTTTTTGTTGTTTGCTTTTTGCTTTTGTTTTTGTTTTGTAAAGATGGGGTCTCCTGTGTTGCCCAGGCTGGATTCAAACTCCTGGGCTCAAGCAATCCTCCTGCCTGTGTCCTGCTGTGTAGGTGGGACTACAGGCCCATGCCACCGTGGCCAGGTCATCCAGCTTCGTTTTGGTCATGGTGTATCTTATCCTTCTTTGTTACCATGATGTATCTTTTCCATACTTTTACTTTTAACCAGTTTGTGTTCTTATAAAGTGGATTTCTTATAAACAAGCTATAGTTGTCTTTTTTTTTTTTTAACTATCTGATATCTGCCAATCTGATAGTATCAGCCTTTTAATTGGGTTATTTAGACTATTTACATTTTATGCTATTGTTGATATGGTTGGTTTTAAATTTACCATCTTGATATTTATTTTCTTTTTGTCCTATATGTTCTGTTATTCCTCTTCCCCTTTTCATATGCCTTCTCTATGATGATTTTTTAATGATTCAATTTTTGTCTCCTTTGTTGGCTTATTAACTATAACTCTTTGTTTTGTTATTTTAGTGGATGCTTTAGGTTTTGTAGTATACATCTTTAATTCATCACGGCCCTCCTTCAGGTGCCATTTTACCACTTTACAACAGTTCATTTTTATTTTCCCCCTCCTGGTCTTTGTGCTATTCTTGTCATACATTTCACGTCTGTATAAGTTTGTTGTTGCTGTTGTTGTTTGAAACAGAGTCATACTGTGTCACCCAGGCTGGAGTGCAGTGGTGTGATCTCAGCTCACTGCAACCCCCACCTCCCAGATTCAAGTGATTCTCCTGCCTCAGACTCCCAAGTAGCTGGAATTACAGGCACCCGCCACCAGGCCTGGCTAATTTTTGTATTTTTAGTAGAGACAACGTTTCACCATGTTGACCAGGCTGGTCTTGAACTCCTGACCTGGAGTGCTATGCCCACCTCGGCCTCGCAAAGAGCTGGGATTACAGGCATGAGCCACTGGGCCTGGCCTACTTCTATACAAGTTTTAAACTGCAGTATGTTGTTATTATTTTTGCTTTAAACAATCAGTTCTCTTTTGCGAATACTGAAATAAGAAACAATTCTTTATATTTATCGATGTTGTTTCCATTTCTGATGTTCTTCATTCTTTTGTGTATATCCAGATTCTAATCTGGTATTGTTTTCCTATTCCTTGAAGGACTTTCTTTGCCATTTCTTTAAAATGTAAGGACTGTGTTGAATTCTTTTACCTTTTCTATGTCTCAGAGTTCTTAGTTTACCTTTGTTTTTGTAAGATATTTTTGCTGAGTAAAGTATTAACAGTTGACATGTTTTTTTTTCTATTGGCACTTCAAAAATTTTACTCCACTTCTTACTCTGTTTTCTCCTTGCATTATTTTTGACAAGAAATCTGCTATTATCTGTATCCTGTTCTTCTATATATTTCCTTTGTCTTTTTTCTTCTGGCTGCTTTGAAGATTTTCTTGTTTTCACTGGGTCTTAAGCAATTTGGTTATGATTTGCTTCGGTGTTGCTTTATTCTTGTTTTTTTTTTTTTTTTTGTGCATAGGGTTTATTGATTGTCCTGTCTGAGCACTCCTATTTCTTTTAAATTCTCTCTTCTCCTGCTTTTTCTTCTGTATTTCTGGCCATCTCTTATCTTACTTGACGTTTAAATATTGGTGGTCCTAGGGATTCTGTTGTGTTTTGATTCCACAGGGTATTCTCAGGTCATCTCATTCACTCCCATAACTTAATCTGCTATCTGTGTGAGAGATTTCCTAATTGTTTATCTCCACCCAGACCTCTCTCCAAGCTTCAGGTTTGTATTTCCTTACAGCCATCCCTACTTAAATCCAGAGGAGCCCTAATGAACTTATTTGGAATGAATAGACCTGGAGGATAGCATGGTGGCTTATACCTGTAATCCCAGCACTTTGGGAGGCCAAGGTGGGCAGATTGCTTGATTTCTAAGAGTTTGAGACCAGCCTGGGTGACATGGTGAAACTCTGTCTCTACAAAAGATACAAAAAATTAGCCAGGTGTGGTGGTGCACACCTATAGTCCCAGCTACTTAGGAGGCTGAGGCAGGAGGATCCCTTGAGCCTGAAAGGTGGAGGTTGCAGTGAGCCAAGATCGAGCCACTGCACTCCAGCCTGGGTGACAGAGTGAGACCCTGTCTCTAAACAAACAACAAAAAAATAAGAGTAAAGGATAATCTCAGAGTACTTGGGCAAGTTGCTAGAAAACAGTATTCTCAGGGGAAGAATCAAAGGGGAAAATGGCCAAGTTGATATGGTAGTTGACTTCATTGTAGTTCCACCAAAAAGGCAAAAAATAAACAAAACCCTCATATCTGACACTCGCTGGTAACATAGCATTGAATACTGTGGTGAACTAGAAATTGAAACTATAATTCTCAAGGAAGTTAGGCCCTAGAAGAATCACTTGTGAGCCGGAAGGGAGGAATAAGGACAAGGGAGTCCTAGATGGCAACTATTGGCTGGTTTAGAACTCTGCCAAGCTAAAAGGATAATGTGAGATTTACCTGAACTCTGAAGTGAAATGCAATCCTAGAGGCTCATGAGCTGCTGCTAGGAAATAACAATGAAAAAAATCCTTTCACAGTGGTTCTAAAACACTTTGTAAATCCTATTTCTTTTAATTATTTAATCATTTTATTTTGGTTGGTTTTATAGGAAGAAAATGATATGCTATTAGCTTAATTTGGTTGCCACACCAGGATGAGTAGACTCTCTTCATAAAGTGGGTAACAAATGAAAGTCTTTGAAACAGGAGTGATATGATCACTGTGCTTACTATATATACCCAAAATACATTTTTGGAAGAGTAATAGTCACTGTTTTTTTCAAAACTTAGCAGTGCCGTATCTGCAGTGATTCCTTTTCATTTAGTTTCTCACCCAACTAAATAAGCCAACTAGAGGAACCCTAAGAAAATAGAATTTTATTTTCTTTCTTGGGAAGTATCTGCAAGAATGGAGAAGCTTGGAAACATTTCTTATAAGGTAAAAGCTTTTTTTTTTTTTTTTTTTAAAGTCTAAATCTCAGAATATTATACATACAAAATTCTTTTTCTTTTTTTCTTTTTCTTTTTGAGAGAGAAGGTCTTATTCTGTCTCCCAGGCTGGAATGCAGTGGTACAAGCATAGCTCACTGCAACCTCAAACTCCTAGGATAAAGCGGTCTTCCTGCCTCATCCTCCCAAGTAGCTAGAATTACCGGTGTGAGCCCCCATGCTTGGCAAATTTTTAGAACTTTTTGTAGGGTGTCTTGCAGTGTTACTCAGGCTGGTCTCAAACTCCTGACCTCAAGCAGTCCTCCCACCTTGGCCTCCCAGAGTGCTGGGATTACAGGTGTGAGCCACCACACCTGTCCCACAATTCTTATATACAATTCTAAACACCCTCTCACACACAGACACACCCAAAGTTATGCGTTTACTGTTCTGGGGCATTTTTTAAATGTTAAAATTGCAGCTACTGTTTAGTCTCATTTTCTCATCTATAAGTCTTGGCATATGTCATGTATCTATTTTAGAAAAGTAATTTTAAAGTTAGTAGATTAAGAAACAACATGGTTGCACTAAAAAGTGCCTTATATAAAAAAATCTTTCCATGGAATACCATGGAGACTATTTTTCCATATGTTAAATAACATGGAAGAGCCTGCATTATAGGAAACTATTTGCTTAGAAGCTGATTTAAAATTACTCAGAGCCACATCTAGAAATTTACAGGAGTAGTACCTAATTAAGTATATTCTGTGATGTTTATAGGAACCTTATTTATAAAAGGAAACTTGAATAATTTCTGTCTTCAGAATGTTTATTGATAAAATAGATATACCTTCACTACTGCTATGCTTCATTGTAAATGATAACGTTGATCTGTATTTGTGCCATGTCCACACATAATTATAGGTGGAAAACACAGGCAACAAAGATGTGGACATAATATAAACCTAAATATAGGTATATGTATACATATGTGTGTGTATATATATACATATGTGTATATACAGATATATACATATATACACATGTATATACATATATACACATATGTGTGTACATATATATACACACATGCACAAATAGATCTGAGAAAGTATATGCTAGTAATACCTTTATCTCTCTATGTCTGTATTGTCTGAATTTTTATAATTGTATAATCTTTATTGAAAATGATGGTGGGAAGTTATTTTTATTTTGAAATGAAAGCAAAACATGTGTATTCCAGAGAATTTGAATCAGGTTATTACTCTTGCATTCTTCAACTACTGATGGCTATAACTGTGTAAAGAAATAAAACATTTCCTATAAAGACAATCAGAAGTTAGGAAGATCTCATCTTTATCCTGTGGACATACAGATGTTTTTTCTTTGGCTCATTTACCACAGTCGTGACTTCGACTATTTCTTAGGTTGTGGGGTTTTTTTTGTTTTTTTGTTTTTTTGTTTGTTTGTTTTCAAAGTTGTAAATGAACAGCCAGGTGTGGTGGTTCACTCCTGTAATCCCAGCATTTTGGGAGGCTAAGGCTGGTGGATCACTTAAGGTCAGGAGCTTGAGACCAGCCTGGCCAACATTGTGAAACCCCATCTCTACTAAAACTACAAAATTAGCCAGATGTGGTGGTGCATGCCTGTAATCCCAGCTACTGGGGAGGCTGAGGCAGGAGAATCTCTTGAACTGGGAGATGGAGGTTGCAGTAAGCTGAGATTGCACCACTGCACTCCAGCCTGGGCAGCAGAGAGACTGGCTCAAACAAACAACAACAACAACAAAAAAACCCACAAAAGTTATAAATGAATATCGTTTAAAATGTCAAATAGGCTCATTTTAAAAATCCCACGTTCTCATATTCTATCATTTCTGTCTTTCTAGGGGTAACTATTTTGATCTCTTTTGGCTTTTAAAAAATGTATAAATAATATGTTTGCATTGCAAATTGTTGCATTTTCAGTTTTAGGCATTATATATTGATTTCCCACCATGGGAAATAGGATTTGGCTTTTTTTCCACTCCTACCATATAATCTATTTGTCACCCTCTCTTGATTATATTGTAATTTTGTTTGGGTCGTCCCATTTATACTTTATTATGACTATATAAACACTGTTTGTAATGAGTAATGTAGTGAACTATTTTTCATTTGTTGAATACCTTTTCATTTTCCCTGTACCGGTCATTTTCTTTTTTTTTCCCCCCGTGTACTTATTTCTCATTCATTGCCAAAATTTTTTTGCCACTATGTAAATCTCCAGATGGATAAGATGAATGTCTAAATTCATGTGCATGAGGTAATTCTGTCAATTTCATGTTCTATAAGAATTCCCTACCAGAGCCTTCTGAACTGATACTCTGCTAACCCAAAACACAGGATACTCTGTCGTCTTGAAGTCTTCTTTCATTACATCTCAGATATTATTTTGCCTCTTGCCTGTGTTAATCTCGTATTTCATAGGCCCATGTCCTGTTCTTTCTTAGTTTTCTCCCTCTTTTTAGTGTGGCATATCTCTTAGTAGTTCATAGGAAAAAGCTGCATGGAAGGTAAATTTTTTGAATAAAGCATGCCTGAAAATGTTTTATTCTATACCCATACTTTATTTGATAATTTGGCTGGGTGTAGAATTCAGCATTAGAATAATTTTCCTTTAGAATTTTGAAGGCATTAATTTTTCCATTGCCTTCTATTTATAGTGTTGTTGAAAAGTTCAAATTTATGCTGGTTTCTGATTCTTTTTTTTTCTTCTTCTTTTTAGAGACAGGGTCTCACTGTATCACCCAGGCTAGAGTACAGTGGCATGATTATAGCCCACTGCAGCCTCAAACTCCTGAGCTTAAGCCATCCTCCTACCTCAGCCTCCTGAGTAGCCAAGTCTAAGGCCTGTGTTGTCATACCTGGCTAATACTGTTATTTTTTGTAGAGACAGGTTTGCTGTACTGATCTCAGCTGATCTCAAATTCCTGGACTCAAGCAATCCTCCTGCCCTAGCTTCCCAAAGTGTTGGGATTACAGTTGTGAGCCACTGTTCCCAGACCAGTTTCTGATCTTTTTCTGTAACCTATTCTTTCCCCTACCTCTCCAGAAACATGTAGAATTCTTTTTATGCCCGGTGTTTTGAAATGTTGTTGCCATATGAACCAATTTTAGCCATTATATTGGGAATACAGTGGTAATCTGGAAACTTGTCCTTTACTTGTAGGAACTTTTCTTGAATTATTTCATTAATTATTTCTTATTTCCTTCCTTCTGTTTTCTCTGTTCTCTGTTTGGAACTCCTGTTCCCAGACCAACCCTCTAATTTTCATACCTGTTTTCTTCCTCCTTGTCTTTTTGCTTTACTTTCTGGGAGATATCCTGAACTTTGTTGTCCAGCCTGTCTATTGAGCTTTTCCTTTGTGCTATCATATTTTTACCCTCCAAGAACTTTGTGTATACATATAAAATACAGATGTTTCTTTCTTTTTTTTTTAAACAATAACTCATTAATTGTTTTTGTTTTTGTTTTTGAGATAAGGTCTCACTCTATCACCCAGGCTGGAGTACAATGTTGTGATCTTGGCTCATTGCAACCTCCGCCTCCTGGATTCAGGTGATTCTTATGCCTCAGCCTTCCCAGGTGCTGGGATTGCAGGCGTGTCCCACCACGCCCAGCCAATTTTTGTATTTTTAGTAGAGGCGAGGTTTCACCATGTTGGCCTGACCTCGAGTGATCCACCCGCCTCAGCATCCCAAAATGCTGGAATTACAGGCATGAGCCACCATGCCTAGCCTTGGCAAAATTGTTTTATAGTTGCACCATGGTTATAAATGATAGCTTTTTTCAGAGCCTTTGGAAATTTATCTAATTCCTGCATAATCTCTGCCTGTTCCCAGCTACCTTTTTTTGGGTCATTTTGGTCACCATTATTCCATATTGAAGGCTTTCCTCTGATACTTGGTCGTGTTGGCATGTCTGTTTATTTTTTATTTTTATTTTTAACTTATTTTAATTAATTAATTTATTTATTTATTTTGAGACGAAGTCTTGCTCTGTCACCCAAGCTGGAGTGCAGTGGCACGATCTCAGCTCACTGCAACCTCTCCTGGGTTCAAGTGATTCTCCTGCCTCAGGCTCCCGAGCAGCTGGGACTACAGGCGCGGGCCAACATGCCAGGCTAATTTTTGTATGTTTAGTAGAGATGGGGTTTCACTTTGTTGGCCAGGCTGATCTCGAACTCCTGATCTTGTGCTCTGCCCACCTCGGCCTCTAAAAGTGCTGCAGTTATAGGCGTGAGCCACCACGCCTGGTTGTTTTTTAAACCTGAATATGCCATCAAGCTTTATAGACCCAGTTCTAGTTTTGAATTTCTTTTTTTGAGCAGTTCTATCTGACTTTTGCAGGATGAAGGAAGGGCAGTTGTCCAGCTAACTAGAGAGGATAAATGGACCTGGGGATCTGGTTACTTCATAAGCAGGTTTTCAAGAATTCCTCTTACTTTAGCTGTATTCTGTTAGCCCCACTTGTACAGGTATTTTGCATTATAAATTAGATCAGTTCTCCTGTTTCTCGCAGCTTCACTGCTAGTTTAGGATGCATTTTTCTTTCGTAACTTTTTTACCATTCATATATTTGCTTTCCAGTTTCTACACTTTTTGTTGCCCTCCTATCCCTTTCTCCTCATCCTATTGGGTTTATTTTATAACACAAAAACAAAACAAGCAAGCAAAGAAAAATCCTTACTGACCTTTTATTGGAATTTTAGAATAGAGTAAAAGTAGCTGATGTGCTGTGCTAAGCTAGCAATCTCTACCAAGACTAATTTTTTTCCTTTTATTTTTATTTTATTTTGTTTATGTATTTATTTATTTTTGAGATAGAGTCTTACTCTGTCGCCCAGGCTGGAGTGCACTGGTGTGACCTCAGCTCACTGTAACCTCTGCCTCCTGGGTTCAAGCAATTCTCCTGCTTCAGCCTCCCAAGTAGCTGGGATTACAGGTGCACGCCACCACGCCCAGCTAATGTTTTTGTATTTTTAGTAGAGATGGGGTTTCACCATGTCGGCCAGGCTGGTTTCGAACTCCTGACTTCAAGTGATCTGCGTGCCTCAGCCTCCTAAAGTGCCAGGATTACAGGCGTGAGCTACCATGCCTGGCCTTTTTCTCCTTTTAGATCTTTGGTTTAGGCAGTTCAACTAGCAGTCTAGAATGGGAATTTTCAAATATGGCTGTCCATTTAGAATCACCTGGAAAACTTGATTGATTGATTGATTGATTAATTGAGACAGGGACTCACTCTGTCGCCCATACTGGAGTGCAGTGGCCCAATCACAGTTTGTTGCAGTCTCAACCTCCCAAGGCTCAGGTGATCCTCCTGCCTCAGCCCTGAGTAATTGGGCTACTGGCGTGTGCCACCACGACCAGCTAATTTTTGTATTTTTAATAGGGACAGGGTTTCGCCATGTTGCCCAGGCTGGTGTCGAACTCCTGGGCTTAAATGATCCACCCGCCTCTGCCTCCCAAAGTGCTGGGATTACAGGTGTGAGCTACTGCTCCTGGCCAACCTGGAAAACCTTTAAGAAATATTATATCTGGATCTCACAATTAGTGGGATTGGTTGTTAGCTAGGGTATGGTTTTAGTTCTCCAAGTTATTCTAATGTATAGCCGGATTTGAGAATTCTGATCTAAAAAGAAAATTTTTTTGGAACAAATGAGAAAAAGCAGATTCTAAAAATATGACTGTTTTTTATTAGAACATCATCTGTTAAAACATTCCAGATTCTGCTAGAAGTAATAACCTTTCTCAGTGGTATTAGGAATTGAGAATGAGTTTCTCTGAAGGGTCTGTTCCCATTTGCATTCCAGCAAATGGATGCAGTAGCCAAAATTAAGTCTTCATTGGAAGTGAGAAATAGTATCGTAGAAAATCAAATTAGTAGAACAGAGGACAAACTTGAGAAGCAGTCACAGAATGTACAACAAATAATGAAATGTTAGAAAAGATAAACCTTGATAATGAAAATCTAAAATAGAAATAATAAATTTTTTTTTTGTCTTGGAAAACTAAATCACATGGATAAACAGCAGTAACCAGTGGTAAAACAAACAGGAAAAAAAAAAAAACTTTTAATATATAATGTGTTATATAACATGTATTTCTTACATTTTGTATCTTATAAATATTAGAGGATACAGTTTATTACTATTTTTTAGAGACAGGGTCTCTCTGTCAGTCTGGCTGGAATGCAGTGGTAGATCATTTTTCACTGTAACCTCGGCCACTGTACCTGGCCCAGTTATTTTTCAAGTGTCTGCAATTTTTATAAAGCTATATACTTGACCATAAACATAATATCTAATTCAAAACAGCAGAAACTGTAAAAGTTGTTGCTGTGAGTACACTAAAACAAAGATTTTTAAAATGACATTTAAAAAATAGATTATGGAAATAAAGCATTAATTAAAAGCCAGAAGGAAACACTGCATGCTTTTATCATTTAAAAAGATGAAGAAGCAAGAATTTAGTATAAAATTTAAGAAAAATAGAAGTAGGAGGAAAAATATATTAAAGATAAAAGTAAAAGTTATTTTAAAATTGTGTTTATATAGTGGATACTTTGCAGACATTGAAGTAGATTAGATAATTTTTATGCTGAAATGTTAATCCTCAAAACTTAAAATCTTAATGAAAAAGCAGATTGCAAAATAATTGTACTTACACACTCTCTCTCTCTCACACATAGATTTATGTGTGCTTATAAGTTCTATAGTTGTATACCAAATTTTTCATAATGTTCAGGGGTTTTCTTCATCCTGTGGGGAAGCAGCTAGACTATGAGGGAGACTTTTATTTTGTAATCTCGTGTGGTTTTAATTTTTGTTTTTTACAGTGAGTATTGCATATTTTCTATAATTGGAAATAAAAAACAAAGGTATGTTCATTTTGAGGGGGGAAATCAATATTTCATCATATGAAACTAGAAAAAATACTTTATTATGCATTGTATGCCTATATCAAAACATCTCATGTACCCCATAAATACACACACCTGTATACCCACAAAAATTAAAAATAAAGATTTTTAAAAGTAGGAAAAAAGGTGGAATTAATAAACCTAAAAAGAAAAAAGCTTATGAAAGAGGCAAAATATATAAGCTTCTTGCAGATCTGATTAAACAAAAGTAACCATAGAAAGTAGATTTAAATCACATAGAAGGAATATATGTATATAAATATTAGGAGCGATACATTAACACAGTTATATGTTAATAAATTTCAGAAACGTCAATGAAATTTCCAAATACATTAAACATTCCAAATGTTTTTTCTAAATGTATATGTAGTGAAAATAATGTATAAAATGTGATATACTGATAACTTGAGAATATTATCAAAGAACTACTTTTTTAAAAGAGAAAAACTCTGGGTTTGATACATTTGCTGGTAAATTCTTCAGAACTTTTTTTGAGGAATAAACAATTTCTGTATACTACAAAATGTTCTCAGTTATTAAAAAGTAAGCAGGCCAAAGAGGAATACAGAGAAACAAAGGTAACAAAAAAAAAAAAAAGCTATCATTCAGTGTCACTTTTTGAATATAGTTGTGTTCCTTAAAATATTAACTGGTAGAATTTATCAGAATATTGAAGAAATAATAAGATTTAAATTAGGCTAAGTCTACTGGACTAAAACCTTGTTAGAGATATATCCTCTATCCAGAAGTCCTAAGTGGTTCAGTATTAAGAAACACATAAATTCATCAGATTTAATAATAGCTAACATTTATTGATTGCTTACTTTGGGTTAGGTAGGCACTGTTGTAAGTGGTTTTATATTTTTATTTAGTTATCAAAATAATTATAAGGTTTCTCTAGGGTTATATTACCTAGATGAAGAAACTGAAGCATGGAAAGGTCAGACAGTTTGCTCAAGGTCACACAATTACTGCATGACAGAACTGGGGTAAGCACCTGCAGTTCTGACTCCAAGAGTCCATTAGCTTATTTGGAGGTTAAGTAGAAACTTTAAAAGGTTTCATAAAATTAAATACCCATTAATAATTTTTAAAAAATGAAATAGAAAAGGTGTTCTTTAACATTATAAGGAATCTTTATAGTCAACAGACAGCTTTATATTTATTGAAAAATTATAGGTGTATATATTTATGAGGCACAGAGTGATGTTATGATCTTCGAATACCATGTGACCTGCTCAAATCTAATGTATCAAGCTGATTAACATATCAATTTCCACAAATATTTCACATTTTTTAGGTGATGAGAACATTTGAAATTTACTCTTAGCAATTTTGAAATGTTACTGTGTTCGCTGTGTTGTGCAATAAGATCTTAAAAAAAAAAAAAAAACTTATTTCTCCTGTTTTCTAACCATATCTGGTAACCACCATTCTACTCTTTGTTTCTATAAGTTTGATTGTTTTAGATTCCACATATAAGTGAGAGCATGCAGTATTTGCCTTTCTGTATTTGACTAATTTCACTTAGCATAATATTCTCTAATTCCATTCATTTTTGTCACAAATGACAGAATTTCTCCCTGTTTTAAGGCTGAATGCTTTTCCATTATGTGTATATATATTTAGTACCACATTTTCTTTATCCATTCATCTGATGAACACTTAGGTTAATTCCATACTTGGTATTTTGAATAGTGCTGCAATGAATATGGGAGTGCAGACATCTCTTTGATATACTGTTTTCAAATCTTTTGGGTAAATACCTAGAAGTGGGATTGCTGGGTCTTTATTTATTAGTTTTTTAAAAAATCCTAGGCTGGGCGTGGTGGCTCATACCTGTAATCCCAACACTTTGGGAAGCCAAGGCAAGTGGATTGTCTGAGTTCAGGAGTTTGAGACCAGCCTAGGCAATGTGGCAAAACCCCCTCTAAAAAAAAAAGAAAAAAAGAAAGAAGAACCCTAGATGTAGTTCCTGATAATGGAGGTGCATCAGAATTATTCCCACTGGGGGCTAAACTCCCAGGCATGTATATTTTGAAGCAATTTTGCGGGTGATTGTTAAAAACTGCAATGTTGGCTGGGCGCGGTAGCTCACGACTGTAATCCCAGCACTTTGGGAGGCTGAGGCAGGAGGATCACCAGGTTAGGAGATTGAAACCATCCTGGCTAATGCAGTGAAACCCTGTCTCTACTAAAAATACAAAAAATCAGCTGGGCATGGTGGCCCTCACCTGTAGTCTCAACTACTTGGGAGGCTGAGGCAGGAGAATCGCTTGAACCCGGGAGGCGGAAGTTGCAGTGAGCCAAGATGGCGCCACTGCACTCCAGCCTGGGTGACAGAGTGAGACTCCATCTCCCAGAAAAAAAAAAAAAAAATACAATGTTAAAGGTACATCAAATTTTACAGCAAAGAAGTAACCCTGGAAGATCTACAAATATTCTTTTAAAAGTTCTGGCCTATATAATAAGACATGAATTAGATCTAGAGGTGTAAACGCTAGAAAGGAAGATTAAATTTTTCCTTAGTTGTAGTTAAGGGAAGGTTTATCTGCAAATCCTAAGAAATTGGCTGTAAAACTAGGGTTAAGTTCAATTTGAGTGGCAAAATAGACCTCAGAAGAACAAAAATTGATATATTGAAATTGTGTAATAACCACTTTGAATAACAACCAAAGTGAGAGTCCATGCAAAATATCATAAAATATTAAAAAGTTAGAAATACTCATTTTTGCTTAATTTTATCTTTTGAATTTGATTTAAAAGTAAAAATTAACTAGAAAACTATATTAAAATTCTTCCTATTTCTTATCCCATTCTCTGTCTCTCATAGGTAATCATTTTTAATTAATTTCAGTTTATCCTTCTGGTTTTCTTTCTTTTTTTTTTTTTTTTTTTCCAAAAAAGCTAGTAGCTTTACATACTCTTACTTCCTCTCTTACACAGAAAGTAGCATACTGTATTTTTTTAATCTTGTCGTTGTCACTTTAATGATGTATCTTAGAGAGATCACCCCCATACCAACACATAGAAATTGTCTTCATTCTTTCTTTGGTTTTAGAGTATTCTATGAATGTTTATTCAATCATTCTTCTATTGGTAGGTATTTTGCTAAGAATGACATTAATGGGAACAGTGTAACTAATCTATGATAGAAATAAAACCTTGAAGATATGAATAAATGGACACAGGTGCAGTAGTCCAAGACAGGAAGGTTAAAGATGTAAATATATCAGCTCTCAAAATAATTCATAGGTTTATTGTAATTCTACTCAGAATACTATTGAGCTTTAAAAATCATAACAAAAAGATTTGGAAATTCATCTAGATGAATAAAAAAAAAATTGGATAGAGAAAAACCTAACTATAAGACAATGAAACATAGTGAAGCTGTAACAAAAAATAGAGTACCAGCACCAGGATAAAAAAGATAATTGGGAACGTAGCCCAGAATGAAACATACAGGACATAAGGATTTAATATATGATAAAAGAAGCACACATATCTATAGGGAAGGGAAAGTTTATTTAACAAATGGTGTTAATGTAACTGTAAGCAATTTGGAGTACTGAAATTTAGATTTTTAAAATATGAACTAAAATTCCAGATATATTAAATATTTACATAGAAACAGTAAGCCAAAAAATTGTGTATTTATTGAATTTATGCAAAGAAACAGCTAAGTTCAGAATTAGCAGAAGAATTTAAAAGGAGATTGTTGACGGATTGGACCACATAAAAATCTTTTATATCATCTAAAAATGTAGCCAAATGAAATTTAAAAAATATAGATGACTGGAGGAAATATTTGTAGCAAATTTCCAAGGTTTTAATATTCTTGTATATGAAACCCTTATACAAATATATAAATAGGCATAGGACAAGACTGGACAACTAGCTAAATAGGAAATTCAACAAATAACAAAACATAAAAATATTTTAGATGTGAATTAAACTACTGAAGAGTTACCAGGATCCATTCATTAAATTAGCAGCAACTCCCATGCTGACCAGAGTAGAGTGTAATCACTAGATGCATAAATTGCTGATGGTCTCATATGTAAAATAACCATTTGAAAAGCACTCTTGTGATGTGTCAAGATTCATAAAAATCTTCATACTTTCTGACCCTGAAATCTCACATCTGGGAATTGATCCAAAGAAAATAATAACCTGCCACCCTTCCAAAAAACAAACCTTTAAACCCAAAGATATTCACAGAGTTGTTTCAAATAGTGAAAAATTAGAAATAACCTAAATGACTAATCAGGGGAGTAATTAAAATGTTCATATGTCCCCTTAGAGAATACAATAATTAAAAATGGCAATAGAGACTGCAATTGAAAATGTAATAAGGGTAATTTTTTTTAAAGCAAGCTTTCGTATTGTATCTACAGTTTGATGTAAGAATGACTAGAAGGAAATAGATTAAAAGTGATAAGAAGTTACAGTAAGAGGATAATAGGTAATTCTTTTCCGATTTTCTATGATCCAGTGTAATGCAAGGCTGCACTGGTAGAAGTACAGCACCGAGATCAAGAGAGCTAATAAACCTATGTTATGAGAGGAACATGAACTTTGGAGATAGGAGATGTACAGATTGAGTTCCAATTCTGATTTTTCTACTTAAAAATTTGAAGCCCTGACAAGTTAGTAATTACCCTGAACCTCAGTTTCTTCATCTGAAAAATGGTCTGATGACATTGTCTTCATGATTATTTTATGGATTAACAATACTAGAAAGTAGTTAATAAAAGTAGTGTTCTTCTGACATCACATCTGGAAGAATATATCAATCAACTTACAAGCAACCTTAGATCTCAATGGCTAACAACTATTAGAAACAACCAAAGATTTGGGCCTGTAATCCCAGGACTTTGGGAGGCCAAGATGGGAGGATTCTTGAGGCCAGGTGTTCCAGTTCAGCCTGGGCAACATAGCAAGACCTCGTCTCTACAAAACTAAAAAAAAAAAAATAGCTGGCATGGTGGCACCCACCATTGTAGTGCCAGCTACTGTAGAGGCTGAGGCAGGAGGATTGCTTGAGCACAGGAGTTTGAGGCTGCAGTGAGCTATGATCATGCCACTGCACTCTAGCCTGGGCAACAGAGCAAAACACTGTCTCTAAAAAAGAAAGAAAAAATAAACAACCAAAGAAATAAAGCTTCTTTCCCACTTACGTTACTTAACTAGCTGCAGATTGTGGCTCTGCTATATGTTCTGTTTGCTCTGGGATCAAGGCAGAGGGGAAACAAAGATAGTAAAACCATAGGGTGCCTCTTAAAGAACTGCTTGTAAGTGGTACACTACCAGTCCTATTCATTGGCCAAGGGTAATGTCCATGGCCCTGAACATTTTCCTCCCATTGGGATAGGCCAATACAGAAGGGCAACAACACATATTTTGAACAAATAATATGTGCTGTGACAGTGCTGTCCAGTTCTGTCACTTTATTTATTTATTTATTTATTTATTTATTTATTAATGAATGAGACGGAGTTTCACTCTTGTTACCCAGGCTGGAGTGCAGTGGCATGATCTGGGCTTTTTGCAGTCTCTGCTTCCCAGGTTCAAACTATTCTCCTGCCTCAGCCTCCCAGGTAGCTGGGATTACAGGCTCTCGCCACCACACCTGGCTAATTTTTGTATTTTTAGTAGAGACAGGGTTTCACCATGTTGGCCAGGTTGGTTTTGAACTCCTGACCTCAGATGATCCGCCTGCCTTGGTCTCCCAAAGTGCTGGGATTACAGGTGTGAGCCACCATGCCCAGCCAGTTCTGTCACCTTAATAAGAGTGTAATAACCTGGGGTACTTCTGGAGGAGGAAGATTTGGACAGTGAGTAATTCTGAAATCTTTACTAAAATACAGTTGGAAGAGTCATTGGAAAGGGAGGGGCATATTAAGTCTCTTCAAATATTTGAAGAATGGCTGTCACTGGATAGTGAGATTAGTTCGGTGCTGTGTGGCATCAGTGGGTGGAAGTTACAGCCTCATATATTTTGATTCAGTATAGTGGTAAGAAGAAAAGTGAGAAGAAAAGGAAATTATTGGTTGTTTTCAATATGTTACTTCATTTACATTCTTCAAAATAATCCTATCAGAGTGTGTATGTTTCCGTGTTTAAATATTGGAAGAAAAACTCAGAGTGAATGAATAGCCAAGGTCACGTGACACATAAGTGGCAAAACCGGTTTGGAATCCAGGTCTGTGTAATCTTGTCCCTTTCTACAATATTCTACTATTCTCTATTGGGCTGCAAGCATTTTTACAATTAAACTGTTCATCACCAGTCATCTTCTGCCTGACAAAGTAAAGGCCACATCTCCCACATGTCTAAAAGGGTTCAAACAGAGAATGAATGGAAAGGTTGAAAGGAAGGTTGAACTCTAGATCAACGATCTGCAAACTTACTTGATCATACTCTTAGCAAAGTACTTGTACATACTATATATATAGCTTATACATCAACTACTGTACTCATATGTTATAAAACATATAGGACATTCCCAGTACAAAGAAATGATAAACATTTGGGATGATGTATATGCTAATTCCCTTGATCTGATCACTATATACTGTATGTATCAAAACATCACTGCGAACCCCATTAATATGTATAATTGTTATTTGTCAGTTAATTTTTTCAATTATAGGAAAAATAAGAGTTTAGAAAGATTAAGATTTTATATAACATTTTAGTTTTTTTATCAATTAGATTTTAGGTTTTATGTAAAATCTCATCTTTATAAAACTTCTGTTTTGCAGATAGATACTTTTTTATGTATCCCTATGGATTGTCTTTTTTACCCATGGAACTGTATACCCCCAACATTGAAGGTCATTGTTTTGGATGATTTCGTAAGACTCCTTTCAGTATGAAGATTCTGTAATTTGTCCAGAATTTTTCTGAAAGGGCTAATGGTAGCTTACTTCACTTTCAGAAAGGTTTTTAGATAGTTTTTTCTAAAACCAGAACTATAAAGACTTCACTATCGTTTGTAACAGCAATTAAGCCCAAAAACTACAAAGTGTGAAAGGTGCTCTTCTAGATAAATAGTAGCAACCCCATGAGTGTTACAATGTATATATAAAAGGAGATGGAAGTAGGGGCTATTATTAAGTAAGAAACCTGATTTTTATTTGTGACATAAGAAATAGCCTCATTATTTTAGTTATATCTTCTCTTTCTAAACCTATATATATCCAAAACTTACTGTAGTCATATATTCTAAAATGCATCTGAAATTTTGCCTAGAGAGTAATATGAATTTTTGGACTTGAGAAATTATTTTAGCAGTTTTTAAAAATAGAGCCAAAGATTTAAATTAGGCTAAGTCTACTGGACTAAAATCTTGATAGAGATATATTCTCTAAGAAGCGAAGAAGTTAGTTACTTGCATTACCTGACAGAGGAAAATGTTAGCTGTTTTTCTACATTCTGGGCCTTAGTTATTGGCATTGCCAGGTTGATGCTTCACAATTAAGACAACTTTTTCTGTTAGTGACTGCTCCTTGGTGATAGATTCTTTAAGAAAAAGTCATCCCAGAACACATAAAGCAGAAAGCAAATCTGGCCTTTGAAAGATACAGTTAGCCGGGCGCGGTGGCTCACGCCTGTAATCCCAGCACTTTGGGAGGCCGAGGCGGGCGGATCACAAGGTCAGGAGATCGAGACCATGGTGAAACCCCGTCTCTACTAAAAATACAAAAAATTAGCCGGGCGCGGTGGCAGGTGCCTGTAGTCCCAGCTACTTGGGAGGCTGAGGCAGGAGAATGGCAGGAACCCGGGAGGCGGAGCTTGCAGTGAGCCGAGATCGCGCCACTGCACTCCAGCCAGGGGGACAGAGCAAGACTCCGTCTTAAAAAAAAAAAAAAAAAAGAAAGATACAGTTAATGTTGAGATGGAATTCTAGATCAACAGTGTTCTTTTCTGTTTCTTTCTCTTAATGATACGTTTGGTATCGACTTTTTGACATGACATACTGCAATTTGGTTGGTAGTTGCAAAGGAAATGTTTCTTGCAAGTATGATCAAACTCAGTTTAAGCAAGAGATTGAAACAACCAACTTCAGCTGCTTATTCAGCACAGGCCTTAAGTGCCCCGGAGGCTGGGAGTTTCTTAATAATAACTCCTAGTGATCATTTTGTTCTAGAAAATTACCCTGGAAAAGTAGTATAAATAGTTTAATCTGCTATTTCTTAAATTTTTGTATTCCTTTACTCATTCAACAAATAAATAGTATTCAGTGCTTCCTTGTGCCGAGCACTGAGGACTCATTAGTGAGCAAAAAGGATATTAACCATGTTTTTAAAAAATGTATCTAACATGTACTAAAAGCCAAGGGATGTGGTGATGCATGCGTGTAGTTCTACCTACTGAGAAGGTTGAGGCAGGAGGGTCACTTTGAGCCCAGGGGTTTGAGTTTGTGCTATGATGGTGCCACTGTACTCCAGCCTGGGCAACAGAGCAAGACCCTGTCTCTTAAAAAAACAAACAAACAAAAAGTCTAATGAAACTATTGTGGCTCATAACAGCATACTTCAGAAACCCCTGCTCTAGTCTGACTGTGCTTACCTACCTGCTTGCATGTGTTTGTCTTTCTTCCCACATCTCTTCCCCTCACTCCCTTCCTTCCTTTCTTACTTAATTCTCTTCTTTTTTTTTTTTTTTTTTTTGGCGGGGGCTCGTCCTGTTGTCCCCGCTGGAGTGCAGTGGCCGGATCTCTGCTCGCTGCAAGCTCCGCCTCCCGGGTTCACGCCATTCTCCTGCCTCAGCCTCCCGAGTAGCTGGGACTACAGGCACCCGCCACCGCGCCCGGCTAATTTTTTGTATTTTAGTAGAGACGGGGTTTCACCGTGTTAGCCAGGATGGTCTCGATCTCCTGACCTCGTGATCCGCCCGCCTCGGCCTCCCAAAGTGCAGGGATTACAGGCGTGAGCCACCGCAACCGGCCTACTTCTCTTCTTTTACATCTCTTTTCCTTCTTTGAGTTAGTGACAATAAGCAAATTTTGAACTCATCTAAGATTAGGAGAAAAACTGTACATGATATTTATTGTATAAAACTTGCATGGTGGAGTTAAACAGGAGATGATAAAATTCTTAATTTACTTTATAAACCAAATGTTACCTCACCTGTGCAGCTCTCAAGGTAGGTATGTTTGTTTCTTCTTCCAGAAACCGTGTCTCTTTAAATGGGTTTATATCATTCTATTTTAAATAAAATTCGTATGTTTTTATACAAGTGTGCTCTTTAGATGCAAATGTTTATATGATTAGAAAGATTTTCATTAGTCTTTCTTTGATTATGTATTGTCTGAATTTGAATCCTGATATGTTATTCTGGAATTAGCCATTTTTGTTTCTGTTTCTGTTTGTTATGTTACAATTAGTGTATTTCTTATTTAGTGCTTTAATTGCCTTGTTATCTAAACTCTAGAATATATACCAGTTAATTAAAGACATGTGAGTGTGTGGTTTTTTTTTGTTTTTGTTTTTGTTTTTGTTTTTTTTTTGCTTTTGTCTTTACTGGCAAATTTAAAGGTAATTGAAAGTATAATTCTTGTCTTCTTTAGCATCAGACAACAGTCAGCGCTTTCGAGAAACCTGTTTTGCGTTTGCCTTGACACCACAACAAGTGCAGCAAATCAGTAGTTCCATGTAAGTTGTCAGCAAGTGTAACTTGCAGTTTGACCTTTGAATCCAGTAGACTAGAATAAATGATTTTAAAAAACAGTGATTGGTGAGTTAGTATTTGTGTGTTGCAAATATTAGTAATGGAAATATAGTGTGTTAATTAAGAACAGTTATAGTTATGGTAATTTGAAAAACTTTACTAGAGTAACAATGTCTTTGAATGAACTTTCATGCAAATACTTTAAAAGTAATTGTAATTCCTATTCTGTCTCTTCTAGGGACATTTCTGGGACCAAATGTGACTTCACAGTACAGGTCCAGTTAAGGTATAGTGCTGACTATAGGATATATTCAAAGTTTAAAAGATAATATTCCTTATCAGGAAGGGGAGATGGAAAAAAATTTTTAAGGAATAAGAGGAAATCTACCTGATTTTTCAGTAAGTGTATTGAAAGTATTAGGTTTAGATATTTGGGTGGGGGAAAACATTCTCCTGTTACGAGATATTCTAATTTTCATCCAGTTTAGATTTTTTCCCCCACCCGCCCACCCCCCAATTTAGATTTTAATATAGGAAGTCATGTTCTATATATCTAGCCATATTTGCCCTCAGTTGGTTGAGAAGCTCCTGCTAATGATATCTTACAATATCATATCAAGTTTTATGAAAGCATGGGCCTTATCTCCATAAGAGGCAAAGTACTGTGGATGAGGAATTAGTACTTAAGTCTACAGTATCTCATGGACTAACAAACACCAAAATACTCTAATTTGTTTTGTTCTGTATTTTTAATAATTTAAATGTGCTCTACTTTAGGATCCATTTGAGACATCTCTTGAAAATTTTCAAAGACTAATGGGAAATTTTCCAACATGGGTTCACAACCCCTTATTCAGTTTGTTTTCTTAGCCCATTCATTTATTTTAGAATATCTAAGAAATCTTTTGTATTATTTCTCTCCCTTATATATCTCCCTTTTATATACATATATATATATCTCCCTTATATAAACCGTGCTTATATAAACCATCATATTATGCTTTTATTATTCAATTTCCCACCCTAAATGTCCACAGTGTTGCAATAGGGATGGAAGAGAAAATGTAAAACAGTTGTTTTCCTCAGTAAGCTGTTTTCCCTATAATTGTTGGGAGGATAAATCAAACAGATAGCCTTGTCTCAATAATCAGATACTAAGTTGTACGTACAAATTGCAAATACACTAGGAGGCTAAAAAAGGGATTAATCTAAAACACCTGTTCGGCACTTTATGGAATCATGTGAAAACCTCTAATCTAAACTTTGAAATACTAAGGTAAAAACAGTGAGAAAGCAGAGTTGAAGTCGAAAGTTGAGTTGAAGATTCTAAAAAGGATATGACTATGCTTAATAGCTTTTATACCATAAAACAGTATGACAGGACCTTACCGCAGTAGACTAGTGATAATCCAAGTTTCAGTTTTGGAAGGCACTGCCGAAGATGATTCTGTATAAAAGGTATATTTTGTGTCGGCCAGATTGTGATAATGACTGAATAAATTAAAGGACAAAAATAAGATGTCTCCATAGTTAATTATGTATTGCTGTAGTCTACTTCCTGCCTCAACAGTTGACATTTTGCTTGTACTGATACTTGACATTATCCTTTAAATCAGTGGTTTTCAAACTTGTTGCATGGAGCCACCCTTAGGGCCTCATACTCTTCTGCCATCCTCCCCTTCTCCCTCCTCTTCTCTCCTAAACACATACACAGTCTGAACCAAAGTGGGGCTTCTTTTATCTCTTTTATCTGTTTTGCATGTTTGACTCTGGGTTAGTTTTCACTTGAAGACAGAATCCCAAGACTAAAACAGAGTTTAAAAACCATAGCTTTAGAATAAAAGATCTAGTTACTAAGTATTTTGTATTAATATACATACATTCTTTAAAGCAGCAACAGGTGTGGTCCACATTTTGAAGTAAGGTTGTCTAGATAGATCAGCTATTATAATTCAGATTCCAAGGGAATCCATGACTGCTATTTTAATTGAAATTTATCTCCAGGACTTGGGGGGCGGGGGGGGGGGGGGGAAGAACCATGTTGTGTTATATTTGGTCGTTGTTAGGTGGTTCTTTGTGTTTTAATAAAATAGATCATTTCTCTCCCTGCCCCACATTGCTAGGTCTGCAACCATAGTATATTATTTAGGTTAGGAGTGTATGCCTATCTGCTATCCTAATTATAAGTGTTTATCTAAAGCATGAAAATAATTAGTTGAGAATTAGGATCCAAGTTTTCTCTATTAGACACCTAGTCTGTTTTCATTTCTGTTGCGCCTCCCTGCTCCACTCCCTCTCTCTGCCCCATGAACCACTTCACAGAAACTTTCTGCTACTCCTTTTTTTTCTTTTTTCTCTTCAGTTCATTAGGGTGATTTAGATTAGTTGAATAGACACTGACTTGTCATTTAAATTACTCTTTTCCTGTAGGAAAGGGTTCAGGCAGCCAGGGTCCATGTTTTAAATTGATTTATGTGCATTGGAATAATTATTTTAAAACTGTGACATCCTCTTAACTGTTGCAGCATAAAGAATTAGCCTGTAATGGAAGGTTCTGCTGGGGTTAGGAGTGGTCCTGTGAGCTTTGACATCTGTTTGCTAAGTATATTTCTAGAAAATCTTTGTAGATCAGTGAATCTTAACTTTTTTATGGATCCCTGATCCCTTTGAAAATTTGATAGAAGCTGTGGATGGTTTCCCTGTAAAAATGAATATGTATATGTACTCGTAAAAGTTTACATATAAAATTGTTTTATTTTGTGCATTATCCCCATACTCAGATTTCGTGGCCAGCAGGTTAAGAACCCCATACCACAGGTGTTGAGAGGAGTTGTTTGCACATGAGGAATATTTCACAGAATTTAGAGATAGGGTTCTCCATACTGTGTAACTCAGGGGTGCTATGAGCATTCTGTAACAGTGCAGTGAGCCTTAGATGTATATTGAGAATAGGAACTAATAAAGAATAAATGCCTTAAATAGCAAAATAATAATAAAAGTGAATAGACTGAGAATTTACGAATTATGTATCTATCCTTGATTTTTCCAAAAGACTGTGCATTTAATTTAGAAATATTTTTATAAGTTTCTAAAATAGTATTCTAAATTCATGTGGATATAACACAAATAATATTCAGTGTCTTCAGTTCTCAAAAAATAAGTAGTACTTTGGTTTACTGATCCTGGGGATGGACTTAAAAGCATTCTCAGTATTTTCTGCTAAGAACCAAGAAAGTGTTTCATAGGCAAATAAATTTAGAAAATACTGCATACAGGTGCTAGGTCTTCCTCTTAGAGATTTATAATGCTTATTAGCCTATTAAAGCTCCGAAAAGTTCTGTATTAAGGAAACTTAATTTAATTGTTTTGATTCAGAATTTCTTAATTTTATTTAACTAACGAGCCTTTCTTTTTTTCTTTTTAACACCCGTTAATCGCTGAAAAAGCTAGTGCTTCTCAGAACATGCTTAACCAAATAATTGGCAATATCACGAAGACAACTACAGGGTGATAGTCATGATTATCACAACTTTACATTGACAGAATTATTTATTTTAAGCCTATTTACATATACTTATTAATTGGGTGAAAAGTCCAGTTTTTATAGTTTTCCCTTTTGGTTGTTTTTAAATTTACCATCTTTTAAATTTATCTACTGAACAATAATACTAACGAAGTAATCCTTTAATAAAGGAAATTAAACTTGTCCTTTATTGTTTAGGTTTTGTTTATCAGAAACCAGTTGTCCACAAGAAGATCACTTCCCACCCAATCTTTGTGTGAAAGTGAATACAAAACCTTGCAGCCTTCCAGTAAGTCCTAAAAACTATTTTTTAAAATTCATTGCCAACATAGCTATCAAATAAGTCATCACAGCTGTTGTTAAGTCATAGTTTTTCCTTAAGAAAACATTTTTATTTTGGATATATATTCCTGTGACTGGGTGAAACACTTGTACCAACTATGTACAGTTAGCAGCAGTAACATTAGCTTTGGGGTCATAGGATTTGAAGTTGAGTGTGGTAGCTTTAGTATTGTACTGGATTTTGGGGAGAAGTTTTTTCAACAGAGTCTCAGCTGTGTTCATGTGAGTCTATAAGCCTGTGGTAGAAAGGAGATTTGAAGAATGCTGTCTTAAACAGGAAGTAGGGGTGAGGACTGTTTCTGGTGCCCTTGAAATACTCCTCATATACCTGTCTAAGCTTGTTATGAATTCGTCCTGATTTTTAAATTTAAGAGACTTTGAATGTTCATCACTAATATTTTTCTCAGGTTTACTACAAGGAGAATATAAGATTGTTTGGAAAAATAATAACACAAGAAACTTGTAAATGTTTGCTTCTGTGCTTTTTAATGAAAACATTCGTATTTTCTAGTATGTGGTTTGTAGGGGTTTTTTTCTTAAGGAATGGAAGTCAAAATGATTGTGGAAATAATAAGTATAAATAAATTATATTTCATTTTTAGGGTTACCTTCCACCTACAAAAAATGGCGTGGAACCAAAGCGACCTAGCCGACCAATTAATATCACCTCACTTGTCCGACTGTCCACAACAGTACCAAACACCATTGTTGTTTCTTGGACTGCAGAAATTGGAAGAGTAAGGAAATTTTTGTTTCTACCAGATTTTTGTATTATAAGGAGGGGTTAATCACCATGCCTACCTGAATTTATATGTAAATTATGTAAAATGAGCTGCAAAAGGATTTATTTTTGTCTCACAATGAATTTTCAACAGGTTTCCATTTGAAAAATGGGATTATGAAGTATCCAGTATTTTATAACCTGACCCTTTTACTCAACAATTGATCATAAATGTCCTCCTGTATCATTACATGTTCTTCTGCATTATTTTAAGTGATCATATTCCAATATGAATATGCCATAAATTTGCCTGTTCCCTACTATTGAGCATGTTACTTGATTTATTGATTGATTCATTGGTATGTCAAAGAACATTTTGAAGACCATCTTAGTAGCTATAACTTTGCATACATGTATCATAATTTCATTAGGGTAAATTCTCAGAAGTGGGATTGCTGAGTCAAAGAGCATACAGAATTTTAAGAAATTTTGTGTACATTGACAGATTGCCCTCTCCAAAGATGTTGTACAAATTTATTCTCTGACTTTCAGTGTTTATTTGCGTGCTCGTTAACACTATTATCTTCTTTGAAATTTTTACCAATTCTGTTAGGTAAATAATGCCACCACTGTGTTTTAATTAGTACTTTTTTCATTATTGCTGAGATTGAATATGTTTTATATTTGTGATTATTTACATTTTAAAACTGTATCCATGTCTATTTCTCTGTTGCTGTTTTTGTTATTGATTATGAGATCTTCATATAGTAAAACTTAATTCTGTTTCATGTTACAAATATTTGTTTCCAGTTTGTTTGCCTTTTATTTTTATCTTGTTATTTAATATGCAGAATATTATTAATATTATTTAATATTGGCTACACAAAGCTTTTGTGTAGCCAAATCTTAACCAGTTATTTCCTTTATATAGTCTTTTCTCATCTCCACCATGCTTTGCCTATCTGTCCTTCCCAATCTATGGAATTATTTGTTTGTTTTCTTCTAGACTTAAGGTTTCATATTTTGCCTTTAAATATTTAGTTCATATTAAATATATGTGTGGTGCGAGGTAAAAATTGCTTTCTTTCACTTTTTAAATAGCCGATTCTAACACCGTTAACCAAATAAATGTTAATTCTGATGCCACCATGGTTGCATATTTGATTTTTACATATCCTGAGTATGTTTCTGACCTTTTTCTATATTGTTTCTTAGTCTAGCATTCTTTTTTGGGACAGTTTTCATGGTATGAACTCATAGGTATCCACCAGTTCATTTGAAATTTATTGAATGCTTACCATGTGCCATATACTATACTCAAAACTGGCAGTACCATAGGGAGGGAAAAAAGCTCATTTTCATGAGGCCTGTAATCTAGGGGCCTGGTGGACACACACAAAGAATGTGAACCTACTTACAAGTACTATAATAGAGAGGCACATGGTGATTTTACAGTGTGTCAAAGGGCACTTTGAATGAGAGAGAGCAGTCAGGGAGGGCTTCCCTGAGGAAGTAGTGGCTGAGCCAAGAGCTAAGAGAAGAGTAGGAATCAGGTGAAAGGTTCAGAGGAAACTACCCACACAACAGCCCAGTGGTAGGAGTCAGCCTGGTTTTTACAAGAAGCTGAGAGGGATTCACTGACTAGAGTGCAGAGAATGGGGAAGAGCGGTATATGACATGTGGCTAGAGGGGTAAGATAGGACTAAACCATTAGGGCACTGTAGGTAATGTTAAAGTTAAGGATTTTCTTTTTCTTTTTTTCTTTTTGTTTTTCTTTTTTTTTTTTTTTTTTTTTTTTTGGAGACAGAGTCTCACTCTGTTGCCCAGGCTGGGGTACAGTGGTGTGATCTCAGCTCATTGCAACCTCCGTCCCCTAGTTTCAAGCGATTCTCCTGCCACAGCCTCCCAAGTAGCTGGGATTACAGGCGCCTGCCATTGCACCCGGCTAATTTTTGTATTTTTAGTAGAGACGGGGCTTCACCATCTTAGCCAGGCTGGTCTTAAGCTCCTGACCTTATGATCCACCTGCCGTGGCCTCCCAAAGTGCTGGGATTACAGGCGCGAGCCACTGCACCTGGCCAGGATTTTCTCTTTTTAAGCAGAAAGTTTATAGTGCTGTATTTCTTTTTAGAAAAGATCACTCTTTGGAGTAGTAAATAGTTTAAATGGAGGCCAGAATCATGCAGAAGGACATCTCTTAGGAGCCAGCTCTTGTGAAAGTATTAGTGAAGTAGTATCTTTGTCTAGAGTGGTGGCAGTAGAAATGGAGGTAAGTAGGGGCATCTGCAGGATTAAGTGATGAATTGAAAGTTGAGGGCTAAGAGAAAGGGAGATGTCACTGATGAGTCCTTGGTTTCTTGGTGGGTAGCTAGGCAAATGATACTATTGCTGAGATAGAGGAAACGCTGGAAAAGGACTGAGTGTGGGTGTGTTTTGTTTTGTTTTGCTTTGAAGAATGGGCATTGGCATTGGAGGACGAGATGGAGAAAATAATGAATTTACTTTTGAAACTTTTGAGTTTGAAATGCCTGTGAGACATCCTAAATAGGCAGTGGGGCAGATAGGCTTAAAGGATACATTTGGGATAGAGGGAAAAAATGTGTGAGTCATCTGCACATTGATGGTTATTGGAACCACACTGGCAGGGCTGACATTGATTCTCCTGCATTACTTTTTTTTTTTTACATTCATTCTTCCAGATAAAGTAGAATTACTTTATCGCATTTTTCCCTCCCTCCTGTACTCCACTTGCACGTCTTTCTGAGAATTTGGATGAGATTTCTTTAAAGTTATAGTTTAAGTTAGGGAGAATTTATTTACAATGTTTAATATAGCCATTCTAGGAACTGTATTTTCAAATCCTCTTTTATGTTCCTCAGCAATTTAATAGGTTTCCTACAATTCCTGCATATTTTTTGCTAATTCCTATGTTGGTTGTTATTATTACTGCTATTATAAAAAGAGATCTTTTTTCTGTTGTATTTTCAAAGAATTTATTTATTGTTGGTTTACTTAAAACTAGTTATTTTTAATATTTATTTCATAGCTAAATTCATATATCAGTTCTGTTGGCTTTTTAGATGATTTATTGGTATTTCTACATTAGCAGTTTTGAGTTTGAGGTATGTCATACAAATTATATTACCTTAATACTTCTGTCATTTATTTCTTGTTCTACTACCTAGAACTTTGTAAACAGTGTTAAACAATGCAGGCACTAGTGGACATATTTGACTTGCTCCTTATGTTAATGAGAATACTGCTACTGTTAAAACATTATTATGATGTTGCTATTAATTTTGATAGAACTTTATTATATCAATGATGTATTTCTATATTTCTCTTTTACTGGATATTTTTGTTAGAAATGGGATTTTGAATTATATCAAAATTCTTTTTGACATCTCTCAGGGTTATATTTTTTTCCTTTAACTCATGTGTCACCATTAGGTTTTTAAAATATTTTAAATATTTTATTTCTAGTGTACCTTGGAGTTCCCTTTTTACCGCTTTTTGAGGAAAGTTTTGTTTTTGTGTATGAAAAGAATAGCTCACTAAGGGAGAAGGGGAGTGTTTTTGGTGAAATAGGAAAGAAGTCAAACTGTAGGAGAGGAGGGGAATATGGCTCCTGATAAATAGCACTAGAGGAGAGGGGGAAATACTCTTCCATAGGAAGGCTTCCAAACTACAAAGATTTGAAGATATTTTTCTGGGGAAGTAAAACACTAAATCAACATTATTTTCCAAAGCCCAGAAAATAACTTAATAGATTGTTTTTAGATTACTGTTTTAATTCAGCTTGTGAAGATATTCTGAATAGTTCCTGTAGAGTATCTTACTATTTTGCAGATACCTTTGTATAATTGGTTGCCAGTGAGAAATGTTGCAACTATGTCTTTTCAAATGAAATAAATAGGAGAGCTAGTATAGTGCCTGAAAGAAATAAGCGAGTTACATTGTAACTTCTTCCTCTACCTCAGTGTAATCACTGCTTCTAGCATTTATTAAACTCTCATTATTTGTAGAGAAATTATTTAGATTTAGGTTTAGTATCCCTAATCTGAAAGTCTGAAATCAAGATACTCTAAAATTCAAAACAGGATACTCAAAGGAGATACTTGTTTGAGCATTTCAGACTTCAGATTTTCAGATTAGGGATGCTGAACTGGTAAGGATAATGCAGATATTCTAAAATCTGGAAGAAAAAAGAAAATTCAGAGTCCAAAATACTTACAGTCCCAACCATTTCAGATCAGGGATACTCAACTTGTACCAGTGTAAGGGGCACATAATGAATAGAGTATATTTCAATTATAGAGAAAGCATTTCATGAACTTCACAAATAATTTTTAAGACTTTTGAAAAAGCAATAGACAAAAACATCAGTATAATACAGTATAATATAATATATATCAGTAGTTGGAATTAGTATTTGAAGGATTAGCAGGAACAATAAAATACTGTCTACCTAGAAAAGAATCTCTGTCACTATTAAGCTTTGGTGGGTTTTTTTGCAGCTGAAGTTCACTCATTCATATGATGTAAAATTTTCATTTTATATTACCGGTACAAGTGGCATTTGTTAGTACCACATTCTTTTTGCTGCTTTTTTTTTTTCTATTTGGTTACATGTTTCAACTAGAGTGAACATACCTTTTCACTGAACTTGTTGCGGTTTCTGCTTGATCTCTTCTTAAGTGTTTATATAAAGCCTAAGGGTAATTCCAAGTTCTGAAGATTCAAGTTGTCAATACATAGTTTCACATTGTTAATTAACATTTCTCCAGTTTCTATCATGCTTGAAGCATTAAGCAAGTAAATAATAATGGTGAATAAGAGTTTTTTCTAAAAGAAGCTTTTCAGTTGGACCCAGTGACTTACGCCTGTAATCCCAGCACTTTGGGAGGCTGAGGCATGTGGATCACTTGAGGTCAGGCGTTCAAGACCAACCCTATATAACATGAGTGAAACCCATCTCTAAAAACCCACAAAAGTGCTTAGAGTATAGTAGGTACACACTTAGAGTCAACCCTACTTGGGAGGCTGAGGGCAGAATCATTTGAACCCAGGAGGTGGAGGTTGCAGGAGCCAAGATTGCGCCAGTGCACTCCAGCTAGGTGTGAGCAAGACTCATACTCAAATTAAATAAATAAATAAATAAATAATAAAACATCATTACATATATCAGATTAGTATTGTATGCTCTAAAACTTAGGAAAGTTTTTTTTTTTTTTTTTTTTTTTTTTTTGTCAGATAAGTCTTGCTCCTCGCACGGCTTTGGAGCTCTGTCAACACCATCTTCCCGACTCACTGCAAGCTCCACCTCCATGCCATTCTCCTGCCTTAGCCTCCTGGAACTAGCTTGTCACCACCACACCTGGCTAGTTTGTATTTTAGTAGAGACAGGTTTTACCACGTTAGGCCCGGAATGGTCCTGATCTCTTACGACCTCGTGATCAGCCTGCCTTGGCCTCCCAGAAGTCTGGAGTCTAGTGTGAAATCACTGCTCCTAATAGGAAAGTTTTCATGTTTCATGTTACTTGTTCCTCATTAATGTGAAATTTATTAATGAAAGTAAATTAACTTTTTTGACACTTCTTTTTCCTGCCTCTCAGAAAATGCGTAGCATGTGAACACAGATAGCTTTCTGAACTTTAAATAAAAATATGACCTTTCAGAGAGTATTGTAAGATATTTTCTGTCAAAAGAGGAGAGTGCATTAAGTTCCTTGTCTTAATATTCCCGCCCTTTCCCCTTGGTTTCTAGTGTCTGCTCTGTCATCAAGCAGTTGCCTAATCATGAGCAGATTGCATAATCTTTTTGTGCCTCAGTTTCATCAGCCCTTCACTTAGAAAAAGTCACCTATCCTACCTCTATCTTAATAGGCCTTCTGCAAAGTTTAAATGAAGTTGGCAGTGTATGTTAAGAATGCTTTGAAAAGTGTGTGTAGCTATAAAATATAAGATGGCAGCAATTATTTTCCTTTTACTTCTTTTCAAGTCTCTTGATCTTCCTCTTGATCCCAGCACCAAATAGAAAGTGATCCTTCTCATTTAGATCTCCTTCCTACCCTTCATGAACCTCAGCCATCTTTTCTTTCTCTTATCCAACCATGTACCCTTCACATAGCCTTAACTTGTTGGTTAGCTGTTCCTTTGGTTTGGGTTTTTTTTTTATTTTTTTATTTTTTTGTCCCCTTCTCCCTCTGTCATCTCTGGGTAGTCCCTCTGCTGGTAATGGATATTCATCTGTTCATTTGCCAAACCAGCAGCTTCTCTTTGAAAACCTTCTTTACTATTCCCTCTGCTTGTTGTGGTAATGGCCCAAGTATAATCTTTTCAAGAGTTAGTTGAAGGCATAGAGAAAGGTTAAAAGGTATAAATTAGGAAGTCCATCTCATTTAATTTTTTTTAAAAAATAGATACTATTTTAGATATATCTGTTACCTACTAAATATGGTTTATAACTTTGACATCTTATTGTCTTTGGCTTATACTTAGTCTTAACAGTACTCTTTCATGTAAGTGCCTTAAATTCATTAGCTTCAAGTATAGGTAATATTAAATCCAGGACAGACCTGGGTTTAAATTCTAGGTTTGTTACTTGAAAATTGCAAAATTAGGGCAAGTTCTTTTACTTCTATATACTTCAGTTTCCTCATCCGTAAAACCAGGTTTATGATCATCTCATCAGCTTTTTGATCAGGATTAAATGAATTACTGTTTATGAAAACGCCTAAGACAGTGCTGGACACACAGGTGTTTTAAGAAGTGTTAGTTTTCTTTTCCTATCATGGTGAGATTAAAATAGATGTACTGTTTACTTACATATGTTGTTTGTTTTCTACATCTTTTTTTTTTTCCAGAACTATTCCATGGCAGTATATCTTGTAAAACAGTTGTCCTCAACAGTTCTTCTTCAGAGGTTACGAGCAAAGGGAATAAGGAATCCGGATCATTCTAGAGCTTTAAGTACGTATGATAAACTTATTTCACTTATTCAGCTAACTATTTTGTCAAAGGTTAGAGTAGTATTTTCTCAACTCAAGAAATTTTAGAATTTGTTTTTTCACTGGAACCTGTTGTAGAGGATTAAAAACACTGAGAACCTTCTGGCTTGTAAAACAAGACCTTAGAGTAGTTCTGATATCTTTGTCATGAACTATATTTTATAATCTATATTTTACTAATCTTAAAATTAACTTTGTGAAGTGAGTGCATGAACATGGAAGAATATTTTTCTACAACTTCATAAAATCAATGTTTAAGGAATTCTGGGAAATGGGAAGGGCATCTTGGCATAAATTTCAAGAAAGTTATTTTAGATTGGAGGTTTATCCAGGAAAAATATACAGAGTTGTATCATTGCCTCACCCCTGCATTTACAAAGTGAAGAGAGCCAGTGGGGTGGTAGAAATAATAATGACATGAGTTCTGCCATTAATCAATTATATGACTGTGGACAAGTAACGCTGCTTCTGAGTTTCATCTTCCTCATCTGTAACAAGAAGTTTATGCCATGTGATTTCTAATGCTTCTTCAGAGTCTGAGTTCATATGTGTGAATTACTGGATGGTTTGTTTTGATACGTTGAATTTGAGATTCAAGGTCTACAAATGGAGCTATGCTGACCTCTGTTTTTGAGGGTTAAGGTCAGAGGGTTTGGCCTTTCCAAAGAGGTGAACTAAGTTCTTCGTTTATTCTTTTATTTGTGAGAGGTGGGGGCCGAGTGGATTTAGGGATGAGGGCTGGGGACTTAGGAACAAAACTTATATAGGCAGGTGTTAGATAACTATCCTGAAAGGACTTTTGATGTGAGCTGATTAATGAAGCCCATTATCAGATTTGTACTTAGGAACACTCTGGTGGAAGGAACTAAGATAATAACAGCTTTCCTTTTGTAGCATAGCTTTTATCCCTTTCTGTAACTTATTTCTGTGGCAGAGTAAAAGATCCCACTACCCCTGAATATCAATATACCCTTAATAGTTCATTGAAGAATTTTTCTGTATTAAAATGGTCCTTTAAAAATGCAGCTAATCCTGAATCAATGGGAGCACACTTTGGGCTAATGCCTCTGTAGGCATGCATTGACAGATGATGGAGACCTAGAAGGACAGCACTGATTTGGGATCTGCGGGAGTGGAGGCACCATTTGGCAGGGACAAGAAGATGGTGGGGATCCTGAAAGAAAAGACAGACGTCTGCCTTGAAGGAGAGTATAAGATACCTTCTCTTCTATCACAATCTTGCTGAAGTTATTCCTGGTCATTCTACTGAGAATCTTCATATTTGCCTCACAATACCAGAATCTCAGCCCGTCAGAAAGCAAAGAATTATGTGAGCCTGTATGGAAGAGGGAATACCAAGAAATAAGGCAGATAAAGTTATTTAATAGTAACAACAGCAACAACAACGATAGGGCCAACTGTCTTGGCTCAAGCTGTTAACTCTTCTCCACTTGTAGCTATAGCACCACCTGGAGGGAGAGTGGGAATGTGAGTCTGGAATTGAATTATTTTATTTTCTCCGAAAAACCACTATTAGCTACCATTAAGCAGCAAAAACTGTTTAATTCAAAAGCTGTTTCTACTCTGATACACTGATGGATGTGGAGAATACCTGTACACTGGATGAGATTTTTGTGGAAATTGATACCTTACCTTATTGGCCAGAGAAGCCAGTGGAATATTAATTTGGATCCCACCAGTAAGAAATTTGTTGTAATTTACTAAAAAGCAGGTTATCTACCTTTACCTATATGCTGCCTGTAAAAAAAAAAAAACAAAACTTTCCCAACAAATTATGTAATTAAAATTCTGTTTACAATAACTTGACAAAAGGAAATGTCAGGTATCTCAGGTGTTTTTAAAGAATCAAATTACTTACAAATATGTTCCTTGTAAGTCATTCTTAATAAAATAAGTTCTTCTAGCAAAGTTTTAATAGTCAAGCCAGACACTCTTATGTTCTTGAAAGAATAAAGTTGCTGTTACTTAGACTTTTCGCAGAGAAATCCATTCTCTGATTCATTTGATTTAGTAGGATTTTGTCTTGCAGTTTCTACCTTTGTGTAGAGTTGTCCCCTCACAACTATCAAAAACAGTCTTTTACCAACTCTTAATCAAGTTTCTTTCTCCTCTTCCTTCTCCCTTCAGCAGTTATTTCAAGCCTTAGCCATAATCTACTCAAACACTGTCCCCCTCCCTCAGCACTCTGCCAATGCACGAAAATTGGGGCTACAAGACGTGAATTACCTAAACCACCCATTTCTTCCTTAATCTCAGTGCCACCATAATTACTTTTTGGCTTATCTACATTTGTGCCCAGTCCTCACTTTATTTCCTTCAGTGTCAAGAGGAAATGTCCCTTTCCCTGCTCCAAGTTAATCTTTTATTCATTTATTCTTTTCATTCAAGAAATTGTATTAAGAGTCTACTGTGTTCCAGGCACAGGAGAATATAACATTAAACAAGACACATACCATCTCTGCATCCCCCAGAAGTTTGCAGTCTGGTAAGAAAGACAGGCATTAAATAATTGCACAAGTCATTAATGAGTTAAAGTTTTGACATGTGCCTTGAAGAAGATAGACAGGGAACTCTGTAGAGGTACAATAGGGGAACATAGTCCTCTCTGGTGTTGTGATACTTAAGGCAAGATTATAAGTATGAGGAGAAGTTAAGCTCCAAGATAGGAACAGAGTATGTCAGGAGAAAAGGCCAGTGCAGCTGGAATAGAGAGAGCCAAAAAGGGCTGGATGCAGTGGCTCACACCTGTAATCCCAGCACTTTGAGAGGCAGAGGTGGGTAGATCACTTGAGGTCAGGAGTTCAAGACCAGCCTGACCAACATGGTAAAACCCCGTCTCTACTAAAAACACACAAAAATTATCCGGGCATCGTGGCATGTGCCTGTAGTCCCAGCTACTTGGAAGGCTGAGGCAGGAGAATCACTTGAACTCGGGAGGCAGAGGTTGCAGTGAGCTGAGATCGCATCACTGCACTCCACCTTGGGCGACAGAGAGAGACTCTGTCTTAAAAAAAAAAAAAAGAAAAGAGAGCCAAGAAGGAGGGTGACCAGAGAGTTGGACAAGTATAAGTTGACATAGACAATATGAAGATAGATGATAGAAAACCATTAAAAGATTTTTAAGCAGAGGAATAAATGACATGATTACATTTAGACAATCTGATTCTCACTTTGAAGACGAATCAAAGGAAGGCAAAGCTAATGCAGTGAGGCCAGTTTAGAACCTGTTTGTAATAGTATACGTAAGAGATGATAATGTCTTGAACTAAGGTGATAGTGATGGATAGAAGTTGACAGTTTTGAGAAGTATTGAAATGGCATTGACTGTGTGTGTAGAGTGAGGAGTCAAGGAGGAGTGCTAGGCTTCTTACTCAAGCAACAGGTAACATGGTAATGCCATGTACTGAAACAGAAAACTGTTGAAAAGGTCAGATTGCAGGGGGGAGATCAGAGTGCACTCGTAGACTTGTGGTGGTTGAGATGGGATGAGACATCCAGGTAGAGATGCTCAGTAACAGTGATTGTGAGACCTGGCTCCCTCATGTATCTGCTCTTTGTCCTGTGTTTTCAGTTCCTCCCTGTCTGCAGGCTTTTTCTGTCACTCTATGCTGTCAAGGCTCTTTTGCCTTTTAAAAAATAGGAAAACAAGCTCCTCTATGGATAGAGCTCTGTGTTCCTCCCGTTGTTCTCATCCTAATTTCTGTGAGAGTGGTCTACATTTGCTCTTGTTACCTCCTCACTGCATCTTATTATGGTCTTTAACCCTCTATCATTCCACTGAAATTGCTCTTTCAGATGTCACAAATGATGATGTGATTGCTAAATTTAAAGGGTATCTTTTCGGTTTTCATCCTGAATACTTCTGCTACATTTGATATGAACCACTTTCTCCTTGAAATTCTCTCCTTTTTTCTCTGACCATATCTTCTCAATCATCTGCCTTCAATAGGAAGCATTCTAAATATTGCTGTTCCTTGGAGTTTTATCCTGGGCGCACTTTTCTACACACGCTTATGGCTTAAAACTAACACTCACCCCAAAATACATGTCTTCATCTCAGACCTCTCCCCTGCGTTTCAGACTTATATAGCTAACTAACTTCACCTAAACATTTCACTGGTTCCTCAAATTCAAGTATTTAAAACTGAACTCACCAACTCCTGTCAAACTTACTCCCTAAATATTTCTCAAGTGTACCTTCTGTCTATTACTGCTATCATTGCCCTTGTTTAAGCTCTCATATCCTGCTTTTATTTTAAAAACCATTCTTAGATAAAACATCCCTCTCTTTGACTCCTTTATATATCTCCTCTGGTAGCCACGTAAGTGATTTATACAGATCTAAAATCTTACCATCCTCATTCCCTTGCATTTCATGGCTTCTTAACACCTAGGGAATAAAAACTCCAACTGTGTTAGCATGACACGTAAACTTTCCATGATGTGGCACCTGCTTATTACTTTCCAGGGTCATCTGTATTCACTCTTCTTTTCATACTTCACATTCCAAAAATATGGAACTCTTTTGTCTTTCTTTAGTGCTTTAGTTTTGTGCTCTATGCCTCAAAACTCCCCTGCTGCCTCCTCTGCTTAATGTTATTATCCTTTGTTTCACTTTTTTCCAGGAAGCATCCTAGAACCCCCAGAATAGATGAGTTGACTTTTGGTTAGCTTCCCGAACATACTTCCATCAGAGTGCATTAGAGATGATCTCAATGAGCATCTTTACCTTCTACTAGATTATGAGTTCTTTGGAGCAAGAATTTAATCTTATTTTTTTGTTGAATTCCTATTGCTCAGCACAGTGCCACATACATAGTAGATCTGCATATTTTTGTTGAAGTAAACTGATGAAAAGACATCTACAGAAAAAAGTCAGATCTCGGTGCCTGTTTCTTTGCTTATAAAATGAAATACTGATCTTAATATGTTTGATTGTTTTCAGCCTTAAAATTTTAAAAGGCTGAATTAAAATAACCTGATATTAATGAAGGATAGAAATTATCTTGAAATAATAACAACCCTAGAACAGCGCTAATAGAACAATCTGTGATGATGGAAGTGTTCGCTATCTGCACTGTCCCATACGGTAGCCACCAGCAACATGTGGCCATTGAGCACTTAAAATGTGGCTAGTGTAACTGATGAGCTGAATTTTTAATTTAAATTTAAATACAGCGTCATGTGAATAGTGACTGACTCCTATAGCTCATGACAACAGGGATTAAAAACAAGATTAATTCTACTCCCCAAATTGACTTATTGGGTAAAACAAGATTAATTTTAAATGTGGCTAGCTGTAACTTTATTATAGTCATATAATAAAATACTGTTACCACTGCAGATCACTGTAACAATGTGAAAACTCTAACTCCCAGAGAACTTCCTACGTGTTGACTGATTACCACAGAACAAATATTATATGTCTTATTTTTTTATTCCCTTGCTCACAAGTAATAAGTGCTTTTACTTTTACTTTATTTTTTCTTCATACTGTCTTATGATTAAATATAGCATAGTGCTTTTCCCCTCCATTTTCTTTCTTTTTGAGAACGTTTATTAAAGTATAATTTATAGGCATTAAAAATTCCTTTGACAGATGTATACAATCATGAACCACTGCCACAATCAAAATATAGAACATCCTTTTCCCCAGAAAGTTCTTCTGTCGTCTTTTGCATTCCATCCCATCCTTTTACCATTGATGTGATTTCTGCTCTGTAGTTTTGTCTTTTCCAGAATGTCAGATAAATGCAGTGCTACAATATGTAGCCTTTTGCGTCTGGCTTCTTTCATTTAGTGTAATGCTTTTGAAGTTCATCCATGTAGTTTGTTCTTTATTGCTGAGTAGTATTTCATTTATATACTATAATTTATCCATTTCTCAGTTGATGGACATTTGGATTATTTCCAGTTTTGCAGCAATATGAATAAAGCTGCTGCAAACATTTACATTTTGCATATGGATACTTCAGTTTTGTAGACATATGTTTTCATTTCTCTTGGGTAAATATCTAAGAGTGGGATTGCTGGGTCATATGATAAGTATATGGAAAACAGTTTGGCAATTTCTTTTAAAGTAAATATACCGTTTTTGCATTCCCACTAACAATATGTGAGATTTCAAGTGGGTCCACATCCTTACCAGCATATGGTGCCATCAGGCTGCTTTATTGTAGCCATTGTGATTGGTATGTAGTGGCATTTCATTGTGCATTTTTCTAATGTCTGAGGATGTTAAGCGTCTTCTTAGGTGCTTATTTGCCATTCCTGTAGCTTCTTTGAAGTATCTGTCAAGTCTTTTACCCATTTTTAATGTCATGCTTTTCATATATTATGAAATCTGTACCTAAATGAAAGTCACAAACACTCTTCTTCTATTTTTCTTCTAGAAGTTTTATTGTTTGAGCTCTTGGATCTAGGTCTGTGATTCATTTTGAGTTAATTTTTATATATGGTGCAAGGTGAGAGTAGAGATTTGTTTTTCCCCCCACATAGATATCAAAATAGTCCAACAACATTTATTGAAAAGACTGTCTTTCCTTCCATTTCATTACCTTGGCACCTTTATCAAAAACCAGTTGACGATAGATGTATAAATCTATTTCCAGATATTATTCTTTTCCATTGACCTGTATGTCTATCCTTATGCCAAATGAGTCTTAATTACTGTAGCTTGATAGAAAGTCTTGAAATCAGTTAGAATTCTCCAACTTTGTTTTTCTTTTTCAGAATTGTTTTGAATATTGTTAGGTCCAATATGTGAGATAATACATGGTGACGAAACAGAATTTATTTCTGTAATATGAGGTTGATTTCAGCATTCAAAAGTCAATATATGTTCACCTTCTCAACAAACTAAAAATGAAAAATCATGTGATCATCTCCAGAGATGCAGAAAAAGCACTTGGGCAAATTCAACATCCATTCATGATAAAACTGTCAGCAAAATAGAGAAGGGAGCTGCCTCAGTGTAATAAAGAGTATTTACAAAAAGTCTACACTACAGCTGATATCATCATTAATGGTTAAAACTTGAATGCTTCACTCCTAGGATTGAGAACAAGGCAAGGATATCTGCCCCTAGCGTTGACCTAGAGATCCTAGACAGCACAATAAGACAAGGAAAATTTTTAAAAAAGAAACCAACACAGGTTAGAAATTAAGAAATAATTATTGTCTTTATTTACAGATGACCTTATGGTCTACATAGAAAAAAATCCCAAAGAATCTCCAAAAAAGCTATTAGAAATACTATATGAGTTTAGCAGAGTTAGAGAATGTGTGGTCAGGATACAAAAACAAATTGTATTTCTGTTAGTAATGAATAATTGGAAATTGAAATTCACAAAACAAGATTTTACGGTAACATCCAAAAATATGACACACTTAGGGATACATCACACAAACTAGGTGCAAGATTTGTATGCCGAAAACTACAAAGCATCATTGAGAAAAACTGAAAGAAGACCTGAATAAACAGAGAGATATATCTTGCTAAGAGATCGAAAGATTCTATTGTTGTATGTCAGTTCTCCAAATTAATCTGTAGAATTAATCCAGTCTAATCAAGATCCTGGTAGGACCTTAAAAAATATCTTTACAAGAATAAATGGACTAGGATTGGGTCTGTAATGACAAAAGAGAAGGCATAGGGTTTTTTTGTTTGTTTTGTTTTGTTTTTAATAGAAATTGACAAACATTCTAAAATAATTTCAGAAAATTCTCCCACCTCTGGGAGAAAGTGAATGTACAAATCATGTTTTATTTGTTTTATTGTTAGCTAGTAACAATAGCTAGTATTTATTGAGAATAATATTAGGTTATTTGAAAACTTTTTTTGTGGCTCACGCCTGTAATCCCAACACTTTGGGAGGCCAAGGTGGGCACATCACCTGAGGTTGGGAGTTTGAGACCAGCCTGGCCAATATGGCAAAACCCCATCTCTGCTAAATACAAAAATTACCCGAGCCATGGTGGCGCACACCTCTAATCCCAGCTACTTGATAGGCTGAGGCAGGAGAATCACTTGAACCCAGGATGCAGAGCCTGCAGTGAACCAAGTTCTCACCACTGCACTCCAGCCTGGGTGACAGAGTTAGACTGTGTCTCAAAAGAAAAAAAAAACAAACAAAAAAAACCACCTTTTTTTGTTGTTGAGACAGGATCTCACTCTATCACCCAGGTTGGAGTGCAGTGGCAGCAATTTCAGCTCACTGCAACGTCTGCCTCTCAGGCTCAAGTGTATTTTAAAACTTTTAATGCGTGTTAACTCAATCCTTAAAACATTTCTGTGAGGTACTATTACTGTTCCCATTTACCAGATGATGTAACAGGCATAGAGAGGTTAAGTGACTTAGAACTGAGACTTAAATTCTAAGCTAGGCTCTCTAGGTCCTGTGCTCTTAACCACTACTTTATTTCAATTTATTTTCTTATTTCAATTTATTTTCTAAGCGCTAAACACTGAGCTTTGTTTTGTATAAGGCTGATACTGTGATCTATAAGTATTGCTTCATTTAAGTGGAAATTTAAATATGCAAAGTTCAAAGTCAGTTACTATACCCATTGCTTGCTATGTCTATAAAGGGTGCTGGTGGGATGGTTGGTGAAGGCATGCGGAGTGGTTATTAGTCAGGGTTCTCCAGAGAGACTCTAGGAGGGGAAGGAGGAGAGGAGAAAAGGAGAGAGAGAGAAGAGAGAGAGAGAGTTGAGGGAAGATGTATCAGGGCAATTGGCTGACATGACTGTGAAGGCTGAGAATGCCCACAATAGATAGGCCATCAGCAAGCTGGAGAACCAGCGAAGCCAGTAATATGACTATTGAAGTCCAAAGGCCACAGATCCAGGAAGCCAATTCTCAGTCTAAGGCCAAAGGCCTAAGAGGGGTGAGGAGAAGGGCTGATATGGTGGTACAAATCCCAGAGTCCCAAGTCCAGAGAACCTGGAATTCTTTCTTTTTAAAGGTGAGGTCTCACTATGTTGCCCAGACTGGTCTCAACTCCTGGCCTCAAGCAGTCCTCCTACCTCAGGCTCCCAAGAGCTAGGGTCACAGAATTCCAAAGGGAAGAGAAGAAGGGTGTCCCAGCTCAAGGAAAAAGAGAAAGTGAATTTATTTTCCTTTCCTCTGCCTTTTTGTTCTTTCCGTGCCCTCCAGCTGATTGGATGGTGTCCTCCAAGATTGAGGGCGGATCTTCCTCACTCATCCACAGACTGACACACCAGTCTCCTTTGGAAACACACTCGCAGGCACTTCCAGAAATTATGCCTTGCCAGCTATGTAGGTAGCCCTTCGTTCAGTTAGTTTAGTTGACACCTAAAATTAGCCAACACAGTGAGTAATCACATTAGAATTCTATTTGCATGTTTATTTCGTATGGCGATTATTTGTTGCCTTTAACAAAGATACTACTTTTTAAAATCGTATTTATGAGAAAAGATTGACTAAGATTTGGTGTATAATGACAAAGGCATACTTTTTGTAATTTATATATGGTATTCATTAGCATAGTGTTATAACTATATTTTCCAAACTAAAAACCAGAAGTTGTATGCCTTTTTGTGTGTGTCAGGAGACAGCCTGTGAAGTACATTAAGACTTTGAAAATTTGGAATTTCCAGGGCATGAAATGACTTTTTAGTCTGGCATTAGAATCATATTTGGAGCCTTTAAAAAACTACCAATTGGTGTCCCTCTTTTCATTCTGATTCAGGAAGCTCTCTATAGGTAGGTCTGATGTGCACCTTACTTGAGATCCACTAATTAATGGAAATAGTTGGATAGGATATCCAGGATTTGGACCATCTAAAAAAACCCAGACTAAAATCCAGGGCACTGTGTTTCATAAAGGTAGGATTTCTCATAAATGGTTATCAGAACAACAGACTCTGAAATTGTAACTTACCCAAGTACTTCTCCCTCTCTTCATTTTCTTCTCTATATGGTGTCTATCTGGTCACACTTAGTTGTACCACAGCTCAGAAATTCTGTCGACTATGTATACAGCTACTCCACTTACGGCCCCTTTATACAATATAGACTTGAAAGTTATTATGGGATAGTTTCTAAAATTGTTGAAACATTACATCTATGCATTTCCTGTCCCACCCCTATAATATTTTTTCTTGTTACTGGTTATTGAAGTTTTCAGAGGTAACAGATAGCTCAGGTTTCCAGATGAGAATTATAAGGAGTCTTTTATATCAGACTGAAAGAAAATGAAAGAACAGCCTTGGAAAAGTAAAATTACTAGTGTCTCCTCCTCCCTTAAGAACCAGAAGAAGTTTGAAGTGAAAAGACTTAAAGATTATCTAGTGTGAGTTCCAGTTTTACTGTAAGTAAAATTAAGCTGAGAAAGGAGGATTGACTTGCCCAAGAGGGCACAAGTATTTTATAGAGAAATAGATTAAAATTCAAATAATTGTATAGTTAAAAAAAAGAAATAGGACTCTTTTCATAATTTAAAGTTTGAATTAAGCTGTTTTACAGTAAATGTTTTTATTTTCTGAGCTTTCAAAAATGTATAAATGTTATTCTTATTATTAATGTCCTTGACAATAAAAGAGCCCAAATAATATTAGTCATAGTTTAAAAGAAAGAAAACCTTGATCCAGTATCTTAGAGTTATAAAGAAAAAGGGTCTACCATCAGTTGAATATGTCAACATATTAGAGAAATGTCTCTCATATTGCTGCAGGTTTTTGTCCCCTGAGTGAGAAATAGGAAATTTATAGGAAATATAGTCATTCTACAGATAAACAATTGTTTTCCATCCTTTGCTTATAGAATTAAAAGCCATATGGTTGTTTTTATGTGTTCCATTAATTGGGAAATAATTGAGCAGATTTGTTTAAGTTTTTTATTCTTTATAGTAATGTTCCAGTAATATATCTTTAATAAACTTACTCTGTTTGTTTGCTTTTTTTCTTCTTGAATGAATATCAGTTAAAGAGAAGTTGACTGCGGATCCGGACAGTGAAATAGCTACAACCAGCCTAAGGGTTTCTCTACTGTGTCCAGTAAGTGTTAACTATTACTTGCTTTCCAGAAAGTTTAACATACATTTTCTTTTTTTATTAAGTATTTTTACTATTTGAGAAATTCTGTTTACTTCTAAAATATGTCCACCACTGTTACAGTTTATGAAAAGTGGAAAGACATCTAGGCATTGCATTTGGAATCTAAACAAGTCTTTAAAAATGATCTACTCTTAGTAAGACGTATCTAAATATGGCCTGTGATTAATGACCATCTCTCAGGCTCAATCGTAAAATCTCCAAATAATAAATGTTTATTGTCTCAGTGTATTTATAAAAATTTTACATTTATTTATTTATTTTTATTATTATTATTTTTTTGAGATGGAGTTTCACTCTTGTTGCCCAGACTGGAGTGCAGTGGCGCCATCTCGGCTCACCACAACCTCCACCTCCCGGGTTCAGGCGATTCTTCTGCCTCAGCCTCCCGAGTAGCTGGGATTATAGGCATGTGCCACCATGCCTGGCTAATTTTGTATTTTTAGTAGAGACAGGGTTTCTCCATGTTGGTCAGGCTGGTCTTGAACTCCCAACCTCAGGTGATCCACCCGCCTCGGACTCCCAAAATGCTGGGACTACAGGCGTGAGCCACCATGCCTGGCTAAAAATTTTACTTAAGATAGTACCTTTCTGAGTAAAAATCTAGCCGTGATTACTCACACATCTCATTTAACCGTTTTGCCAACAATGACCACATTATAACAGTTCACCAATTAGAAACTTCTGTTCAGCCTAAATAGCTGAATTTGTTATACATATAAAAAAGCCTTGAGATATTTTAAGCCGGAAAATGAGATCAGAATCAATAATTTTCATGAAATAAATATATGGTCCCAAGACTTAACCAAATTATTAAACCTGTAAGGGAAAAGGTCTCAAAAACATGTTAAACTAATTTGATGTTAGGCTTATTGGTAGGGATGGTGGTTGAATATGGCCATATGGAAATATGTGAAAAATTAATCATAAATTACCTTGACATTTTGATTACTTTTTGTTCTATAATAATCAAACTAATCATATTTAAACTGGGGAGAAAGAATGAAAGGACACATCTGTTTCCTGCTTTGCCTGATTGTTCAGACAGGCCTGATATTGAAAGCAGTTGATACTGAGATCCTACTACTATCAGATGATGATGAAGTTACTGTATTCTTAAAGAAACAAAGAATTTAAATAGAAATTAAATGTTATTTGTAGTTACAAATATTTTTTTGTAGTTTATGAAACTTCAAACATAATATGAAAAAATTAGTAGATCATGAATTAGTTTCTGTAAGTTATAGAAAAAAATACAATGAAGTTAATTAAAATCACCAAATTCTATCATTGTGTGTATATCCTTCTATTCCTGTAACGTTTATTTTTATTCCTTTTTATAATAAAGCCAATTTTTTTCTTGCGAAAAATATTTTGACTCCAGGCTTTTTATATTAGTGTTAAAAATTCTTTAAGTAACCAGGTGAATGTTACAACAGCCTAGGTTGTAAAGGAGACTGGTGTGGGGTGTGTGTGTGTGTGTGTGTGTGTGTGTGTGTGTGTGTGTGTGTGTATGTATGTGTATGTTTCATGCTTAGAAAAATGGTTCACACACTGAGGAAGTAGAGGGTGAGAAAAAGACAAAAAATGTTTTTAAAAGAAAAAGGTAAAAAGATGTATACTTATTCTACCCTCTTTCTCCAAAACCCTGATTTATCCATTCCCCCTCCATTGTTCTTTGCCGCCTCATTTTGTTGTAAAACACCAATTCAGAAAATACAATAAGTTTAGAAAAGTACATACACTTCTTTTTCTATTTAAATCACTGGAAAGAGTAGTGTTTTTCTGCAGTCTCACTTAAAAGTGTTTATAGTTGTACTAATATATACATGAGGCTTTATGTTTAACACACATATGAAGCATTTATTCGTATAAAGAAGCACTCCAATATAAATCTTAAAAGTTTTATTTGTGGAACTATGTTTTAATTCTGTAGTTCAGGTGCTCATCTCTATATTATTAGAAACTATTAATCACATTTTGCTCTTTGCACCTTTATTTATTTTTCTTTTTTTGAGACAGGGTTTCACTTTGTCACCCAGGCTGGAGTGCAGTGCTGCCATCTCAGGTCACTGCAGCCTCCACCTCCCAGGTTCAAGCAATGCTCCTGCATCAACCCTCCAAGCAGCTGGGACTACCGGCATGTGCCACCACACCCGGCTAATTTTTGTATTTTTTTGTAGAGACAGGGTCTTCATATGTTGCCCAGGCTGGTCGTGGACTTCTGGCCTCAAGCAATCCTCCTGCCTTGGCCTCCCTTGAGATTACAGGCGTGAGCCACCACGCCCAGCCAGCAGTTCATTTTAAATTGACATCTGCTTTAAAAATTCAGAGTATAAAACAAAACAACTATATGTGTATATTGTGTATATGTGTGTATGTATGTGTAAAATATATAATTATAATACTTTCATGGGTTTCTATTTGGCTAAAGGGATAATCCCTCACAGTTATTCTGAAATAGTAAGATCATACATTTTAGGTATGTTTTTACTCAAAAATAAAATTTAGTAATATCTATATGTCAAATTTATAGGATAATAAAGGAGATTTGCTCTCTTTGAAATATGTACATATGATGTCTTACTGTGCATTACAATTGCCCTTATTGTGATGTACAGAGCTCCAAATAAATGAGTTTCTGTTGTTTCTGTGCCATTTAGCTAAAGGCAACAAAAATAATTAAAAATGTTTTTACTCTTTGGGAATTTTATGGTTCTGATTTATTAAAAATAGAGGTGGAGGAATCTTTGAAAAACTGCTTTGTAAACCCAAATACAAATGACTTGGAATTGATAGAAGAAGATAAACTCTGGAAATGTATTTATGAAATATTATTGTGAAAAAAACTTGTGAAATTATTCTTTTTCTTTTTCTTTTTCTTTTTTTTTTTTTTTTTCAGAGACAGAGTTTTGCTCTGTCACCCAGGCTGGAGTACAGTGACCAGATCTTGGCTCACTTCAACCTCCACCTCCCAGGTTCAAGTGATTCCCCTGCCTCAGCTTCCCAAGTAGCTGGAGCTACAGGTGAGCGCCACCACGCCCAGCTAATTTTTTGTATTTTTAGTAGAGATGGAGTTTCACCATGTTGGCCAGGCTGGTCTCAAACTCCTGACCTCAGGTGATCCACCTGCCTTAGCTTCCCAAAGTGCTGGGATTACACGTGTGAGCCGCCACTCCCAGCCCTTTTAAAATTTTTTTATTTTTTGAGACAGAGTCTTGTTCTGTTGCTTAGGCTGGAGTGCAGTGGTGTGATCTCAGCTCACTGCAACCTCCACCTCCCGGGTTCAAGCAATTCTCCTGCCTCAACCTCCTGAGTAACTGGTATTACAGGCGCCTGCCACCACGCCCGGCTAATTTTTTATTTTTAGTAGAGATGGGGTTTCATCATGTTGGCCAGGCTAGTCTCAAACTCCTGACCTCAAGTGATCCGCCTGCCTCAGCCTCCCAAAGTGCCGGGATTACAGGTGTGAGCCACTGTGCCCAGCCGAAATTGTTTTTAATGTCACACTTTTTCCTTTTGCAAGGAGAAAGCACGTTTTATTGACATTTTTAGGGCTTTTTAAAAATATAAGTTGGTTAAAACTTGTATCTAGAATGTTTTCTCTTGCAGCATCATCAGTTACTAATATAGATAGCACTATTATTGTAAAGTTAGTGGCATTAGAAAACACATTTGGGAGTTAAAGTGTTTATATGCAAATAATTCAAACATAATTTATATCCTATAAAGGGAAAGGAAGAATTTGTAATCACAAGATGAAGACGTTCAAAGTTCAGCTTCTCTCCTTATACCAAGTTAGAGAAAATCGATATCTGTTTTTCAGATAATTATTTAGAATTTAGTGATTTTTTTAAAAATCACGAATATAAGAATTATCACATAATAGTTATTTTATTATTCTAAGGCATTTATGTGACAGCTAGTGATGCATTTGAAAGTGAGCTTTTGCTTTTATGTACCCTTTTATGTCTTTCTTGCACCATTTCTGTGTCAGCATTCCTTAAAAACTCTGTAGGTCACCTTGTCAGTATAGCTGAAGATAAAGGCTTGAGAGTTGCTCTCTTGCCTACAAGATATGAACTGACAGCTGGAGATCATGGGGTAAAGGTATGTGAGATGAAGGCCTTTGGAAAACAGCTGCTTTTCAGAGTATAAATTTCTTTTTTTTTTTTTTTGAGACAGAGTCTCGCCCTGTTGCCCAGGTAGGAGTGCAGTGGTGCGATCTGGGCTCACTGCAAGCTCCGCCTCCTGGGTTCATGCCATTCTCCTGCTTCAGCCTCCCAGTGGCTGGGATTACAGGCACTCGCCACCACGCCCAGCTAATTTTTTGTATTTTTAGTAGAGACGGGGTTTCACCGTGTTAGCCAGGATGGTCTCGATCTCCTGACCTTGTAATCCACCCACCTCGGCCTCCCAAAGTGCTGGAATTACAGGCGTGAGCCACCGTGCCCGGCCCAGAGTATAAATTTCATTGCCTATGACTTGGATTCTGAAATAATCTTTATTTCTTACCATCTTATCCGTTTTCATAAACAATCAGAAGTAGTCTGGTAGTTCTACAGTTCATAAACCTTGTGTACTATTACTGTATTTGTCTAGAATTTTTAGTCTGTGGTTTTTCTACTTAGTATTAAGGCAATAGCAAAAGTACCTTATAAAATAGGAATTTGTATTTCATAGATAAGTTAAGGTCTGACATAAGATACAAAAATGTAACTTGGCACCACCAACCAGATTGCTATTTGGAAAATGTTTCTGAACTAATGCCACATGGTATCTTGCCTAATGGTAATTTCTCCGTTATAACTACTTTGTTCTTTTTGGCCTTTTTATCAGGTGCTTATGTAAATCAAATCATAAAAAATTGGTGAGACGGGTGGCTCACGCCTTTAATGCCAGCACTTTGGGAGGCCAGGGTGTGCAGAGCACTTGAGGCCAGGAGTTTGAGACCAGTGTGGCCAACATGGCGAAACCCCGTCTCTACTCAAAATGCAAAAATTAGCGAGGCATGGTGGCACCTGCCTGTAATCCCAGCTACTTGGGAGGCTGAGGCAGGAGAATTGCTTGGGAGACTCTTGCTCAAAAAATAAAAAAATTAAAATTGAGTAGAAGTGCAGTAAGGGAGTCTGATGAAGCTGTTTAATACTTTGTGAGCCCACAATAAAAGAATTACTAAGGTGAAGTTTGGGTGGGTTTCCTAGTGTACAAAGTGATTTAAAGCAAATATGTTAATTAATACTATTTTTATTTATTGAAAACTTACTATGTGTCACGTACTGTGCAGTAAACGTAATTGAATCCCCACAATCATTTTGTGTAGATCCCATTTTTATCCCCATTTTATAAAACTGAGCCTCTGAGTGATTAAATAAAATAACATTCAGGATTCACACAGTAGGTACGTAGTGGGGCCAGGATTCATTCTAACACCAGAATTCATACTCAGGCTGCACTATAAATTACTGAGTACGACCTGCATACCTTCCGTGAGTGGTGCCTCCTGGAATTGCCCATCATGCACAACTGAAGCTTTATCAGTGCACAGGACTGTCTTACTGCTGTATATTTCCAAGTATGGGGACAAGGAAATTAGTCCAACCTGTTTCTGGTAGGAGGAGACACACGTATAAATAAGTAACATACAGTTGTGCATGCCTTAATGATGGGGATACCTTTTGAGAAATGCATTATTAGGGGATTTTGTTGTTATTCAACAAAAGCAACATAGGTGTGTTATTCAACAAAAGCATCATAGGTGGTGGTGTTCAACAAAAGCATCATAGGTGTGCTTACACAAACCTAGATGGTATAGCTTACTATGTACCTTGGGACTATTGCTCCTAGGCTGCAAAACTGTACAGCATGTTACAAAACTGAATACTGTAGGCAGTTGTAACACAATGCTAAGTATCTGTGTACCTAAACATAGAAAAGGTACAGTAAAAAGTATAAAAGATGAAAACTGGTACACCTGTATGGGGCACTTACTATGAATGGAGCTTACAGGACTGGAAGTTGCTCCAAATAAGTCAGTGAGTGGTGAGCAAATGTGAAGGTTTAGGACATCACTTACATCACTGTAGACTTTATAAACACTGTACACTGCAGCTACAATAAATTTAAAATATTTTTCTTTCTTCAACAATAAACCTTAGCTTACTGTAACTTTGATTTTTGTTTTTTGTTTTTGAGACAGAGTCTCCCTGTGTCGCCCAGGCTGGAGTGCAGTAGTGTGATCTCAGCTCACAGCAACCTCTGCCTCCCAGGCTCAAGTGATTCTCCTGCCTCAGCCTCCCAAGTAACTGGGATCCCAGATGTATGCCACCATGCCTGGCTTATTTTTGTATTTTTAGTAGAGACGGAGTTGCGCCACGTCAGCCAGGCTGGTCTCAAACTCCTGATCTCAGGTGATCCTACCTCCTCGGCCTCCCAAAGTGCTGGGGTTACTGGCGTGAGCCACTGCACCCGGCCACGTAACTTTTTTATTTTATAAGCTTTTTAATTTTTTAACTTTTGACTCTTGTATTAACACTTAGCTTAAAACACAAGCACGTTGTACAACTGTACAAAAATATTTTCTTTCTTTATATCCTTATTCTATAAGCTTTTTCTATTTTTAACATTTTTTTACTTTTGTTTTCTACTTTTTAAACTTTTTTGTTAAAAACTAAGACACACATTAGCCTAGGCCTACACAGGGTCAGGATCATCAGTATCACTACCTTCCACCTCCACGTCTTGTCCCACTGGAAGGTCTTCAGTGGCAGTAACAGACATGGAGCTGTTCTCTCCTACCCGCCTGAGGCTGTTTTACAGTTAACTTTTAAAATATATATAAGTAAAGGGAGTACACTCCAAAATAATGATAAAAAGTATAGTAAATCAGAAACCAGTAACATGGTTGTCTGTTATCAGGTATTATGTACTGTACATAATTTGAAGACCTCCATCATATATGTGGTTCACTGTTGACCAAAATGTTATGTGGTGCTTGATTGTAATCATATGCAGGAGTATAGAGTTGGGAGTACACAGAAGGGAGTTAACCAGTTTTTACTCTAGGTCTCTCCAGGTTATACTTCTGATACTATAAACTGGCATTGCTCTGTTCTCAGTAAGTTTATAACGTGTTCAGGGTTCTATTTTTATTCATCATGGCTACATCTGGTTGAAGTAAGGAGGAAACAGTGTTACCTTAGAGAAAGTAAAAGGGACCCAGAAAGGTTAAATGCCTTTCTTAGAGACACAGTAAATCACTGGTATCAAAGCAATTATTTTGGGCACCAAATGACAGTTAATTCCCTGGTAGACTAGGAAATTGCACATTTTCCTGAAATTGATCTAAGCCAAGAATCTTTTCCTCATTTAACTCATATTCTTTTCAAGCCTTTATATTTTTCTTTTATATATATACACATATATATATAAAATACTTTAAGTTCTAGGGCACATGTGCACAATGTGCAGGTTTGTTACATAGGTATACATGTGCCATGTTGGTTTGCTGCACCCATTAACTCGTCATTTACATTAGGTATTTCTCCTAATGCTATCCCGCCCCCCCTGCCCGTCACTCCACGATAGGCCCTGGTGTGTGATGTTCCCCTTCCTGTGTCCAAGTGTTCTCATTGTTCAGTTCCCACCTATGAGTGAGAACCTGCGGTGTTTGGTTTTCTGTCCTTGTGATAATTTGCTCAGAATGATGGTTTCCAGCTTCATCCATGTCCCTGCAAAGGATATGAACTCATCTTTTTTTATGACTGCATAGTATTCCATGGTGTATATGTGCCACATTTTCTTAATCCAGTCTATCATTGATGGGCATTTGGGTTGGTTTCAAGTCTTTGCTATTGTGAATAGTGTCATAATAAACATATGTGTGCAGTGTGTCTTTATAAGTAGCGTGATTTATAATCCTTTGGGTATATACCCCGTAATGGGATGGCTGGGTCAAATGGTATTTCTAGTTCCAGATCCTTGAGGAATCGCCACACTGTCTTCCACAATGGTTGAACTAGTTTACACTCCCACCAGCGGTGTAAAAGCATTCCTATTTCTCCACATCCTCTCCAGCACAAGCCTTTGTATTTTTCAAGTTCACAAATCTTTTCCTGGTACTTGGCAAATAATGTGGTTATTGAAAGTAGATAACTTACCTACTATATGGCCATTGTGCGATCTGGGGACTCTACAGTGGTACAAGCTGGCTTCTGGGGAATGAGATAGTGATATGGTAGCTCCCTGTGCAGGTTTCTGGGCGGCTTCTCTGCCTTGGGCTAAAGCTAGCAGCTCAGGGACCAGATGAAGCAGATTTCCTCTTCCTGAATAGACTCACCACATGTCAGCTGAAGCAATATTTGCAGGGCAACAAGTCTCCTAACATGCTGGAGATGCTAGAGGTCCAGGGCTGTAGGCTGAATTGCTCATGATGGTTCCCAGTGAGGAAGCAATGCAGAGTGTGTGCACCTGCCTTCCTCCTCAGAGCTGCCACTTGGCAATTATGCCAAGCATCATGGGGAATGATCACTATTGATTCAGTTTTGTCCTGTGAACTGCTCTTATTCATAGGTAAGACTGATAGCAAATATCAATGGATTTCTGTATTGTGCAGTATTTAATAAGACATTCTCTATTTTCCCTAATCCCTAGTTAGGTGGTTCTTAAATTTTTTTTTTTTTTTTTGGATCAAGGACTGCTTTAAGAATTTGAGAAAAGCTGGGCACAGTAGTGTGTGCCTGTATTGCCAGATACTCTGGAGGCTGAGGCAGGAGGATTGCTTGTGTCCAGGAGTTTGAGGCTGTAGAGTGCTACGATTGTGCCTGTGAATAGAGTTGGCACTTCAGCCTGGGCAACATAGCAAGACCCCATCTCTTTTTTAAAAAAACTGGTGAAAGCACTCTCTCCAGAAAAATGCACACACGAAATTTTGAGTATAATTCAAGTGATTATGACCCTCTCCACCAAAAGCTGATCTGTGAGCTGTGGATTTTAGTAAATAACCCTTGTAGACTTTCCATAGTCATTTTGTTTGATAGCCAAATAAATGCTGTAATTTTTAAACCTATGGATATTTCACAGGAAATGTATTTAATGTTCTCCTACATTGATGAAAAGTAAACACAGTATGCTTTAAATCAGCATGCCTACCTGTTGTGTTCTAGGAAATTTTTGTCAAAGCTTAAATGTTGAATAGCAATTACCTAATATTTACTTTTTCTCCCTTTTTAAAGCTTGGTAAAATGCGGCTGACAATTCCGTGTCGGGCCCTTACATGTTCTCATCTACAGTGTTTTGACGCAACTCTTTACATTCAGATGAATGAGAAAAAACCAACCTGGGTTTGTCCTGTCTGTGATAAGAAGGCTCCATATGAACACCTTATTATTGATGGGTATGTTACTTTAAGTGTTTTTGGTACCTTGAAATGACCATATATTATCTGGGTTTGTTACACATCAGATTTGGGATGAAAATTCTAAGTTATGTATTTGTAGGATTTTTGTGAATCTGCAAACCAATATTTTCAAAGTAATTTATTTCAAATTAGTGTTATGAATATTTTATCTTTTTAACTCGATGTTCCCTTGTTTTGAAAATACGTGTGTTAACTGTCAGTGCCTCCTGGCATTTGTCGTTTAAAGCACTGTGGTTTTAAGCAGGGTGTGCTTATACCTTTTCTTTTTCCTGTCATTAGTCCATCCATCCCTAGATATGCAGACCATATTGGAAAAAGAATGTATGGGGAAATTTGGGTTAATTCAGGTTCATCCAAAATTGGGCTTTTCAATAGAAGTTAACCTGTTTGTGGAGATTAGATCCAGCTACAGTCATGGTCTTCTTTTTCTTTTTTGTCTTGTCCACCTATGGCATCACAATAACCAATTGCTTTTAACACCCCTTTGTTTTATCTGTCCTACCAGACATCTTGGAATGTTCCTCTAAATGTTCTCCTCTTCTGCAGCCTCCTTTTTCCCCCCCCTTTTGCCACTAAACAAAAACTATTGTGAAAAGGAGGAATCTGCTTGATTTTGCGGGGGGTTGGGGGGCAAAGACAGAGTCTTGCCATTTTGTCCAGGCTGATCTTGAATCCTGGGCTCAAGTGATCCTCCTGCCTTGGCCTCCCAAAGTGCTGAGATTACAGGCATGTGAGCCACCGCACCCGGCCTGTACTTAATATTTCCTGTACTTTCTAGCAAAAGACTTAAGGCAACTTACCTATGGTATTTAAGAAAACATAGGAGCATAAAGGTGGTAATATCAGAAATTGTGTATATTTAGCAATACAAGTATAACCTGGAGCTTGAAAGATGTCAGACCAGTCATGGGGAAAAAAAAAAGAAAAACATGTAACTTAAATGTTTTATGTTTAATTTTTCAGAAATGATGGTGATCACTTAGTAGTAAATCAGAATTAAATAGTAATATTTTCCAACTTTATATGTAACATAGCTTTAGGTTCTCCCATTTCTTGTTATAAAAGCCATGTACACACATACTGTTTTAAAGAAAAATTGCAAAACACAGGAAAATAAAAAGCTTTTTCGGGTGTATAATTTTCCAGTTTTCGTCTTTCCATAGTTGTGATTGTACACTGTTAATAATTTTTATCCTTTGGTTTCATTTAACATTGTAACCTAAGAATTTGGCCATAGTTAATTTTATGCATTCTTTATACATGTTTTTAAATGTCTGTTACAATATTTTATTAAAGAGATTTAACCTTTGATTACATGTTTGTGTATGTATTGCTTCAGTTTATCAAATAAGACATGCTTATTGTAGGCAATTTAGAATATGCAAAAACGTATAAAGAAGAAAAATAAATACCCATGAAGGTACCACCCAGAGGTAACTACTCTCTATATACTACTCACACATAATTTTATTTTTGAAATTAAGCTTTCTTTTGTTGACCTTTTCTCACTTTTTGTCAACATTTTCCCATATGATTAAAAATCTTTGAAAATGTCATTTTTCGTGGTCACATATTTTCTTACATAAATGTGACATAAATTAGGCAGCTATATTCCTATTTAACACTAGATTTTAAGAATAAATATAACTTAAGTTGTTCAACTTTTATTTTCATTTAAAATATGATATTTTAAGGATGAATTGTTTTCTTATAGCTTGTTTATGGAAATCCTAAAGTACTGTACAGACTGTGATGAAATACAATTTAAGGAGGATGGCACTTGGGCACCGATGAGATCGAAAAAGGAAGTACAAGAAGTTTCTGCCTCTTACAATGGAGTCGATGGTGAGTAGTTCTTCACAAGGAAGGGGCAGTCTCCCTACTGCTGTAAGTCTGGTTTCCAATATTAAAATCCATATATTTTTTAAAAACACTGAGCAGTTTGTGGATAGCTTAATGATTCCTATTAACTTATTGATAGAAATCCTTTTAAATTCACTTTTTTGCCAGCTTTAAAAAATTTTCTGATATAAGATTTCAAAGTAATGTAATATAATTAGTCATTTGTAAAGTCATACTTTTGAAACTGTACCCTTTTTAAATTTTTAACAGATTTGGTACAGAGTAGTAAAGGTTCAGTTTTCATTTATTTATTTTTTCCTGGCTCTTAGTATGTTTTTGCTGGAAAGAGACTATGAGTTTTGAAAATGCTATCATCGTATTTCTTAAGTATGTCAGATACTATGCAGACAAAAATTAATATACAGTCTGTGCTTTCAAATTACTTTTCTTCTGAAGTGGACATAAGATGCATTTTGATTGTTCGCTCTAATTCAGTAATTTATTATTATTTTGAAAAATAATTTACAATTATTAAATAATAGTTTTAAACTTAGTAGAACAGAGCCACTGTTGGTTTTCTACTCTCTGGCTCCAACAATATTGTGAATCTAAACTGTAACTGATAAACTGTAGGGACACTGAGAAAAGAGAGATGTCATAACTCTTCCCTTGCCTTGTATTTTAATCATTCCCATATAGGATGCTTGAGCTCCACATTGGAGCATCAAGTAGCTTCTCACCACCAGTCCTCAAATAAAAACAAGAAAGTAGAAGTGATTGACCTAACCATAGACAGTTCATCTGATGAAGAGGAAGAAGAGCCATCTGCCAAGAGGACCTGTCCTTCCCTTTCTCCCACATCACCACTAAATAATAAAGGGTAAGTGCTGAGACATTAAAAAAAAGTAATCATGAAAATTAACTTGGCAAATAGGGATTAAAGACTTGCCAAATAAAATGATTCTTGATTGTGAAACTTAACTTAGCAATCAAAGAATAGTTTGAATTTTTCCCAGGTTTGTAATACTCTGGAGGGATTCGGGTAGTGCACTAAAAGGTTACTTGGATGTAGTATTCTTTATTATCAAAAGATGATTCTAGTACTGTGGTTCTCAAACTGGTGTACATACATCAGAATTACCTGAGAGCTTATTAAAATGCACACATTGCTCCCCTGCGTCTGAGTCAGGAGGAGAGACTAAGAAAATTTGTCTTTCTAGGCCAGGCGTGGTATCTCACGCCTGTAATCCTAGGACTTTGGGAGGCTGAGGCAGGTGGATTATCCGAGCTCAGGAGTTTGAGACCAGCCTGGGCAACATGGTGAAACCTCGTCTCTACTAAAATACAAAAATTAGCCAAGCATGGTGGCGTGTGCCTGTAATCTCAGCTACTCTGGAGGCTGAGGCCAGAGAATTGCTTGAACCCAGGAGGTGGAGGTTGCAGTGAGCCAAGATCTTACCATTGCACTCCAGCCTGGGCAACAGAGTGAGACTGTCTCAAAAAAAAAGAAAAAAAGAAAATTCGTATTTCTAGTAAGTTCCCAGGTGATCCTGCTCCTGCTCGCAGGATGTAGAACATTTGTTCAAACTGGAATGTATGCTCTAAAATTTACCCCAAGTTGAATGTTTCAGGTGGAAAGCAGAGGAAGACCGATGATTTAAATCTGCCTCAGAATGTGAATGAGGTTGGCAGTGAATGACTTCTGTTGCAGTACACATTTCCCACTTTGCAGACTTTTCTCCCATATTTTCCGTTAGTCTTATATCAATAACAGTGTACCTAGGTTATGCTTCAGTTCATGAAACATTGTTATCTACTTTGTATAAAACACCCTCAGCTAAGCATGGATGATAATAAAATGAGTAAGTACAGCCTTAACCTTAAAGAGCTTAGCACTTTCTGGGGGGTGGTAAAACAAGTAGCAGACTCCAACTGTACTCCCAAAACAGGCTGTTAGTCCTGTAGACACATCAGGGATTCTGAGCAAGATTTCTAATTGTGCTAAAGCACAATTGTGGCACACTAATTGTAAATCTAGAAATAGATGTGTCGCTTTTTAGGTATAAAGCAGGAGAACCACATGGCCTGTTGTAACTGAATAGAAGCTAACCAGAAACCCTTCCAGCAAGCAGTAGGGACTAAAGAAAGAATGTAAGAGAGAGAAGGAAAGTCCATAGATGGCATTATTACAACACCAGATCAAGAGCAGGCATTTCTGTGCCTGGAGTCAAATCATTTTCAGGTTTGACAATGTATAATGAGATTAAAGATTTCAATGAGTTCGAGACCAGCCTGGGCAACATGGTAAAACCCTGTCCGTACCAAAAACATTAGCTAGGTGTGGTGCTCTGTGCCTGTTGTCCCAACTACTCGGAGGGCTGAGGTGGGAGGATCACTTGAAGCTGGGAGGTGGAAGTTGCAGTGAGCTAAGATCATGCCCTGCACTCCCAACCTGGGTGACAAAATGAGACCCCATCTCAAAAAAAATAAGATTTCAATCAAACATATTTCACACATTGGTATTTTCATTCTAGAGTAGTCTGTCTTGGCATAGGGAGAGAAACAAAGACATTAAAAACAGTATCATCATTCTAAACAAAGTAAATAATTTAAACACAAATCCTACTCTTATGAACATGACCTCTGATAAAAGCCTACCTTGATGGCTGTAACCCAGCGAGCCTGACCTTGTTATTACACCAATGTATTTTGTGTCTGAGTAGGAGAAAAGGAAAAGTCAGATTACCTAAAGTTAGAACAAGTATCTATAGAATTTCAATTCCAAGATATTTTATAAATGTCAAACCATAGTATGACCAAATACACATTGTCATGTGATTTTTTTAAGTGCCATAATCACAATGTTAAAAGATATTTCATAAACCTCTGGATGTATAAATACTTTTGGGCTAAATGCATCGTCATATATATATTAGTTCTATTCTTTAGACTATTAATAGTAGTCATATGTATTTATGTAAACTATTCAATAGTATTAGTGACTATGTATTTTTTCTTTAAAGAAGACATTTGAGTGTTTAGGAATCTAGTATTTCTTCTTTGGATATTTACTTTGCTCTTTCTCCAAAGACATTTGGAGAGAATTAAATAGTGTTTATTATGTTTGGAAAATAACATTAGATGCATTAACTACTTCCTGAATTTCCCAGTGACTAATTGAACCCAGATATAGTATTTGCAAATGCCAGACATTTCTCTATTTGCAGATAAAAACAAGAAATTTGAAAGTTTACATCCTTAGAAGGAGAATAATACCGTAGTCAACACTAGTAGCTATTTTATAATAATGACTAATTGGTAACTGGAAACCTCAGTCCAGCATATTGTGTTTGTTATTGTGCAGTATAAAGGTTGAAACGCATTTCAAAACATTATTACAAATTGAAAGAAAAGCATGCAGCCAGGAATTACAGGCAAAAACTAAATGTAAAACATTTTGTTGTCTTTAGCCACTGAATGCTTAATGTTCATCCAGAAATTGTCTGTGCTGTTTGAGATGTTTTCAAAGACTAGCATTTTAAATCCTCTCGTAATCTCTTAGACATTGTGAGAGAACTCAGCTAATGGTAAATGGTACTTTTTCTAGATATAAGAGGTTTAACCAAGTTTCCATTAGATGAAACATTTTTATGAGGCAGATGAGAGTGTGTTTTATGCTTCATACCCCATTCATTAAAATGTGGTAGATGGTCATAACTGGAACTGTATTCCTAGAAATCCAACCTTGGCATCTTTTGAAATGTTCTTTTTTTGAGACAGAGTTTCACTCTTGTTGCCCAGGCTGGAGTGCAATGGCGCCATCTCGGCTCACCGCAACCTCCACCTCCTGGGTTCGAGTGATTCTCCTGCCGCAGCCTCCTGAGTAGCTGGGATTACAGGCATGGGCCACCATGCCCAGCTAATTTTTTGTATTTTTTAGTAGAGATGGGGTTTCTCCCTGTTGGTGAGGCTGGTCTCAAACTCCCAACTTCAGGTGATCCACCTGCCTCGGCCTCCCAAAGTGCTGGGATTACAGGCATGAGCCACCGTGCCCGGCCCTCTTTTGAAATATTCTATATCACTGAAATTGTATCCCCATGCCCCAGGTACTTTACATGAAGCATTAAAAGCAAAAGACAGCCGCTTTATTGCTTCCTTTCTCTTTATTTTCTATAACACATATACCTTCAGCCTCTTGTATTGGTGGGGTAACGTATAACCCTTATGTTTCCTTCCAAGAGGGCTACTATAATTCTTTTTCTTTTCGAAATTAGTTTTGTTTTTGTTTTTGTTTTGTTTTGAGACAGGCTTTTGCTCTGTCACCCAGGCTTGAGTGCAGTGGTGCAATCACGGCACATGCAGCCTCGACCTCCCGGGCTCAAGCAATCCTCTCACCTGTCTCCCAAGTAGCTGGGACTACAGATACATGCCACCAGGCCTAGCTAAGTTTTTTAAGTTTTCGTAGAGACAGGGTCTCCCTATGTTGCCCAGTCTGGGCAACCTCTGGGCTGAAACTATCCTTCTGCCTCTGCATCCCAAAAGTATGGGGATTACAGGAATGAGCCGCCATGCCAGGCCCCAAAATTAGTTAAATTATTATTTTTTCCTTCTCCTTTTTGCCTTTCCCTTAATTTTTAATAATTTTTTTTAAAAAAGCTACTCAGTTATTTAAACTTTTCACTGTTTTTTAGAGTCCTAATTCTTGTTTTATGTTTTTTTTTTTTCCAGTTATAGTATTCTCCCTTTAAAAACTCTCCACCACCTATTCATTTTGGAGTATTTCTTTTTTTTTTTTTTGAGACGGAATCTCGCTCTGTTGCCCAGGCTGGAGTGCAATGGCGCCATCTCGACTCACTGCAACCTCCACCTCCCGGATTCAAGTGATTCTCCTGCCTCAGCCTCCCAAGTAGCTGGGACTACAGGCGTGCACCACCATGCCTGGCTAATTTTTTTATTTTTAGTAGAGATGAGGTTTCACCATGCTGGCCAGGCTGGTCTCGAACTCCTGACCTTGTGATGCACCCGCCTCAGCCTCCCAAAGTGCTGGGATTACAGGCGTGAACTACTGCACCCGGCCTCATTTTGGAGTATTTCTTCTTGTTTCACTACATTCATTAGATTCAGCAGGGCTTTTATGCAAACAACATGCTGATAACTCTACTGGGCATTGGGTATACTAAACAATACCCAGTTTTTGTTCTCCTGAAGACTACAATCCAACTCCAGACCACTCAGATTGCTTCATTCCCTCTTTCTTATTATATGTATTTTCTTTGCTAGGGCATACGTATACTTCTTACTAGCCAATACTTCAGTGTTGTTTTAAAAGGGTTTCCGAATTTCATTTGATGTAGGTATCTTTCACTCATATCCTGGTAAAGTGGCTCAACTGTACCTTTCTCTTGCATTCTGAAAGCATAGGTGATGATATTCCAAAGGCAATGTGAGGTTTGTGAATGTTGGATACCATTGCATCTGTCCATTTCTTCCTATGGCCTCTGTTAAATGCTATTATGTATACAAATTATTTTCTCATAATTGTGTATAATCTAAATTATACATTACTTTGCTTGGTTTTGTTCTTATTTCCAGCGCAAAACCTAGGGTTCGTTGTGAGATACAACCTCTTTTTTTGTTAACTTTGAGAGTTTAACTGACTAATGAAAACTATGCCAATCTTTCCTTCTTCCAGCATTTTAAGTCTTCCACATCAAGCATCTCCAGTATCCCGCACCCCAAGCCTTCCTGCTGTAGACACAAGCTACATTAATACCTCCCTCATCCAAGACTATAGGCATCCTTTCCACATGACACCCATGCCTTATGACTTACAAGGTGAGTCACTGGTTCTTTTGTATTGTCACATGGCATTATGAATGCCTTTGATCTATCTAGTTCTCTTCTAGGTGAATCTAAGGAAGAACTGGAAGATTGAGCCAACAGGGCCTTGAACCCAGGGAACTGAGAGAAATAATATGCTGCTGTTAAAAATACTGACCCACTTCCTGTACTGTCATCAGTAGCCAGTGTTTTACTCCCAGTGGTAGAACTAGTACAATAATCTTTAGATTTTGTGAGCTCCTAAGTACTCCGCAAATTGTTTTTGAATGATCGCTAGTATGTGGGTTTGAATTTTGGTATTTATGAACATTATTTTTTTTTTTTTGCCGTGGAGGATGGAGTCTTGCTCTGTTGCCTGGGCTGAAGTGCAGTGGCGCGATCTCAGCTCACTGCAACCTCCACCTCCCAGGTTCAAACAATTCTCCTGCCTCAGCTTCCCGACGAGTAGCTGGTATTATAGGCGCCCGCTACCACACCCGGCTAACTTTTTTGTATTTTTAGTAGAGGTAGGGTTTCACTCTTTTGGTCAGGCTGGTCTGAAACTCCTGACCTCGTGGTCCTCCTGCCTTGGCCTCCCAAACTGCTGGCATTACAGGCGTGAGCCACCACGCCCAGCCCTATGAACATTATTTATTGTTCCCTGACTTTAGTTGTAATGCAACAGGCATTGTGGGTAACTATGTTGTATTATGTTTTAATTAATGGTGAGTTGAGACATTTGAAAGTTTTAGTTTTTATTCTAATGAATTTGATCACTTAAGAATTTTTTTTAATTGTGTGGGTACGTACTAGGTGTATATATTTATCTGATCCTTTTTTTTAAAAGCATTTTGAAATGTCAGTATACTCATTTGTATATTTTGAGTTCATAATATTATCAAAAAGAATTGTTCTTGTATATCTTTGTAGCATAATAATTTGTATATTAGTCATATAATCTAAGAACTTTTTTTATTAAAAAAGCCATATATGCTCATTGTAGAAAATTCAACACAGAAACATAAAGTGAAAGTTTCCCTCTACCTATCCCCCAACCCCACTCCCCGGAAGTTATAGATACTCGTGTGTGTGTGTGTGTGTGTGTGTGTGTGTGTGTGTGTGTCAGAGTTTTGCTCTTATTGCCCAGGGGTGTGTGTGTGTGTGTGTGTGTGTCGGAGTTTTGCTCTTATTGCCGTGTGTGTGTGTGTGTGTATGTGTCGGAGTTTTGCTCTTATTGCCGTGTGTGTGTGTGTGTGTGTGTCGGAGTTTTGCTCTTATTGCCCAGGCTGGAGTGCAATGGCACAATCTCGGCTCACTGCAACCTCTGCCTCCCAGGTTCTCCTGCATCAGCCTCCCAAGTACCTGAGATTACAGGCACGCGCCACCATGCCTGGCTTGGCTAATTTTGTATTTTTAGTAGAGACGGGATTTCACCATGTTGGTCAGGCTGGTCTCAAAACTCTCGACCTCAGGTGATTCGCCTGCCTTCACCTCCCAAAGTGCTGGGATTATAGGCGTGAGCCACCGCATCTGGACAGTTATAGCTACTCTTAACAGTTGGTTAGATATCTTTCTATACCTTTTTTCTACATGTATGAAACGCACTGTCACTATCAAGAGCAACAGTGCTATGCATTTTGTAAGCCCTCATGTTGTAATCGGTTATAATGTAGACAGTGAGTAGATGCCCACAGTATCTGTGATGTTGTAATATATTTATCTACATCTGCGTGTTTTACTTTTCCCCAAGTTTAGATATCACAATGAAGCATTTAATTCATGCCTGTTTACTTGCTCTTCATCGCATTACACATTGGGTGATCTAGAAAAGAATGTTAATTGGAAGGGGACTGCTTGCAGTGAATCCTCAGCAGCCAGGTATCAGGGCTATTCCTTCTTATGTAATAGCCAGTTTTCAGGCACTCAAATCTCTTCTCCCCTCGTGCCACTGCAGTCTGTCAGTTGAATCTGATAGCAAATGAGCAAAATTTAAGAAAGAAAAATCAGTGCTACAACTTATTTAACCTAACTCTTTCAACTTCAAACTTTCTCACCTGCAAAATGAGGGCAAAAATAATTACATACTTCATGAAGTGCTTGTGAGGAGTAACTTTGAGAGTAGATTGAAAGTTTCCTTAAGAGGAGTCCATGAGAGCATTTGTTAAAAAGTACTCTGCCAGTTTAAGGATCAGTGTTAAATCTGACAGAGTGATCATGGCCTCAGTCCCCCAAATGGGGTCACAGAGAAGACAAATCATTGCCAAAGCTTAGTTTTCAGCCTTAGTAATCTAAAGATGGGAGAGACATAAAGCATTTAGCTCAACTCTTCATGTTTAAATAAAATTCTGAGTGACATAGCATTTAAGACTTGTATTTGTTTTTGAAGTATTGGGGCATTTGGAAGAGTTTTTCCTTTTTTTTTTTTAACTGAAATAATTTTTTCTTCCACAGGATTAGATTTCTTTCCTTTCTTATCAGGAGACAATCAGGTATGTTATGAAAAATTTACTGTTACTTTAATTGTACATTAAAAATACAGTCATGTGCCGCATAATGACATTTTGGTCAATGACAGACCATATATGCATTCCATAAGATTATAATGGAATTGAAAAATTCCTACATCAATTATAGCCATGGTAACATCGTAGCACAAGTCATTACTCACGTGTTTGTGGTGATGCTGGTGTGAACAAACCTATGCCACCAGTCATGTAAAAGTATCGCACATACAATTATGTACAATATAATAATAAACAACTATGTTACTGGTTTATGCATTTACTTTATTTTTTATTGTTATTTTAGAGTGTACATCTTCTACTTATTTTTTTTTTTTAAGTTTGCTGTAAAACAGTGTGCAGTGTTACTCCAGGACAGCCTCATACATCCCAGTTAGCCATATCTCTTGATTGCATCATTTCCTCTTGTGCTTGATTAAATCTTGTCTTGTTTTGTTGATCATGGCCCCTAAGCATACAAAATCCACAGCTAATGTTGCCAGTAAGAGGCCACATCGAGTGATTGACATGGCAAAAAAATTAAAAGTGATTAAGGACAATGAAGGTGGAAGATCAGTGATGGTTATTGCTCACCAGTCAGGCAGTCCCATTCTACCATAGCCACAGTCTTAAAGAACAAGAACAAAGTGACAGAAGCTGTTAAAGGATCTGCTTCATTGAAGGCAACAAGACTAACAAAAATTTGAGAAGGGCCTGTATCAGATATGGAGAAACTTGTAGTGACCTGGATTGAAGACCAGACGAAGAAACATATCCCTCTCAGCACCATAATGATCATGGCCAAAGCAAAAAGTTTGTTTGCAATGTTTAAAGAATTTAAGACTGGACCCAACAACAGTGTTAAATGTACTGCTAGCTCTGGGTGGTTTAAACGATTCAAGAATCATTATTCATTATGTAATATCAAAGTGAGTGGAGAGTCTGCAAATGCAGATGTGAAGGCAGCTGAAGAATTTTTGGAAACTCTAGATAAGCTGATTATGAAGGAAGATTACTTGCCAGACAAATTTTCAATATGCATGAAACCTCCCTATTCTAGAAATGAATGCCTGAAAGGACTTTCATCCATAAAGAAGCCAAGTCAATGCTAGGTTTCAAGGCTTTTAAGAACTAGATAACAGTCTCGCTTGGGGCAGTATTGCAGGCTACAAATTGAAACCCTTTGTGATCTGGTACAGTGAGAACTCCAGAGCCTTCAAGCATGTCAACAAGCACACACTGCCCATGTACTACACGAGCAATAAGAAGTCATGGATGACTCAGCTCTTCTTCCAGGATGTCCTCCTGAATTGCTATGCCAGCAAAATGGAGAAGTACTATTTAGAAAGTAACATACTTTTCAAGATTATGATTTTTGTTGATAATACTCCCACACATCCTCATTTGATTGGTGATCTTCATCCCAATATCACAGTGTTGTGTCTCCTTCCAGGTACCACATCTTTGATCCAACCAGTGAATCAAGGAGTTGTAGCAGCTTTTAAGGCCTATTAAAAGATCCTGAGGAGGATCCTTGCCCAGGCTGTTGCTGCAACTGAAAAACACTGAGAAGACACTGATGCAATTCTGGAAGGTTTACAACAGCTATGACTGCATCAAGAACCTTGCTTGGGCATGGAGTGGTGTCACCAAGGAGTATGTGAATGACATCTAGAAGACACTGAAGAAGTTTGTTCATGACTTCAAAGAATCTGCTAAAGATGAAGAGGTTGCAGAAATCAACAAGGCTGTGGTTGAGATGGCAAACAACTTTAACCTAGATATGGATGAGGATGACATTGAGAAGCTCCTAGAGGTGGTTCCTGAGGAATTGATTAATGAGGATCTGTTGGAACTGGAACAGGAAGACGTAGCTGCAGAAGGTGCAAGAGAAAAGGAAACTGCAGGAGACAAAAAGAAAGAACCTCCAAGAAAATTCACAGTGAAGGGTTTAGCAGAAGCTTTTGCAGACCTCAACAAGCTCCTTAAAAAATTTAAGGCCAGGCGCAGTGGCTCATGCCTGTAATCCCAGCACTTTGGGAGGCTGAGGCGGGCAGATCATGAGGTCAAGAAATCGAGACCATCCTGGCTAACACGGTGAAACCCCGTCTCTACTAAAAAATACAAAAAGAAATTAGCCGGGCATGATGGCAGGCACCTGTAGTCCCAGCTACTCGGGAGGCTGAGGCAGGAGAATGGCATGAACCCGGGAGGCGGAGCTTGCAGTGAGCTGAGTTTGTGCCACTGCAGTCTAGCCTGGGCGACAGAGCAAGACTCCATCTCAAAAAAAACAACAAAAAAAATTTAAAAACACGGGCCCTGGCCGGATGTGGTAGCTCACACCTGTAATCCCAGCACTTTGGGAGGCTAAGGCGGGTGGATCATGAGGTCAGGATTTCGAGACCAGCCTGACCAACATGATGAAACCCCGTCTCTACTAAAAGTACAAAAATTAGCTGGGTGTGGTGGCATACACCTGTAATCCCAGCTACTTGGGAGGCTGAGGCAGAAGAATCGCTTGAACCTGGGAAGTGGAGGTCGCAGTGAGCCAAGATCACGCCACTGCACTCCAACCTGGGCGGCAGAGCGAGACTCCATCTCAGAAAAAAAAAAAAAAAAAAAAAAAAAAACGGGTCCTAACAATGAAAGGTTTTCATCAATAGAGAGGAATGTTTGTGGTACATTATCTACTTACAAGCAAATCTATGATAAAAAAAGAAACAAACCAAGCAAAACACCATGGACATATTTCTGAAAAGAGTGACACCTCCTTAAGAAGAGCCTCACGCGGGTCCTTCAGTGGGTGTGCCAGAAGATTGTTGTCATAGCAAATGACAGCTCCATGCATGCTATTTTCCCTGAAGACCATGCAGTGGGACAAGCTGTGCAGGTGGAAGACAGTGACATCGACAACCCTGATCTCCCTGTGTAGGCTTAGGCTAATGTGCGTGTCTTCGTTTTTAACAAAAAAGTTAAAAAGTAAAAAATATTTTAAAATGTTAAAAATGGAAAAAACTTACAGAATAAGGATATAAGGAAGGAAATATTTTTGTACAGCTGTACAATGTACTTGTGTTTTAAATTAAGTGTTGTTACCAAAGTTTTAAAAAATTAAAGTTAATAAAATTAGTTAGCTAATGTTAATTTATTATTGAAGAAGGAAAAATATTTTTAACACATTTAGTGTGGCCATAGTGTACAGTGTTTATAAAGTCTATAGTAGTGTACAGTAATGTCCTAAGTCTTCACATTCACTCACGACTCACTCACTGGCTCACCCAGAGCAACTTCCAGTATTGCAGGCTCCATTCATGGTAAGTGCCCTGTACAGGTGTATTATTTATTTATCTTTTATAGCGTATTTTTACTGTACCTTTTCTATGTTTAGATACACACATACTTAGCATTGTGTTACAGTTGCCTATGGCATTCAGCACAGTACCATGCTGGTACAGGTTTGTAGCCTGGGAGCAGTAGGCCAGACCACACAGCCTATGTGTGTAGTAGGGTCTACCATCTAGGTTTGTGCGAGCACACTCTGATGTTTTCACAACCACAAAACCGCCTAATGATGCATTTCTCAAAACACATCCGTGTCGTTAAGCGACGCATGACTGTATTTAAAAGTATAATGTGTAGCCGAGAGAAAGAATAAATTTCCTTGGAAAACTTCAGAGTAATCATACCCATTATTATGGCTTTAAAATTTAAATAAAAATTCTTTCTTTCAGTGGTGCCTGAGTGTATAGTAAAAACAGTGTCTTGGTTTCCAGTACTGTTTTATAAAGAAACTGGGCAGTGAGTCATATTGACTGATAGATTTCTTGGCTAAGTATCTCCTTACTAGCAAAAGGGTGGACTGTCTGCCCCTCCCGCTGCTTCTGAGCATATGCTTCTTAGGAAATAGAATTGATAATTGCTTGCAATACAAACTAAAACAAAAAACAATGAAATTTTTATTTTGTTTTTCCTCCAGTTTCAGATACAAAAATGTCTTCTCAAGATCAATGCTCCAGTCGTTACATAAGATCATTTGATTTTGCAGAATGTCTTAGTAAATATTTCAGAAACCCTAGATACTCAGGCTGTCTTAAATGTAGGGCTGTGTTCTGCTGAGGAGAAAATGTTTTAATTTAGAAGTGTAATTAACATTTTTGTGTCTTTTGTTTCTCCTCCCTAGCATTACAACACCTCCTTGCTTGCCGCTGCAGCAGCAGCAGTTTCAGATGATCAAGACCTCCTACACTCGTCTCGGTTTTTTCCGTATACCTCTTCACAGATGTTTCTTGATCAGTTAAGTGCAGGAGGCAGTACTTCTCTGCCAACCACCAATGGCAGCAGTAGTGGCAGTAACAGCAGCCTGGTTTCTTCCAACAGCCTAAGGGAGAGCCATAGCCACACTGTCACAAACAGGAGCAGCACGGACACGGCATCCATCTTTGGCATCATACCAGACATTATTTCACTGGACTGATTCCCAGGCCCTGCTGCTCCCATCCCCACCCCAGATCAAATGAACTTGGCAGAAAGAAGAGAACTTTGTGCTCTGTTTTACCTTACTCTGTTTAGAAAAGTATACAAGCGTGTTTTTTTCCTTTTTTTAGGGAAAAAATTAAAAGAAATGTACAGAGAACAAAACTATATTTTCAGTTTTACTTTTGTATATAAATCTAAGACTGCCTGTGTGATAAAAACACTTGTTTAAAAAAAAAAAGGAAAGAAAAGAAAAAAGAAAAAACAAGCACCCACAAACCACCTTCAGCTCATTTTTTTCTGGATTCTGAAGATTTTTCATCATTTGTCCTATGGTTTTGGTTTTATTTTACTTCAATGGCATTATTTTATTTGCAATAACAGAAAAGGAATTGCATGTATGAAGTTTTAAATTGTGGGCTTTTCTTTGTTGTGGGGAGGGGGTTGGGGGGATAGTTTGATTTCCATTTTCTGAAAACGACAGACTTGGATTCTGTTTGTGTGTGTGCGCATATTTTATCCAGCCTTAAGTTATAAAGCTCATCTGTCCCGCTGCATTCCCTGTGTATTTTCAGGACATGGCTCGTGGGTGTGTGTTCATTGTGTGCGTCTGTATGTATTTTTCTGTCATCACTGTTCCCTCTCCTCCCGAGTGTGCATTCAGTTAATATAATCAGTTGCTTGCTTCTTTCAAAGTGCTTTGAAGGTCTTGAACTCACGTGTGAGCATCTTTATCAACTATCCCAACTGCATGTTCTCCATCACATATTCTCTTATTTGCTCTGTACCCCCTGAGAATATGTTTTAGAGATATTGGAATAAAGCTGTCTGGGTAAGGAGTAGGCTTAGCCGAACTATGAATAATACACTTTAGTCTAGTTCTTTATTCTAAATCTGGATTGCCAGTATTGTGTATTTAAACCAAGTCTGTGAATACCTGCTTTTTTTGGCCACAGAGTAACAATTTTTCATGTAAGATCTTCATACCAAAGTAGGAAGTAAAAATAGCTTAGAAAGCCCTGTCAGGTGTTTTGTGCAGCTGACAGAGGTAATGTTACATCACCTCAAAAAGAAAGATAAACAGTCAGTTATTCTAAAAATAAATTGTTTGGAAAGTACAATGCACCACATTTTTGTAGAAGTCTACTATTTGATAAACAGTTGAAATTCAAGATGTGTTTGACCCTTAGTCATTTTTACTCTTTGGTTCTGAGTATACCTATTTTCTTAGCATATCTACCTTGTTTATCTTTTTCTTCACCTTTTAACAAGTATGACATAGGAAAGTCATTTTTTTAGAATTCATGGATCAGTCTGATCTACTCTTATTCATAATGGAACATGTAAATATATTGAAAACTGTTTTTCAGGAGAGAAATATGAGTTGGAGGGAAGGAAAAGTGGTTCTACTTACGTTCCAAAATCCTCATCAGAGAAGGTATGATGTTCTCAGGTGTGGAAAATATTTTTTAGTTGATTGAGAAAGCAGGTTTAACAGAAAACATAAAGAAGGGGCATAATGATTGCCGTTTTTCCAGACTGGATTTTCTTACCACAACTGTTAATGTTCTCAGAGTTGATGAAGGACCACCTTTGTGTATACACTTGTAGTTTTAAACCTTGCATTGGTAACAAAATGATCTACTTTAATCCAGGTAGAATTCAAGATGGCTGTACTTCAGTTGTATGATAAAATTAATGGTTCTCATGACTGTGTGGCATCTAAAAATAATGTTTTTATAGCATCTCTCTGCCACTAAATTGTTGACTTGAATTTTGGAAAAGTTGGTGTTGATATGTATATGTGTGTGTGTATATATGTATTTATAAACTGTGTGTGAGTAACAAGTGAGTTTCATAGTCTTCCCCTACGCATGTGTATTCCACACACAAATGGCTGAGTTATAGTCATAAAACAATTTGCAATAAAAAAAACAAAACAGATTGTCGGTTAACCAGGAAACAGTTACGTTTTTTAATGAATCTGGTATTACAGTGAGCAAATGTCATATTAATTTAGGCTAATTTCTAATAGTACCATAATTTGTGTCTAAATTTGGACTGGGGTAGAAATTACTAAAATTGTGGGGAGTTTGTTTTCTGATTTTACATTGCTTTAGGAAACATTTTTACTAATTCAGCTGTCTTAGGTAAAATGAATAGTTTTCTTCCTGTTTTTTTATGTGTCATTGTTAGTGGTCTCAAAATTCTGATCAATAACTTTGTGTATGATGCTGAATTATACAAACTGTTTGAATGATCCAGTGGAAAACATATCCCTCTACGTTCTTCTGTCCAGTTGTAGAGAAGGTTAATTTCCCTCAGTGTCCCACATTTACCAACCTAAGAGAAGAACAGGTAATAGGGAGAAATAAACATAGAGTGGTTCCAGTGGTTTTGGTCATGTGTCCACAGGAGAAACTAGCCATTCAGAAGTTGTCTTAATTATAGTTCATTCCACCCTGTGAGGAGTTTGTTTCCATTAGTTGTTGACTTTCCAAAATGTTGCATTAAGTAATAGTTGTCACTCTGTTGGCCTCATGGTCAATATCAATCACACTTCATGATCTCTACTAATTACTAGTAGAGTCATGTACTATGTCTTTAACTCCTAAGTTTAAAGAAAAGCACAGAGTCACTTCATCTCTTTTTTTCTTAGCCTACCCTCACTCCCCAACCCATGCCAATTTGGCATTGACATGCTATCTGTGGACAAATAGCAGTTCTCAGAATCTAGTCAAGTTGCCATCATCCCCCTTGCCTTGGCCATTCATAGTAGGTATGCATATGTTTGTTTCTGTACAGTACTCTGTGTGTGTGTATATTTACATCTGTATGCACACATCTTTGATAAAATAGCTATTTGACTAGCAGGGTTAAAGTGGCTTTTAATTACTTTGTGAGCGTTATTGGATACATCTTTAAAAAAAAAAAAACTGAACCAGAACCATGCCACGCTTGGTTGACTATTTTGAGCATTAAAATTGCTTTACTAATTATGTAGACATTATCACAATTCTGTATCTTTACTGACTTAGGAAAGATTCACGTAAGCTCTGAAAACTCTGATTCCTTGGTAGATTTTCCTTTGAGTCAAGTGTCTGAAATGGAATGAAAAGATATCCTAACTCTAAGTTAATATGGAAAGAGCATTGTTTTTAAAACAATTTCGATTTTAAATACATAAAACTTTCAAGATCTTCAGGACTTCTTAAAGCACATTTGAAATTATTTTAGTAAGAATTTTGTTTTATCAATATATGTTGAATTCTGTTTTTTAAACATAAAGCTTAGATTTCAGAAAGAGGGAGGGAAAATAGCTGGTGGTCCCAGAGTGTGCTGCTGTTAATTGTTTAACAAAGGGGAAAATGTATATAAACAGATAAAGTTACCATAAATTCCATGAACTTAAATCTGTGATTCATTGCCTTAAAACTTTCTCTCTTAGAATTTCCATACCGCATGCCAAACCAGTAAAATGGCTTTTAAAAATGTATAGTAGACAATGTCAGTTTGTATAAAAGTACCAAGTGAAAATATTTATTACATGCATTGGAAAAAAAATTGTTTACCTATTGAATGTTACCTGTTTATGTAGAGCTCTTTAGATGTAATAAAAGAAAAGCCTTCAGTTAATTTGTCTTCTGTAAAATAACACTGCTGGGTGTTCAAGGGGACAAAATCCCTGTGAGACAAGTGATAATGGTTTGTGCTTCCAAAGCACCTTTCATCCAGAGATTTCAAAGCATGACAAGTAACTAATTTTCTTGCAGCATGCTTTGAGGTAAGTAATGAATATATAGCCATCATTTCCCTCTCTTGTTGAAATATGGCTAGCTCTTTAATAAATCACAGCATCTGTTCAGCATCTGCAGTTTGAATGCTAAGAGCACCATGGCCTTCTTGTAAACAACACTAGGTGCTAGAGAAACCAGCTGGAATTTCAGGAATGAGCTTGAAACCAGGACAGGAGTAATATAACAGCCCTTCCTCCGGTAGAGGTTTGAATCGGAACACTTCACAGGATCTTAGGCTCTGGACCACTGGATCCCCTTAATGAGGAGCAGGGAGTCTGTGAAGAGGAGCCCCAGGTTCAAATTCCACACCAGCTATGTGTTTTTGGCAAGCTATACTTCAGATTCCCGTTAGGCAAATGAGATGCATAAAACTTGCTTTAAAGCCATACTGGGACTATTCAGTGATAAATACAAACATAGAAAAGCTTTGACGGAAAGTACCCTCATTTTTTATAGCCAGAACTTGCTCTTCCTGTTCCATCTAAATCATTGGTATCTATCTCCCATCTAATCTTTGGTATTCCAGGTTGGCTGTGCAGGATTTACTTCCTAATGTCCATGACTGGAGCTCAAAAGAGGTGCCGGCCTAGGACCTTTGAGCTTTGCCTGAAAGTGACAGCAGATCTCTTGGGAGGAGGTGGGGGGTGGGGTGGGCAGCGTCTAACCGGCCCTCTGGTGGATTTACCTTGAAGGTAATGAAATTTAAGCATGAGGACCCCTCACTTGCCCTGGTCCTGGGAGCAGCCCCAGAAATTCTGCATTTCTGTTTTTGTATTCTTAAGGCAGCCAAATCTTATAAACCTCAGATCCCACAAAACATCTGCTTCTACACTGTGCGGACCTGGGCTTCCCAGCCAGATAGTCACAATTTCACCTAGTTGGCGTTTCGACCATTTACTTACTCTCACCCCCACAAAACTCTTCTCTGTGGCTCCTAGGAATTCCCACTTACTCCCTTTGCAGTTACGCTTGGGGAAATGAGAGTCTTCTTCCTCAGGGCCTTGTTTGGGTCTGAAGCCACACGGCATTGTTGAGACAGTTGCACTAACACTACAACTCTTGCTCCCTGCAGTTTTCCCTGTGCCCGGTGCCTAGTGGAAGATTTGTGTCTTGTACATCTTCCCAAAAGACACATCCCGTTTGATTTGGTTTTCTTCTGCTTTAGCCTGTGGCACCACTAGACAAAGCCGCAGCCCAGAGAACCCACTTTTGATACATACATGAGAATCTTTGCACTTGGAGCCCTGCAGCCCCTCCTGTGTTGCTGTGGTACTCCAGCCCTTCTTAGGACTGTGCTGGCACTATGAATGATCCAGATTTGACAAGTGTATGGCACCTCTGAATCTCTGGCAGCACCAACCTGGCACCTTCTGGCTAACTAACTCAAAGCCACTCGAGCTGGATGGACTTCCAGAAAGCCTAGTGCTCCTACTACTGTTTTCCAGGGCTATTGTACCCTGGCCATTGCTGGTTCCATCCCCTTATTTCTCTCCGTAAGTCCTGGGGAAGTGGCTTAAGGCTATGACCAGTGTGGGCCACTTAAGCAGACCTCCCTGGAACCCCTCTGCCTGGTAACAGAGCCCAGGGAACAGCTCAGAATTCTCACAGCATTGGAAGCCCCCTTCTTGAGCTCTGCAAGGCCAGTGAATTCAGCTGCTCACATCTGGTTTGCTTTGGTGTGATGTGTAAAGTAGATCACTCTTCCTGCTCTCAGCTGATGCTGCCTCATTGTAGCATGTTTTCACTCTACAATGTTTTCACTCTATACTCTGTGTTTATGAACCAATAGCCTGAGCTTTGTCACTGTATCTATTGAGATAGAAATGAGAATTTGTAAATGGGCCTCTGGCACGGCAAGAATTGTCATAAGTGTTACAGCTTTTTGTTTGTTGCAGCTTCTCAGCTAGCACTGGCTTCATCTTGGAAATATGGAAGATGGTTCTAGCCCCCAAATACAGAGTAAGTCTCTTGGTAGATTACCCTTAAGTCATTAGCTCAATCCTTCCTCAACAGGCTCCATGAGGTAAGAAGTGGGAATCCAGCTTGTGTGAGGGCCCCGAAGCTTTGAGGGGTGAAATGATTTGCCCAAAGTCACAGTGGGAAGCAGAAGAGCCAGGACTGGAACCCAGGCCAGACTCCAAACCACAGGCTCCTTCCATGCTTGAAAGGGCCGGACTCATGGTAGTTAATAAAATCAATACAAATCTTTTATTAAAAAGATCTGCTCATACCATGCATGGCTGAAATCATCTATTATTGTTGCTAGTTAGCCTCTCTTCTGTAGTTGGGTAATGTTGTCTTGCCACTGTGTTTGCCATCTCCCCCAAGTGAAAAGAACACTTTTCTTTTTAAAAATTAATCGCTCCAAGTTTTCAGGCCCAGGGGAGGCTCTCACATTCTCCTCCTTCAATAGTCCTGTCCAGGAAGGGTGATCTTGTGGATAAATTCATCATACTTCACTTTGCCGTTGGGTTCGATACCTGCTTCCCTGAAAAGATCATCCACTGCAATAAATCACATTAATTTTTCAGTTTGGCTTTAGTGTTCCATTATAAAACAGTGAGTTCTTTGGGGACTGGAGCTCCCCTAAGGTCTTCCCTGAGTGTCCGGTTGACTATTCCTATAGATCAGGAAGTAAACCAGTGAACAGAAAGGGACAACCCACCCCTGCCCTCCTGAGACCACGGATTCCATTTAGAGCTAATCAGGCTTTCTGCAGGGGCAGGGAGTAGGGAGGTGTACTGGTAAGGATTTGGTCACTGATGCCACCCTGGGCTTTTTTTTTTTTTCTTTTTTGAAACAGTTTCGCTCTTGTTGCCCAAGCTGGAGTGCAATGGTGCAATCTCCGCTCACTACAACTTCCGCCTCCCAGGTTGAAGTGATTCTCCTGCCTCAGGCTCCCGAGTAGCTGGGATTACGGGCACGTGCTGCCACGCCCAGCTACTTTTTTCTTATTTTTAGTAGAGACAAGGTTTCACCATGTTGACCAGGCTGGTCTTGAACTCCTGACCTCAGGTGATCCACCCACCTCAGCCTCCCAAAGTGCTGGGATCACAGGCATGAGCCACTGTGCCTGGCCCACCCTGTGCTTTTATTTTTATTTTTTCATGAAAATATGACCCCTGTGCCTCTATTTCTAGAAACCTTTGTCCTGGAGTTTTTACCTTCCACCAGCTCAGCCTGCAGGCAGAGCGAACATCCTCGGCAGCCCCAGGCTTCGGCCTGCCCCTCACTTGCCTGCCTTCTCCTCTAAGCCAATGCTCCTCACCACCCCTGCCCCCACCCCAAGAGAGGACTTAGTGAAAAGCACTGTCTGCTACCATCACTTCTAAAAAAAAGTATGTTTGGGGGATGGGTTTTTATGAGAGAAAAATAAATCCAACTGTGTTGAGAGCTCACAGCATACAAGACTGCCATTGTTCTCCATCGCTCCAGAAAAAAAAAGAAAAAAAACAACTTCATTTGCTTGTTTCTTCTGGTTCTGGATTCCTGGGATAAAATACTAGCTTATCCCAGGCTTTGGCAAGAGCCATTTCAGCTTGTATTCTCCACAATGGCCTCTTGGGGCCAACCTACCATGCCTCTTTAGCCCATCCTCATCTCACTGCCCTGTGTCAACTTCCCAGGCCTGGACACCTTCCACACACACACCCCTGTAGTCAGTTAGAAAATATCCTGTGATTCTGTGCTTAACTATCCTTCTCGAAAGTACAATCACCGTGCCTTGTGCCTAAGCTGATAGTAGTTCTGAGTATTGGGAGAATTTGAGGACACTAATAATTCATCTCATTTTGTGGAGAAGTTTCTACAATCAGCCAGCTGGCTAAAACCATCCTGGGGGGCAGGCCAACATCAGCTCTAGGGCCAGTCACTGCAGCCTCTTCCCATCTGGGCGAGGGACAGCACTTAGCCAGGTGCTGAGGACACCTGAGTAGAATAGCCTTTCACTCCGTCTCACTTCAAAGACCCATAAAAAGCCAGTGCTGAAGTCAGCCCATCCTAGGCCTCAGGAGGAAAAGGCTTCACCCGCAGCCGTTCCAAGGATGTTTTTTAATCAAACTGAAAATTGTCTTTCGATCACCCAGAGAAAGGATTCCTGCTGCTGGTATCATTCTTCCCATCTCCCGTGGCAAGTGAGAGGGAAATCGGTGTCCCTGCTTGTCTGGAACTCACCAGTTTCTGTGAAACATTCCTCTGCTGGTTATGAGAGATGTATGTGAGTGTGCGGCCATGGCATTGCTTTAGGACAGAGATCATTAACCACAAAAATAAGGCCCTGCTCCCTCTGCTGACTCCACCTGTTGCCTAGAGGGCTGGGCGGTGTCCTGCGGGGAGTCTGGGAGGGAAGGACGGCCCATGTCTTCCCTGTCCATGTGAAAATAGCCACAAGAGGTGAGCCTGGGAAAGTGGGGTATGGAGACTCAGCCTGCTGTTGGGCGATTGATTATTTATTTATTTATTTATTTACTTTTGGAGATGAAGTCTCATTCTGTTCCCCAGGCTGGAGTGTAGTGGCGCAAGCTCAGCTCTCTGCAACCTCTGCCTCCCAGATTCAAGCTGTTCTCCTGCCTCAGCCTCCCGAGTAGCTGGGGCTACAGGCGTGCGCCACCACGCCTGGCTAAGTTTTATGTCAGGCAATTTTTAAACTCTCTGCACTGTGCCTTAATGGCAGCAGCTAAAATCTGAGCAGACTGATTTGTAGAGTGGTAGCTCAGAGGGACCTGAGGGGTCACCTTTTGTACCCTCATTTCTAGCAAGGAAAGTGAGGTGGGAGAGAGGTCTCCCAGCACCCAGGATTCAAACCACAACCTCAAACCCCTCCTCCAGTGGTTTATGGTGATTTAACCAGGGACGGAAAGTCCGTCATTTTGAAGCCTGTTTTCAGCACCCACTTGTGGCCAAGCCCAGCTCTCCTGTCCCAACCACAGGCCAGCAGGGCAGCCTAACTAGAAACCCCAGGCTCTGAGGTCGGGGTCCCTGGCCTTGGGCAGAGGCAGAGCTGGCTGGCTGCTGCTGATGTGGCAGGGCTGGGCAGGAGGGTCCGCAGACTGGAAGAACAAAGGCTGCAAATGGCCCGGCGTGGGGGTCCCTTTGACAGTGTACAAAGGGCTTTCCTAGAAAACCCCAGGCTTTGTCCTGCTCTGAGGCAAGAAGGCCTGCTGGGCTGCAGGAAGGCACAAGGCAGAGAGACCCCTTCTCACGGGGCTCTGGGACCAGGAACCCCGCCTGTCTCGGCAGTTCTCCAAGTGTCCTGGCAAAGTTCCCTGTGGAGCCCCCTTCTGGAAGAGCTTAGAGCAGCCTGAGTTGGAAAGGAAGCAAAGTAGCACCTCAATTCGGAAACTCAACCTCAGCAGCAACTGCAGAGACTGCTGTGATGGGAGGAGGGGCAGGGATGTCTAGACCTGCCTTCACTCCCGCACTGCTGCTCAGGAACCACTCACTCCCCCGCTTCTTTATCAGTAGAAGCAGGCACTTGTGCTCCCAGTGCTGTCATAGGCACTAGACGAAGCCCCACAGTGAGAGCTTAAACACAGGGGGAGGCCGGACTGCACGCTTCAGCTTCTCTGCCCTGTGGGGTCCAAGCTGGGTTTCCCCCAAGCTGTCCCTTCACCCTGGCAGACTTCTCCCTGCGCCCTTCCAGGCCCCCTGGTTCTTCCCCAGGCTCCAGCACCCACCTAGTATGGCATCTGCTCACAGTCTCCTGTGCATGCATCAACAGAGATGGTCTGCACCACCCTGGTGGCATCAGCCAGGCTTTGGTGCCCTCCTCCCAACTTCCTAACCCCCTCTGACTGGTGGGAGACAGGCCCCAGGCTGTTACCTTCCTTGTGGGTGAGCTTCTCCCCGAGGCTCGTAAGTTTTGACCGCAGGTCGGACGCCATGATGTAACCTTTCTTCTCCTTGTCCGCCATCAACATGGCTAGAAGAATTTCTTTCTTTGGGTCTTCTTGTTTTATTTGCATGTGCATAATGGTCAGAAAAGTGGAGAAATCCAGCTCTCCATTTCCATCTAGGAAACCCACAAACACAGCAGAGTGAGCAGAGGGAAAAAGGCTCTTGGGAAGCCAGTTGGCCTCCTGCTGGACCTGCACATCCAGTTCAAGGGTCACCGACCAGGGAACGCCAGGATGTGGCAGTGGTCACAGTGAAGAGGATGCAGCCTCTCCCACCGAGTTCCCACAACGGGCCCCTCACTGGACTGGACATTCTTCATTTCAGCAACGTCCTCAGTGATGATGCTTATCATCACCCCAAAACTCAAGAAAGCGGGGTCCCATCCACAGATGGAGGACTGGGCTCCTCTACTCCCTTCTAGCGCTTCCCTCCTGCCCTGAACTGGAGGGAAACAGGTCCATGTGTCCATTCCACCTTTGACAACCACCACAGCACATCTACCAGGATGGATCAGCGCCCCCATCTGCGGCCTCAAGCCTCAGTCCCAGGCTGGGCTGCTCACCTGCCTTCCCCTCACTGCAGTTTCCACCCCAGCCCCTCCTCCACGCACCCTGGCTGGGATGTAACTGCAGGAAATCAAAACTTCCCCTGACTACAACTTCCTATTTGTTTAGAGGAGACAGAAATCAAGGAAACCACTACCGCTTTGGAGCTGGACATGGGGGATCTCAGGTATCAGACCACTGAGCACCCCACCACCAGGCTGCAGGCCTTCAGAGGCCCACCTGGGCCCAGCGTGGCCTGCCCCAGGGCAGGATCCCAGCGCCACTGCGGGCATCCTCTAGTGGGGCCTTCGGTAACCCTAGCAGATGGTGGTGACCCCCATGAGATGAGGAAGCTGGGGGCCTGAGACTGAGCAGCAGCCTGTGGGCTCTGGGTCAAGTGTTCTTCCCAGGGGACCCCCTTCCCCTGGGCCAGTCCCTCCTTCCTGAGTGTCCAGCCTCCAATGCAAACAGCCACCCCAGCCTCTGAAACTACTCCTTTTTTTCTTAGGAAAAAACACAACAAAACATAAAATCTGCTTCTGACTAAAAAGCCGTATATGTTCTCATTGTTGAAAATACAGGAAACAACAATAAAAGAAATAAAAATCACCCATAATCCCATCACCAGAGAGAACTACTTGGTAACATTTTGGATGGGTTTTCTTTTGGCATTTTTTTTTCCTAGCAATAGTTTTTCTAAAAACTATTGCATAGTTTTTAGGTCAGTCTTTGGTATCAGAAGAATTGGGTTCTAATCCTGATGCCATCACTGGCTCAAGAACTTAATGGCTGTAAACCTTGATCTTTGCTTGTAAAGTGGGTTAGGAGAAAGCCAGGCACAGTGGCTCATGCCTCTAACCCCAGCACTTTGGGAGGCCGAGGAAGGCAGATCACCTGAGATCAGGAGTTTGAGACCAGCCTGGCCAACATGGCAAAACCCCGTCTCTACTAAAAATACAAAAATTAGCCAGGCGTGGTGGCGGGCGCCTGTAGTCCCAGCTACTTAGGAGGCTGAGGCAGGAGAATCACTTGAACCTGGGAGGCAGAGGTTGCAGTGAGCCGAGATCTCATGACTGCATTCCAGCCTGGGCGACAGAGCAACTCTGTCTCAAAAAAAAAAAAAAAAAAAAGAGAAAATGAGGTTAAGAGAATGCCTACTTCGTAGCGTTTTGGAGGTGAGCACATGACAAATACTCAACAAAGAGAAATGTTTCTATAAAACATTGGGCTTGCTGTCAGCGCGGCTTTTCCCTGGGTTTGATAAGTCTGTTGGAACGCCTAGATCCCGAGGTCTGTGAGATAAGGTATCACTGATTGCTATGAGGATTCCAGGAAGCCGAAGTAAGGCACAGCACTCCTGGTCTGGGGCTGCCACAGCTGGGTCCCCAGGAGGCCTGCCTGCCAGCTGCCCCTCAAACTGCTGAGCTTTTCACACCTCTACCGTCTGCACCCACCTGCTGGGCCCCTCCCCACTCCCCGTTGTTCCCACCACCACTCACCTATCCCGTGGGTCTGCAGGTGCCGCTGCACCTCCCCTGGCGTCGGGCTGGCCCCCAGGCACCTCATGGCCACCATGAGGTCGGTGGCTTTTATCTTCCCCCTCTGCTGCTTGTCATACAGGGAGAAGCATTCCTTGTACTCTGCACACAGCCCAGAGGCAGGGTCAGCAGCGTCTGGTCACTCTCCGCTGATGCCGCCCTCCCTGTCCTCAGTCTCTTCTCCCTCTTTTCTCTTCCTCTTCCTTTTGCCCACTCCCGCCATCCCTCTCTCCCCTCCCCTCCTCTCCCAAGGGTGCTAGATATAGCAAATGAAAATACAGGACTGCCAAGTTAAACTGAATTCAGAAAAGCACTAAATACATTTTAATTGTATGCCCCAAATTTTGCATAGGACATATACTTCTATTGAGAAAGTATTTGTTGTCTGAAATTCTATTTAACTGGGTATCCTGTATTTCATCTGGCTCCTCTTCCCTTCCTCCCTACTCCCTCCCTTCCTTCTCCCTCCCCCTCCCCCCCCCAACCCTCAGGACTCCAACTCCCAGCACAGTGCCCCTCCAGGGCTCACAGCGGAGAGCAGAAACCCACAGCAAGGCGTCCAGACCCCCAGGGGACCTCTGCAAACACAACTTTTCTGGACAATGGGAATAATAAGGCCTCAGGATTACTGTGAGAGCCAGAAATCCCAGGAGGCCTGGCAGAGAGTGGCCCTCATATGGTGATATTATCATCATTAGAGCTGGGGCATTTCTGAGCCTATTGCTCCTGCCCTGGCCTCCAGGCTGCTGAACCCTCAAGCTATCCATGGACTCGGGCCCTGGTCCTGTTCTTAGAGGCTTCAAAGGGTCCAGCTGGGAAATTCTCCCAGGGTCTGAAGCCGTTTCTCCCTCGGTACTTGGTAGAGGTGGAAGGCAGCTGGAGCTAAGGCTCCCCTAAACCCACAGTCTCCTGGCCTGACACAGCTGTCCCACAGGCTCCTGGCCTGACACAGCCGTCCCACGGGCTCTCAGCCCTGGGAGTCCCAGGAAGGCCAGCTGGGAGTTCAGGGAAAGTCCCTGGGCCGCACTGACTGAATGTCTGGTTCGGGGGTAGGTGGGGCTGCCATCAGGACAGGGAGACTCTCATCCAGCCCAGACGAGGCACCCGGGCCTGTGGGTGGAGCCGTGGGAACCCAGTGGCCTGGCGCTGGCCATCCCAGGCTGGGGCTCAGGGCTCTGTTCTCTCTCCTGCTTCTCACACCACCCAGGTGGGTCCTTAGAGGCCTGGACAACAGCACCTTAGCTGATGACAGCAACAATGACAGTTCACATTGCTGAGCACTCTGCCCCCAGGCCCTCGCTTCATCCCCACCACCCTGTGACACGCTCCTCATATTCCCATGTGCAGACAGGGCACTGAGGGCTGCAACACTGACAGCCTGGCTGTGGGCAGCTCTGCCCGCCAGGCCACACTGCCTTCAGTTCCAGGGCAAACACCGCTGAGTGCAGCAGAGTGAGGGAGAGGATGTAGAAGGAGCCCCCTCAAATCCCTAGCCCAGACCAGGGGTCCCTTCATACTCCCTAATGAAGGCACTCAGGCCTCCCTGGTAGGATTTCAGGGGTGTCACTAAAGACAGGCAGATTGCCATGTACCATTTAGAGACAAATTCGTGGCCTTTGTGGAGAGACTGAGAGGAAACCCCCAGCCCCACACACCTGCCCTTTCAGAACGTTCCAGAGCCTGAGCTTCCAAAGGGGCAAACCAAAGACAGGACCAGGTGGCAGGGGCCGAAGCGGCCCAGAGGAAGCAGGGCCAGAGCCTGGCCTAAGACCCCAGATTTGATTCCCATAAAACCAAATTGCCTGCAAGAGGGCCCAGTGCCAGACGGGACAACACCATCACTTCACGTCAGGGGGACAGAGAGAGGGCTGCCCAATCACAGAGCTTAACCTTAGCACTGCAGGGGGTGCCCCTGGGACCTCTCATGGCCACCCTCACCTTGTCTTTCTGTCTGGGTTTGCCCTTGGGTGAGGGTGGGCCAGAGGCCCACCGCCGTCCCTGCCTGACCTATGTTGGAAGGTGCTCATCGCACCCTTGGGGTCCAGAATCAGCGTGGATCTGCAGATGGGTGCACTTCACCACTCCCTGACAAGCCCTGTCAGTCACTGGGGACCTGTGGTCCTTGCCAGCAGCAGCGCCAGGGCTCAGAGGCCCAACTCCTAACAAACCTTCACATCAGATACGTGCCGTCTCCCTGCCTCACACGGCTTTAAAGACCTGGAAGGCCAGATGTGAGCTTGGAATTCCTGCACTGGAACAGACAGCAGGGTGTTGGAGACCCACCTGGGCTTCCCGCTGGCCCCTTCCTCCACCCTCTCTCCACTCTCCCTCCTCACCTCCTGGCTCTCCTTCCTGCTCTTCCTGGAGTGAAGCCTCTAACATACTAGCACCTATATTTCCTGCACGTTCCCCTCCTGATACTGTTTACGTAGGAAGAGTTTTTGTCTTTGTGTTCACTGTTGTAGCTCTAGTGCCTGGAACGGGGCTAGCACAAAGAAGGGACACAAACGTTTGTTGGAATATTAGGCAGTGGCTCAAGCCTGTAATCCCAGCACTTTGGGAGGCCAGATGGGATCACGAGGTCAGGAGATCCAGAGACCATCACAAGCTATACAGTGGGCTCCCTGTCTCTACCCCAAATACAAAACTAGCGGTGAGGTGGCAGAAGCCTGTAGTCCCAGCATTGTAGCCTACTCGGGGAGGCTAGAGAGAGGCAGGAGAATGGCGTGAACCAGTGGAGCTGCAGTGAGCTGGGAATCCACTGCTTGCCTCCTGGGGCGGCAGAGCAGAACTCCGTCTCAAAAAAAAAAAAAAGAAAGGATTAACTGGAGTTGAAATGAATTTGGATTAAAAATCCCCTTTAAGTCTTCTCTTTGAAAATGCAAATCCCCCGGGACAAGAAAGAGACCTGCGCAAGGCCTAGGATGCCTACAGCTATTGCTGGATGTTGCTCATCAGTTCTGATCATATATGTACTTGTGTCCTCTGCACTGTACAAACATAAAGGATGTGTAGCACACAACTTACAAATAATACGGAAATGTACACTATTCTTTATTATAAATTCCATCTAGGGCTGGGCGCAGTGGCTCACGCCTGTAATCCCAGCACTTTGGGAGGGCGAGACAGGAGTATCACTTGGGCCCAGGAGTTCGAGACCAGCCCAGACAATATAGTAAGACCTCATGTCTACAAAATATTTAAAAATATTTTGTGTGTGGTGGTGCGTGCCTGTAGTCCCAGCTGCTCAGGAGAGAGAGGTGGGAGAATCCCTTGAGTCTGGGTGGTGAAGGTTGAAATGAGCAGAGATCAAGCAATTGCACAGAGCAAGGCTCTGTCTCAAATAAATAAATTCCATCTAGCCACTTGATTACCACAAATGAGTTTTGCCAACTCTTTTTTTTTTTGAAAGAGTTTCACTCTTGTTGCCCAGGCTAGAGTGCAATGGAACGATTTTGGCTCATTGCAGCCTCCACTCCCAGATTCAAGCTATTCTCCTGCCTCGGCCGCCCATGGAGCTGGGATTACAGGCATGCACCATGCACCATCACGACCGGCTTTTTTTTTTTTTTTTTTTAAGATAGAATCTCATTCTTGTTGCCCAGGCTGGAGTGTAGTGGTTTGATCTCAGGTCACTGCAACCCCTGCCTTCTGGGTTCAAGTGATTCTCCTGCCTCAGCCTCTTGAGTAGCTGGGATTACAGGCACCTGCCACCACACCCGGCTAAATTTTTTGTACTTTTAGTAGAAATGGGGTTTTGCCATGTTGGCAGGCTGGTCTCGAATTCCTGACCTCAGGTGATTTGCCCACCTTGGCCTCCCAAAGTACTGGGATTACAGGCGTGCACCACCGCGCCCACCAAGTTTTGTATTTTTAGTAGAGATGGGGTTTCACCGTGTTGGCCAGGCTGGTTTTGAGCCCCTGACCTCAGGTGATCCACCTGCCTCGGCCTCCCCAAGTGCTGGGATTACAGACGTGAGCCACCGTGCCCTGCCCAAGTTTTGCCAACTCTTATATCCATTGCCAACCTATAGTTTTGATTCGACCATGATTTGACAAATGAAGCTGTATGCCAATGAGTGTGATTCTTTTTCCAGTGAAAAATCTGATGTGATCTACTGTTAAACTATTTCTCACCCTTGTACCAAATACATTCATTAAATTGAAACTTATTTGAAATCACCAGCTCTACTGATCACAATAGGGCTGTCTTTTTAACTTTTTGTATAGATAGATGTAGGGACTGAAACATTGTTTGATCCTACATTATTTAATAATGGCTGGCTTTAACATCCTGCTTGCAAAATTCCTAAAAAATGGCTCTTGCTAGCTGTAGTGAGCCAGCCCCAGCCTACATGTGGGTGACACCTGCCTGTGCCTGGCCCAGCGTCCAGCACGTAACTGACATTATCCCCCTCTGTCCCTGGCTCGCAGCAGCCTGGTGAGGTGGCATATCCCTACTTCACAGGTGAGAAAACCGAGGCTCAGGGTGATTAGGCTTCAGGTCTGCTGCCTCCAAAGCCCCTGTTCTTTCCACTTCGCTAGGCCACCCCGTCCAGTCTTTTACACACTCGTTAAACATTGGTGGCCACTTTCTTGGTGTCAGATACTGGGATACAAAGAGAAATTACCTTCTTCCCTTCTGGGAGCTTTGGCCATCCCAGGAGGGAGGGTCAGTGAGCCTTAAAACCAGGCATGGGTGGGAGGATGCTGAGGCTGAGAGCTGAACTCCAGCCCTCAGTCCACCATTCAGTATCACCTTTGGACCTGGACAAGAGGGTGCTGCCCCGGGCCCTGTGTTTTAAAAGTCCCTGCTCCTGCCCTGGCCCTCCTCTTGGGATAAAGAGTTTGAGGGGTCTACATGGAGGTGCCCACCTGGAGCTCACAATTCCTGCCCCTCTAGACCAAGCTTAGAATACCCAGAACTCTGGAACTCCTGGCCGGGTAACCCTAACCCCACTTGGCTGGGCTCTCAGGACCCTACCCTGGATCACAAGGGCCCAAGGTGCCTGTAATTTGTTGTTGTTGAGACAGAGTCTCACTCTGTCGCCCAGGCTGGAGTGCAGTGGCACGATCTTGGCTCACTGCAACCCCGCCTCCTGGGTTCAAGCGATTCTTCTGCCTCAGCCTCCTGAGCAGCTGGGAGTACAGGCACCCACCACCATGCCCAGCTAATTTTTGTATTTTTAGTAGAGACGGGGTTTCAACATATTGTCCAGGCTGGTCTCGAACTCCTGACCTCGTGATCTGCTCGCCTTGGCCTCCCAAAGTGCTGGGATTACAGGCGTGAGCCACCGCGCCCGGCCTTGGTACCTGTAATTTTAGCTCCAGTAGTCAGCGAAGGACTCACTGAGAAGGCGATGTTTCAGCAGAGACCTGGAGGAATAGGGATGCCTGGGGGGACTCTCAGGCCCATTGACGTCCACTGTTGGGACAGGTTCAGGGTCACAACCTCAAGCAGCAGCTGGCTGTGCCTCCTGGGCCTCTCCTGCCAGGTATAGGGGGGCTGCAGTCATGAGGCTCCCCTGGCTCAGGTCTGGGCCCCTGAGTTCTTTGTAACCCAACCCTTTGTGCTCTTGGCCTTGTGGAAATAGAACCTGCACGGTGTGAAACTGAAGCCTGGTCGAGGGCTGGCAGAGTAGGGGACCCAGGGAATGAAGTGCTCACACCCAAACCAGGCTTGATGCCAGGGCAAAGGGGACTCAGTGGACCCCCTCCCATTTTACAGATAGGGAGACTGAGGCCCAGAGAGTAGACGCATCCTGCCGGAGAGTGCAAACCTGGCCTCTGTTCTGTCTCAGTTACAAAGCCCCTCCTCTTTCCCTGCTGTCAGCCATACCTTTAATGGTCTCTCTCTCCATCCCCAGTCCCCTCAGTCCCCAAATCCAACTGGTCAGGCTCTGGAGGGAAACCTAGTGGGCTCTGTCTTAGCGCCCTGGCTTGTAAATCACACTGACACGTATAAAGCCACATTTCTATTTTGGAGGCTTACCCCCGACCCCCAGCCCACCGACGGCCGCCTCCCTGCAGCTCTTGGCCCCGTGGGTGGGCCCAGCTCTCCCCCAGCCACCTTCCTTCCCACCAAGAAAACACAGCAGAGCAAACTGCCTAATGAGACCCATGTTTTGCTGAGTTGCTAATTAAAGAACAAACCCAACCTACCATTAATTTGGTCTTGGGAAAGAAACTTGGCCTGCAGCAGAGAAAGGAAAGCAGTCAGGGGAGGGCTCCACCTGAGGCTCACACCCCCAGCCCTGGCCAGGCCCACACAGACCCTCACTCACCATCCTGAGGCCCCGGCTGCCACTCGTGCGTTCGCTGCTCCCAGAACCGCGTTCAGTTTCCTCCAGCCTCAAGTCTAAAGTCTGCCAAGCTGGGTGGAGGCCCGGGTAATAAATGCTCAGCTGCCATGGAGACCGGGCCCGACGCCACCAGGGTCAGATTCCAGCTTCCTGAGCACAGCTCAGGACCCGCCACCCGGGCAGGTTGGATTTTTGAGGAAACGGGGCTGCGGAAGGCTCTCTCAGGGCTCAGAGTCTCTGCCTCCAGAAGCCGCAGCAAAGGCACAAATGCCAGTTTCTTCCTGGGAGCCCTGGACTCCAGGAAGGGGTCTTCTCTCTCCTGGGACTCGGCGGGGACACCATCAAGCCCCGACTAGAGTTGGACACTTTACACCCTGGGTCGTACTGAAGGCTCCTCACACACCATCTTGGAGGAGGAAGGGAACCCTTCCAAGACGGCCCAACTCAGAGATGGGCACCAGGGCGCGCAGGCTTGGGGCTCGGTACTGCAGGGACACAAGCTTCGGTGCTCTCAGGCTGGGATTCAGTCCTCCCCGCCTGCTGACCTGCTGAGTGACTGGCAAGTCATTCTACCTCAGTGTGTGCCTCAGTTTCCTCACCAGCTGAATGACAGGGCCGTTGGCAAAATCAAGTGGCCAGCGCACAGCCAGCTCCCAGCCTGTGCCAGTTCACCTCCCACCTTCTGGGGACTTTACAGGTCAGGGAGGGGCCTGGGCCGGGTCTCCAGCCCCATCACAGGCTCCTCGGGGGCTTGGAGTGAGGCCTCTTAGTGCCAGTTACCCTGGCCAGGAAGGCTCCCCTTTTCTTCCTTCCTTTCCTCTCTCCACCCTCAGCCCCACCCCTTCCGCAAAAGCTGCTGATGCTCCCAAGTCCTCAGGGCTTCGTGCTGCTCCCCTCCCCCACATAGGAGGAAATGGGGGCAGGGTGTGAGGCTTCCCTGGCTTCTTCCCCTTGAGATCCCACTTCCCTGTTTGGGGCGTGAGGTTTTTGTCCACAGCTGAGTCTACGGGGCTCTACACCCAGGGTCCGGCCCACAAGTAGGTGTGGCCGCACAGGTGTGCCCTACACAAGGGCCCCCAACCCAGGTGCGAGGGGTTGCTGGCCAGGGGCTGCACTGCCCATAGGAAGGGGGGCATCGTGCCAGTTTGCACACAGGCACAGGGACAGGAGGGGCTGCCTGTGCCCCATTCTCCCCTCCCCTCTCCTTTCCTGACTGCCTGTGTGGAAAGGGTGCTTTTCCCCCAAATCACATCCCCAGAGTCGCCTCTTTACACCTGTTTCTAGACCCACAGAATTTTAGCTGGGGACTCGACTCCTCCCTGTCAGAGTTGGAGGCCCCTGCTCCCTTACCCCGGGGCAGGGATAGAGGAAAGGCTGCCTCTGTGCAGAGGATGGAGAGAAGGACGTTAAGGAGTCACCTGGGCTCTGGAAGCCTGCAGGTGGCCAGGCCAACACGCTCCCACCGAATCCCTCTGCCTGTGGGAAGGTGCTCCAGGAGAGATGAGGTGGCTCCTTGGAGTTAGGCCAGTGTGTGCTGGGGTGCCCCGGCCAACTCCCTCCTTACGTGTGTAGGTGTCCCCAGGGGGTGCGGCACAGATGGAAAACACCAGCATGGGGCAATGGCTGCGTGGGGGTTCACGATACAGCAACTCACTATGCTGTGGGGCGCACCGTGTGTGCTACACCTCAGCACAAAAGGGAGAAAAGACAAAAAACACCTCCAACACCAACTGCGGCTGTGACTGTTTGCTTTATTCTTGAATCCCGGGTCCCCATGGCTGGGGGTCCCTTCCCATCCCTGGGCACCACCGTGACTTCCTGTGGGTCCCTTCCCTTCTGTCCCCGACTCTGTAGACCCCCCCATGGGAGGGGTCCTAGGTAGGGGAGGCTCCTCCTCCCTCCAAACCAGGGCTCATGCTGTCAAGGCAAAGCCTCTGGACCCAGCACCTTGTAAAGGCTCTGATGAGAGGAGCTCCAGCTTTTGCTCAGGGCCTTTGGCCCCACCACCCAGGAACGCAGGCGCTCAAAGCCTGTGGCCATAGTTCTTCTGGAGCGGGAGCGGGGGACAGGGCTTTGGGTAGAGGAGGGTCGCCTGGAGAGCTGGAATGCCAGGGGAGTTGGCGGCGCCTCTGGCTCCTGGGGGCCAGGCTGGCTCCACACCTCATAGGCCTGAGCCTGGGCAGGGTCTGGAGTGCACATAGCCCCTAGGCAGGGAGAGGGCAGTGACAGGACCGAGCCACTCATCTGTCCCAAAGCTGCCCCCAAGGGGTGTCAGCAACCCCAACCCACTGACCTACTTTGGGACCACAGGCCCATCTAGTGCAAATGAGGTCCAGACAGGAGAAATGCTTTACTCAACAGCCACAGAGGCTGACGTAACCTATGTAACGTAGGGTCAGGGTGGGCCTGAGGGATGAGCCAGGTGGTGGGTGGGCGACACACCAGGTCCCCTCCTGGCCTCTGCCCCACCCAGCCCTCTCCTGCACAGCTACCAGAAGAACAGACCAGCCCCAGCAGGGAGAGTGTGGTCAGGTGCAGACGAGGGCAGGGGCCCGGATCCTGGCCCAGAAACACTCTAAAACAGAATCCGATCCTGAGATGATCCAAATCAAACAGAAACTTGACGGAAATAGTAGAGTCTGAAAATGATGCACTCTACACACACATATACAAGACACACACACATATGAATCCACGCACACACGAATCCACACACATGCACACGAATCCACGCACACAAGGCACACCCCACTCATGCTCTCAGTCTCCGGTTACACACCCACACCACACCCCCTACCCCTGTATTCAGACGCCCTCTATGGCCCACCTCCCACCCAGCAGAGCGCCACAGCCTGGTGCCAGGGACTCAGTGCCGACTGCTGACGTGAAGGGTGTAGAAAGCCCAGGGCTCAGGGACGTAGATGACACCCGGGTACTTCTTCCTGAGAACAGGGTCATTCCACAGCCAGGCGACCCAGAGCGCCACCAGCAAGAGGGTCAGTGTGAAGGAGGAGAAGAGGAAAAGGCCGTTGCTGTCCAGGAAGAGGCGCTTGCGCTTCTGGTGCAGGACGAGGGCCAGCATGGCGAAGAAGGTGAAGATGAAGAGGATGAAGATCTGGCCCTCAGTGACCAGGTACCTGGGAAGGCCAGGGGGGAGTGAGGCAGCTGCTGTGGCAACCCCGTCCTGCCTGGCATCCCTCCCTGCGCGCGAGAGCCAGGCTGCCCTCCAGGCAGGCAGGAGCAGCCTCTGGCGCCAGGGCTCAGTGAACCCTGCCGCTCTAAGCCACAGCCCCCGGGCAGCATACTGATGGAGCTGGTATAGTTACTGGGTTTTAGATGTGGATTTTGTTGCCAATATTTAAATAACAGAATACCTACAAATGTATATTTCTGGCTTCTCTGGTCACATTAAGTTTGTATTTCCACACAACAAAACCTGACTAGAGGAGAAAGCAACAAACAATTGCCACGACAACGGCAGCGGCCCCCGCGGCAGGACGCCGGGGTGAGGACCCGCAGGAAGCGCTCCGCTAACATCTTTCCCGCTCACTGCAGCTGCTACCCACTCTTTTTAATCCCCAGAGAGCGCACAGATGAGTCCCAGCGGGCCATCTCAGCCACACAGGCGACAGGCCGGGGAGACGGTCTAGAGCTGGCCCAGGAAAGGAGGCCCTTTTCGTTTTGAGGGAGGCCTCCCATCAGAGAAGGGCTCAGTCCTGCCTCCACCCTGTCCTTCCCATGATACCCACAATCCCAGGGTGACCTGTCTCCAGGGCAGAAGTGACAGAGGAGGGCTGGGAGACTGGCTGAGGCCAGAGTCCTCTGCGATGGGAAGAAGAGAGAGCCAGAGGGGACAAAGACCCCAGACCAGGTGCCCCTACACCATCAAACCCCTCAGTCTGTCTTTGGCCTCACCATAGTGCTTTACATTTGACAAAGCCCCTCTCTGTCCTCAGCATCCTCCTCATCCGAGAGGTAGACAGGCAGGTACCATCATTCCCATTTCACAGAGGCGGAACCCGCAGCCCACCACAGGGCTTGGTGTCGGAGGTGGATTGTGCCGGCCCCAGGGCAACACTGGGGTTCTTGAGATGGGGCACACAGCAAGAGGGGCTTGAGGATGGAGAGAGACTGTGCAACCTCGCCCTCTCCTCCCACCTCCCTGCCATACCCAGGCCCGGGCTTCATGGAAACAAAGAGGCCACCACAGGGCATTGTCACAGTCCCCACTAGACACAAGAGGAAGCAGGGGCTCAGAGAGGGCCAGTCTCCCCAGGGCCACACAACAGGTCCATGGGCAAGTACAGAATTTTGCTGCCGTGGCTCACTCCGTGCCCCTGCCTCTGCCCCCATGCTGATGTCTACTCACCAGTAGTACAGGCCACTGGGCGCCACCAGGAGCAGGGCAGGCCCTGGCATCCACCTCTCAGCTTTACAGGCAGTAAAGCAGCCGCTGAAGTACATGAAGAGGATGAGGAAGAAGGGGATGTACCTAGGACAGGAAGGCCAGTGCCTCAGAGGCCTGCTCAGCAGTCCCCATCCCCACCACCTCTGCACCCGCTCCCACGGGGTCCCACGGAGTGCCACGTCATGGTTTACAAAACGCCTAGCCTGGGTGAGAGGCGCTCCTCTCCACCCGACCTTGCTTGTGCTGGGCGTCAAAGATGGGACAGAAACAGAAACAGGAAGGCAAGGCTCATGTGAGTCAGAGGCCCAGAGGCATCCATACTGCCCAGGGCACCTCACTCACTCCGTGGGGGCGGGGGGCGTCTGGGGGGTTGTCTGTCTCATGCACCGCAGACGCCAGCAGCCCAGCCCCACACTAGCCTGGAGACAGAGGCACCTCCCGGGCTGAGGATGGAGGTCCACATGTTAAAAAAGAGAACAGCACCTGCGGGGGCCTCTCGGTGAAGCGCTGCACCCACACTCAGCACACAGCCACACCCCCACCTCAGACACCTCACCCCAAAATACCACCCTCTCCCCTCTCCACACACTGGCTCCCTTTCTCCCACCTGTGCTGACTTGCACCAGTGTACCCGCCCGCCTCTTCTCACCCACACCCGCTTCCTGCTGGGGCTCCAGCTCTCTGCTCCTAGCCCCTCCACCCTTTCCCAACCTTCTGTGGGAAGAGGCTCTGGCAAAGGACAGGGAAACATGGCAGGAGGCCTGTCCAGGGACCCTGGACCAGCTGAGCCAGGAGGATTGACATCGCAGAGCCCGAAACAACCTGGAAACACCCGTGCAAGGTGCATGTGCCGCGAGCGCCAACTCAGGAGTGAGCCGGGTCCAGGGCTGGCCCTCACCTCCCAGCTGCACTGCCGCCCTCGGAGCCCTCCGAGCCCTCCTCCCGCTGGCCTCAGCTTCTCCTGGCTAAGATGGAAGGCTGGAACAGATGAAGCCTCCCAGCCTGGGCCCGGGATCTCCTGAGGCTGAGGCCACATTTCTGAGGTCTCCCCCTGGGAATTCTGAAGAGGGGGGAGCGCAAACAGCACGCCCCTCCCCAGCCTGATCCAGCTGACTTCCTGCAGCTTCCTCCACTCCCAAAGAGCAGGCCCGACACCGGTGGGGGTCCCTGGCTCCGCCCCCACCCTCCACATTACCATCTGGGGGTTGTTTATCAGGGACGTGTCCTCCTCCCCCACCCCCAGGGCTCAGGCTTGTTGAGGGAGGACCAAAGCCGCTCGCTGCCCTCTGCTGGCCACTGCAGGCACTGAGGGCTGGGCGGGGGCGGCGATGCTGGCGGGAAGCTGGGGCCCCGGGCCTGGGACAGCTGTTGGGTCTCCCGGGCAACCTCAGGGACAACCTCACCGGAGGTTGAGCTCACAGCGCCTTTACAGGGGATGAGACTCAACACATGGAGACCTGCGGCCCAGACAGCCTTGCTCAGTGTGTCCCTGAGGCCAGTGACAGAGCTAGCCGGTGGTTGGGGCCCCTGGGATAGACAGATGGGCCCATTACTCACCACATGCAGTGACCCAGGTACTCATCATAATAGTACAGCAGCTCAAAGGAGTCGATCTGAGGCACGGGCAGGGCAGAGTCGGGGGATGTCGATGTCAGTCCAGGGAGGTGCTGGGGCCCCACGCATCCCCTCTGACCACGCTTCTCCCAGTCCCAGGCCTCCCCCACTGCCTTATTCCCTACCCGGGGACTTGCCCTCTGTTACAGGGGCCCAGGTGGGAGCCAGTCTGTGCACCACTTCCTAAGAACACTTGAGCATCCTAGCTTGGCACAGGCGACGGTGCCCTCACCTAGCAGAATGCCTTTGGTGGAAGGACAGGTGCGGCGAGGGGTGGGGGCCATTTCTTCAGCCTCCCAGGACAGACTGTGCCCCTAGGGCTTACAGGCAGGGAGCAGGAGGTGGCCTCACCAGCGTCTCCGGCTTGAGATTCTTGATGATGGGGTTCTCACGGACAGACAGGTGGTGCTGGTAGCCACTGAAGAGCAGGCGGTGGTTGACAGAGTCGCCCACCAGGTGGATGCTGGCACCCATGATGAAGATGATGATGCTCACATAGGTGATAGAGCGCGGCAGGGTGCGGGGCGACCGCTCGATGAGCTGGGGTTCAGAGTGGGGTTGGCAGCATGACCTCACCTCCGTCACAGTATGTGACACCCTCTACTTCTCCCCTCACACCCGGGTTAGGATGGATGCTTCCGGCTGGAATGTCACTCCAAAAACTGGCTGGTCCCTTTAGCAGGCCAGCCCAGCCTCCAGATCCTCCTGTGACCCCTATGAACCCAGGGGGGACTGGGGAGCAGCACCGCCCCTTCCCACGACTTTACCCAGGGAGGAAAAAGACCAGAGGGCCCAACTCCTTTCCCAAGGTCACACATGACCTGTATGCTGGAGGGGACAGCCCAACCTTCAATGCAGGAGTCCAGGCTCAGGCCCAGCCCTCCCACTGTCCCTGGCTGTGTCCCTGGGTGGCTGGCCCAGCCTGCTGAAGGCACCTTCTGATTTCTGAATGGTCCCCACAGGCAGCAGAGAATGTCAGGGGATGGGGCGAGTGCTTCCTACAAATGCCACTGTTGAACTGAAAACACACCGGAGTTCTGAGATTATACCTCTCCTACTTCTGGAGATTTGAAATATCTTTCTCCAATACAAAATGATATGGTGATAGAGGCGGTGGCTCAAGCCTGCCTGTAATCCCAGCACTTTGGGAGGGAGCTGGCCAGGTGGATCGAGGTCAGGAGATCGAGACCATCCTGGCTAACATGAGTGAAACCCGTCTCACCACTAAAAATACAAAAAACTAGCCCGGTAGTGGCCGAGAGCCTGTAGTCCCAGCTACCTGGGAGGGCTGAAATGGGGAGAATGCGTGAGCCGGAGTGGAGAGCTGCAGTGAGGCGAGATCAGCATGCACTGCGCCAGCCTAGGCGACAGAGACTCCGTCTCAAAAAAAAAAAAAAAAAAAAAAAGATGGTGATAGTAAATGAGGATACAGGCTGAGCATCCCTTATCTGAAATGTTTCAGATTTTGGATTTTGGAATATTTGCATATACACAATGAGATATCTTGGGAATGCATATGCAAGTCTAAACATGAAACTCATTTGTTTCATTTTTCTTTGAGACAGGTCTCACTCTGTCACTCAGGCTGGAGTATAGTGGCTCAAGAGATCCTCCCACCTCAGCCCCCAGAGTAGCTGGGACTACAGGTGTGCACCACTGTGCCCAACTAATTTTTAAATTTTTTGTAGAGACAGGGTCTCACTATGTTGCCCAGGCTGGTCTCAAACTCCTGGCCTCAAGCGATCCTCCTGCATCAGCTTCCCAAAGTATTGAGATTATAGGTGTGAGCCATCATGCCTGGAAAAATTCATTTATATTTCATATATACCTTATACATACAGCCTGAAGGTAATTTTATATAACACTTTAAATAATTTTGTACATGAAACAAAGTTTATGTTAAGCACTTTTGTGTAGAATTTTCTCTTTTTTTGAGACGGAGTCTCGCTCTGTCGCCCAGGCTGGAGTGCAGTGGTGGAATCTTGGCTCACTGCAACCTCTACCTCCTGAATTCAAGTGATTCTCTTGCCTCAGAGTCCCAAGTAGCTGGGACTACCGGCGCACACCACCGCGCCTGGCTAACTTTTTTGTATTTTTAATGGAGATGAGGTTTCGCCATGTTGGCCAGGCTGGTCTCGAACTCCTGACCTCAAGTGATCTGCCTGCCTTGGGCTCCCAAAGTGCTGGGATTACAGGTGTGAGCCACTGTGCTGGCCCTAAGTTTTTTGTATTTTTTTCTTTTTCTTTTTTTTGAGATGGAGTCTCGCTCTCTTGCCCAGGCTGGAGTGCAATGGCATGATCTCGGCTGAGAATCAAGTGATTCTCCTGCCTCAGCCTCCCGAGTAGCTGGGACTACAGGTGCCTGCCAGTATGCCCGGCTACTTTTTTTTTGTATTTTTAGTAAAGATGCAGTTTCACCATGTTAGCCAGGCTGGTCTTGGGCGCTCCTGACCTCAGTGAGTCCACCCTCGGCCTCCCAAAGGCACTGGGATTACAGGCTCAAGCCACTCATGGCTGGAGTTTTTCTACTTATGATATCATGCCGGTGAGAAGTTTCAGACTCCTTTGGAGCATTTCAGATTTCAGATTTTTGGATTAGGGATGCTCAACCTATCTATAGTAGTTTTAAAGCCTTTATTGGCAAAGTGCAATGATGTGGTTCATAAACATTGCTCCCAGTGACATCTCAGGGCTCTCCAGGGTGGAGGATGGAGTTCAGCGGCTGCTGCTGCCTCTCCTGCCACCTGGCTTCTTCCTCTCTTCCCAGTGGGTCCCTGACCTCTCCCTGGACCCCCAGTCACTCCTGCCTCAGCCTCCCCAAATGTTTTATGGTTTCCCAAGCTCAGCCTTGTCTTCAGGTCCTTCTACCTGAACACCTCTCTGCTTCCCCCGCTGGCACGCCAGGCTGACGCTCAAATCAAAAGCCCTTCCTTGGGGGCGTATTTTCCATCCCTCCCAGCAACCGGCAGCTCCGCCTCCCCTGGGCCCCAGGCCCTGGACATGCTGCTCTGCCACAGCCTTCACCCCCCAGCAGCAGGCAGGAGCATGCTTGAGTCAGGACACCGGGCCTAGCATCACCTTCCTGCCAGGTGTGCAAAGAATGGGGATGACAGGAGAGAGTGGGGGACCTGGGACAGTACCTTGAGCAAGAGAAAGGGCGTGATGACGTTGTAGGCCATGTGGAAGTAGTCCCCAACGCTGGGCTTGTTGAGTGGAAACCATTCGAGAGGGAATACCAGCTGGGGAGCAAATAGAAGAACGGGCTCACCTGGGCACAGCCCCACATGGCCCTCAGGCCTCAAGGGAGTCTGTCCCTAATGCCGCCCACCCCCACCCCTTTCACCCCCCACCCCCATCATGTACACTTAATTCTTTCTGTGATCGCTGGACCTTCTTGGCAGCCCTGGGACAAAGGTTTATCAAGACAGGAAAGCTGAGTCCCAGAGGAGGTAACAGACTTGTCCCCAGACACACAGCAGACGCGATTCCAGGCAAGGCCTGACCCTGTGCCCCTCACCCAGCAGATACCAAATAAATGACCCTGATGCCAGCTTGGGAGTTGGTAGGCTTCTCAGGGACTCTGTTGTGGCACCAACTTGCTGGGGGACCCTGGGCTAATCCTTCCCTTCCCTGGGCCTCAGTTTCCCCATCGATAACACAAGAGAGGTGGCCCAGAGGGCCTACTTGGACCCTTTGGGTTCTGGCACTCCACGATCAGTCTCCTGACTGCTAGGCCCTGGTGTGGAGGGACTGCTTCCAAACCAGGTTCAAAGTACACATTAGGAGACAAAGTAGAAAATAAGAATGCTCTCTCTACAAAGTGGCTTCAACTCTTCCTTCCCTACCTTCCCAGAGAGAGGCAGGCAGGCCAGGGGCAGTTCCTCCCTCTGGAATGCTCTCTCTTCTGAGCCCTGGCCTTGTCCAGGCCAGCATGAAAACCCCTATGCAGGGTCAAAGCATTTCACAACCCCCAGACTGTACTCCTAGTCTCTGTTGATCGAAAACACACGTAATGCCCACAAGTTTCAAGGAAGGATTTAGATGGTTCTCTCTTAACACAGAAATGCCATATTGGATAAACTAAACCTGCAGAAATAAAACTCACAGAATGCAGCAATCTCAATCTCTCTCTCCTTCTCTCTCTCACTCAGTGTGCATGTGTGTATCTCTTTACCTACATCATATATATACTTGCTAAAATACTCTGTGATAGCAAAATACCAGAAGTAGGCTGACTCTTCAATCAAACAGGACCAGTTGAATCCCTGATAGTACTTCTAAACCATGGAAGGTTAACTAGCCATTAACAGAAATGACACCTTATATGTACTGACATGGAGAGAGATCTGTAATATATTCTGGTTTTTTCTTATTTATTTTTTTATTGAGATGAGGTCTCCCTATGTTAACCAGGCTGGTCACAAACTCCTGGGCTCAAGTGATCCTCCCACCTCGACCTCCCAAAGTGCTGGGATTATAGGTGTCAGGCACCAAGCCCCATTAATTTTTAAATTATTTGTAAAAGCAGGGTCTTGCTATGTTGCCAGGGCTGGCCTCAAGCGATCCTCCTGCCTTGACCTCCCAAAGTGCTGGAATTACATGTGTAAGCCACCATGCCCCACCATATGATATATTCTAAAGGAAAACAAGCAGGTTGCAAAAGAAAGTATAAAGCAAAATCTCATCATGGTTAGAAGGGAAAAGGATATATATAAGTGTTTGTATGAACAGAGAAAAGAGTGAAAGGGATGTTCCCCAAACTGTCAGCAGTGGGACAGGAACGGGGTAGGGAGAGTCTAACACTTCTTTATGTTACAACTATGTTCCATCTATGACATGTTACTTTAATAACTTGTAAATGTTTTTGTTTTTAGTTATTACAAATTTGCAACTATTATGCATACATTTGAAAATCTCTAGCTTATATATGAGCTTTTCAAATGTCTACTCTCCACCAAGTTCTACTTGGGGTTACAGTGGTCACAGTAGCTCTGGGCAGGACGAGGGAAGTGATTTGCCCAACAGGAGACCCTGTTATGCCAGTAGAAGCTGGGTCCTAGTGAGTGAGGCCCACTCCAGGCCTCATCTCTCCCTCTCCCCAGAGCACCAGTTTGATGGGCAGCTTCTCTGGTCCCCAGTATGTGGTTCCTTCATGCTAGAAGAGGGTTCAGAGCAGCCAGTCCAACCAGTCTTCTTGGACAGGAGAGAAATGAAGCCCAGGACAGTGACTTGCTCTAGGTCACACACAAACCCAACCAGATGCCCCAACTCTTGGCTCAATTCCTCTTATTTTTCCACATTTAAAAGGCAACCTTCAAAAAGTCTGCAGGAAGGAGAACCAGCACCCACCATCACTCCCTGACAGCACTGCCAGGACAGCTTCTCTTTACGCCCATCAAGTCTTTGATCCCAGGTAGACAAGCTCGTTATTGAACTGCAATTAGTCAGTCTGCGTGTCATTTAGGAACTTTTTTCTCCTTAAATATTCCAGGTTGCTCTATAGTATCCATAATTTCTGCTTAATGGCCAGGAAACATTCTCTATACTGAACATAGCAAAACTGATTTACCCAGTCCCTAATGCTGGACACTCAAGTCACTTCTAAGGTTTGGCTATTATAAACACTGCAATGAACATCTTTGAGTTAGAGGACGCTGCTGTCTTCTTGCTGATTATATCCTTATGGGCAGATTCTTGGAAGGGTATTACTGGGTCAGCAGGGATGAATATATTAGGATTCTGGATATTTATGTGACAGAGAATTCAACCTCGTCAGGAAGGGTTTCTGGGGCCAGAATGCCTGGGCAGATGCTGGCCTCTGTGCTTGCCTTGAGCCAGTTACTTATTCTCTCTCTCTCTCTCTCTCGTTTCATCTGTAAAACTGAGATTAGCAATAGTGTTGATATGAGAATTAAATAAACTGAAACATATCAAGAGCTTAGAACAGAGTAAGCATTCGATGTTAGCCACTATTCTAACTTTGCTGTATTTCATTCAATAAAAATGCATTGAACACTTATTCTGTCAGGCACTATTCTAAGTACTAATCTTGCCAAGTTGTTACTTATGAATTATTACTGCTTTCCAAAAAGGCTTTGCTTTGTGTTTGTTTTGTTTTTTGAGACAGAGTCTCACTGAGTCGCCCGGGCTGGAGTGCAGTGGTATGATCACGGCTCACTGCAGCCTCGACTTCCCAGGCTCAGGAGATCTTCCCACCTCAGCCCTGAGTAGCTGGGACTACTGGTGCACATCACCACACCCAGCTAATTTACAAATCTTTTGTAGAGACGGGGTCTCACTATATTGCCCTGACTGGTCTCAAACTCCTGGGCTCAAGTGATCTTCCCATCTCAGCTTCCCAAAGTGCTAGGATTATAGGCATGAGCCACCATGCCTGGCCCCAAAAGGTCTTTGCTAATTGGCATGATCACTAGACGTTACAAAGTGCCAGTTTCCGCATTGGATATCGTTATTTTTACACTTGAATTTGCTGAGTGACCTTCGAAAAGTCACTTCCCCTTTATCTTCCAGTAAACTGAGAGAATAGGCCTGGATGCCTTCATATCTTTTGGCTCTATGACTGTGGCCCCTCAGGCAACTGCCAGCAAGTTGGGTGGGAGGGGTCTGCGGGCCATGAATAGTCACACTGTGCCCCCACTACCAAATAATGACTTGACCCCTGGTGATACCTCACTTAATTTTCTTCACGTTCATCTATTTATTATCTATCATCTATCAATTATCTATCTATCTATCTATCTATCATCCATCCTCCCACTACAAGCAAGGGGCACTGGTGCCCTCCCAGCATTAATCTCTTCTGTGGAGGCCACCACTGGATACTAAAGGATTAAGTAGCCTTGGAGGGCAGGGGATGGTTTCACTGGATGGCATTAAAAATTACCCATGGCTCAGTCATATATAATATGCAAAATCAGCCTATGTGCTTCAACTCCAGAAAAAATAATACTATCCCAAGGTAATAGGGAAGGACAGGGGGTGGGGGGTGGGGGCGGATGGCGGGGGTGCTCCACTTCCTTTCCCATACTCCTTTGTCTGTCTTAGTGATTTGGTTCAACCTGGTTCACCTGCTTCCAGACACAGGCCAGAGGGGGTTACAGTATTATAATATGACTGTTTAGGACCACCAGTTCCCCCATAGGAGTCAGGGCACAGTATGACTCTTCAGGCCCCCCCCCCCACTTGCTGGCAGTTGCCTGACGGGCCAAGTCATAGAGCTAAGGATATGAAGGCATCCAGGCCTATTCTCTCAGTTTACTGGGCGATAAAGGAGAAGTGACTTGTCTAAGGTCACTCGGCAAATTCAAGTCACAATAAGTGTCCTCAGTGCTGGTCGGGGCCCTGTGCACCATTTCACACTCACCATGGCAATGGGGCGCCCAAAGTCCAGAACCCAGTTCTGCAGCGTGAAGTAGAACCAGAGGTCGAGGTGGAAGGGAGCTGTGCGGGCAGCCTCATCAGCGCTGACAGAGCCATGCCTGGGAAGGAACCAGACGAGAGAGGTCAGCTCTTCTCTCCTCCTCCACCAAAATCTTCCCCTGAGATTAGCCACAAAGAGGTCTGGGGACTTGAGGACAGGAGGAGGCACACACAGTTGAGTTCTAGGGATAGGGTTTTGCTGGAAATACTGGGGTCTGGCCCTGCGGTCCAGGGGAAGGTGGACTTCAGCTGCCCCGACCTTAGCTTCCCTGTGATTCAGGAAGGAAACAGCTGAACAGGTGTAACTGCTGGGGTTTCTCCCCTACTGAATGATGGAGGAAATCAAGTAAGGCAAAGGATGCAGTCGTGGTTGAAAAGCATGAAACATGATGGATGGATGATGGCAGCTGACCTCAGTTGAGCACTTACTGTATTCCAGGCACTACTGTTAGCTGTTTACATATATTATCTCATTTAATCCTCACAGAAACCTTTCAAGGCTGAAATATTACCCCCATTTTACAAATCAAAAACCTGAGGCCCAAGAGGCTCAATAACTTGCTCAAGGTCACAGAGCTAAGGATTTGAACCCAAATGATAGGGCTCCTGAGCTTATACTTTTAACCTCCATCCCATAGTTGAGTCCATCATGATGGGTCTATGGGATGGGTGTGTGACCGAGCTGGGCCAATCAGAGCCCTCCAATGAAATGGGCCTTAGAGACTGAAATGGGTAGGGCCTCCTGCTCCCTTGATTCCAGCACCATGAGGAGGTCAGGTTGAGCTGCTGGTACTCCTCTTCTCAGCAGGCCACAGTGGAACCTGAGGAGCCAGCAGAAGCAAGGTGATGTGAGAGACACAGGAAGTGGGGTACCGCCTCACCACACATCTTTGGAGGCCTGTCCTTCTCACTAAACAGTTGGTCATCTGCTGTTCGCAGATGCAGTGAAGTTCCAGGACCAGTGCTGCCTCCTCTGGGAAGCCCTCCCTGATGAAGCTTTTCCCAAAGCCCCACCAGCGCACTGCAGGGAGCACTTCAACGCCAACTCAGTCTGGCATAATGGGGCTGGAATTGTACTCTCCCATCTAGACCCTCGAGAACAGGGGTGACCTTTAAGGTTCTCCCAACTCACCCACCTCCCTAGCAGAGTCCAAATCCTCTTTACAGAGTCCCTGCAATTACTTGCACACCTCCAGGGACAACAGGTGCATGCCACCATGACCAGCTAATTTTTTTTTTTTTTTTTTTTGGTAGAGGTGAGGTCTCACTACGTTGCCCAGGCTGGTCTCAAATTCCTGGGCTCAAGTAATCAACCCATATCAGCCATCCATAGTGCTGGGATTACAGCTGTGAGCCACCATGCCCAGCCAACAGCTTGCTATTCTGTTTTTGATTACTAGGCTTATCAGGAGATCAAGTTAGAAAGGGATCAGCGTGGCCTAGGGCAATACACAAAGCTTGCATGAGGGAAGGGAGCCTCAAAGCACAGATGGATGAATCTAACTAGGCAGAAAAGCAGGAGAGCAGGGTAAAGGCCTGGAGGTGGAAGTGAAGAAGGTTCTGCATGGAGCGGAGATGCCTGGCTTACTGGAGCCAGAGAAAGAGAAGGGAGGGGCGGTTGGATCTTCAGACTGGAGACAGCCAGTAACCGTAAGGACTGCTCAGTGGTCTGAGACGAGTAACCAACAGAGGCCCCACCCAGCTCCTTCCTCAGTGGCCATCAGGGTAAGGCCTCAAAAAGCAGACAGTGATAACCTCCAGGCCCAGAGAATTTAGGTGGTGAAAGAGATAACAGCCTTCAGTTTCTTGCTCTGATACCTCCAAACTGGGCAAAAAGTAGGATGTTCGGTAAGAGGAATAAAGGGATTTTGAAAGCATGAACACTTAGATGTGTGTATCTGGAAGTTATGCATACCTAGCACACACTAGAGGCTCGGTGACTACTTCTCCTCCACCTCAGGAAGCACCTCGGCCAATGAGAATCCCTGTCATTAGTCCAGCCTAACTTAGTAGGACAGGAAAAAAAAAAAAAAAAGAGGGGGGACTGGGCCCAGTGGCTCACGCCTGTAATCCCAGCACTCTGGGAGGCTGAGGTGGGCAGATCACCTGAGGTCAGGAGTTCGAGACCAGCCTGGCCAACATAGTGAAACCCTGTCTCTATATAAAAATACTAAATTAGCCAGGCGTGGTGGTGCACGCCTGTAATCCCAGCTACTTGGGAGGCTGAGGCAGGAGAATCGCTTAAACCTGGGAGGCGGAGGTTGCAGTGAGCCGAGATTGTACCATTGCACTCCAGCCTGGGCAATAAATGTGAAACTATCTCAAAAAAATAAATAAATAAAATCTAAAAAAAAAAAAAAAAAAATTTAAAATTAACTGGGTATGGTGGCACACATCTGTAGTTCCAGCTACTCAGGAGGCTGAGACAGGATGATCACTTAAGCCTGGAAGGTCGAGGCTGCAGTGAGCTATGACAGTACCACTGCACTTTAGCCTGGGTGACAGAGTAAGAGCTTATCGCCAAAAAAAAAAAAAAAGCAGGCGCACAGAGTGGATACTCAGCAACCAGCTTGCAAATCAAGATTAGACTGGCATGGTGAAACCATGCCTAATCCCAGCACTTTAGTGACTGAGGGTGAAGGATCAGGAGGTCAGGAGATTGAGCCATCCACAGCTGGCAGTGGGAAACCCTGTCTCAGTAAAAATACAAAATTAGCCAGGGCAGTGGTGGCTCAAGCCTGTAATCCCAGCACTTTGGGAGGCCGAGGTGGTGAGATCCACAAGGTCAGGATGAGACCACATCCTGGCTAACCCGGTGAAACCCCGTCTACTAAAAAATATTAAAAAAACCTGCTTTGAGGCTGAGGTGGCAGGCGCCTGTAGTCCCATCTCCTGGGAGGCTGAGGCAGGAGAATGAAGTAGACCGGGAGGCGAGGAGCTTACAGTGAGCTGAGATCCGACCACTGCACTCCAGCCTGAAGTGACAGAATGAGACTCCGTCTCAAAAAAAAAAAAAAAAAATTAATGAGCGTTCTGGGCGTGGGAGGCTGAGGCAGGAGAATGGCATGAGCCAGGAGGCAGAGCTTATGAAGTATGCCAGTATCGTGCCACTGCTCAGTCACAGGCCTTGGCAGAGACTCCGTCTCAAAAAAAAAAAAAAAAAAAAAGAAAGGCAACTAGAAACTCCAAGAAAAACAAAACAAAGCAACATAAGAGAAAGCAAATTTAGGCCAGGTGCGGTGGCTCCGCCTGTAATCCCAGCACTTTGGGAAGGCCAAGGCGGGCAGATCCAGAGGTCAGGAGGTCGAGACCATCCCTGGGTAACCGCAGTCGAAACCATCTCTACTAAAACTTCAAAAGTGGCCAAGAGGCGTGGCAGCTGAGCCTGTAGTCCCAGCTACTGGGAGGCTGAGGGCAGAATGGTGCGAACCGGAGTAGACTTACAGTGAGCAGTTAGCATACTATACTCCAGCCTGGGCAACAGAATGAGACTCCGATCAATAAAAAAAGAAAAGAAAGCAAATTTAACTGTTAAACATTATTTGGCTCTGTTAGAACAATATTTATTAAATACATGGCTTAAATAAAATACACATTATATATTAATTTTCAATGTTTGAGAGTCTAAAATCTAGATGAAGCATAGAGATAATTATGGTTTAAAACATGGAATTTATAGTCTACTTTGATAACATGAAAACAGAGGACAGAAATTGTAGGAAAGGGTGATGAAAGCTAAAGTTTAGGGTAAGGGATTAATAATCCTCTTTTTATTTTTTAGTTTTTGAGACAAGGTCTTGCTCTGCTGCCCAGGCTGGAGTCTGTACAATCATGTAGCTCCTTGCAGCTGGGCCTCCAAGTGGCTGTCTCATATAAAAGCCTCCTGAGTAGTTCTGAGACCACAAGCATGAGATGCCACTGCGGCTAATTTTTTTAAAATTTTCATTTTTTTAAAAAGGAATCAAAGGCTGGGCACAGTGGTTCATGCCTGTAATCCCAGTACTTTGGGAGGTCAATGCGGGTGGATCACCCGAGGTCAGGAGTTAGAGACCAGCCTGGCCAACATGGTGAAACCCTCATCTAGGCAGAAATACAAAATTAGCTGGGCGTGGTGGCAGGCACCTGTAATCCCAGCTACTCAGGAGGCTGAGGCAGAACTGCTTGAACTCAGGAGGTGGAGGTTGCAGTGAGCAGAGATCGCACCACTGCACTCTAGCCTGGGGGACAAGAGTGAAACTCCATCTCAAAAAAACAATAAAATAAAATAAACCAAGAAATAGCAGTTGAGTATAGTTTTTAAGAGTGTGGACTTGGCTGGGCACAGTGGCTCACATCTGTAATCCCAGCATGTTGGGAGGCTGAGGTGGGCAAATCACAAGGTCAGGAGATTGAGACCAGCCTGGCCAACATGGTGAAATGCCATCTCTACTAAAAATACAAAAAACTAGCTGGGCGTGGTGGCAGATGCCTGTAATCCCAGCTACTCGGGACGCTGAGGCAAGAGAATCGCTTGAACCTGGGAGGCGGCGGTTGCAGTGAGCAGAGATCGCGCCACTGCACTCCAGCCTGGGTGACAGTGCGAGGTTCCATCTCAAAAAAAAAAAAGAGTGTGGACTTTGGAGTCTATTTGGGTTCATATCCCAGCTCTGCTTCTAACCAGATCTTCAGCAAGTCACTTAACTTCTTGGGCCTCGATGTCCTCATTTGTAAAATAGAGATAATAGTAGATCCTATATCTCCTTTTTTTTTTTTGAGACGGAGTCTCGCTCTTGTTGCCCAGGCTGGAGTGGTGCAATCTCGGCTCACCACAACCTCCACCTCCTGGGTTCAAGTAATTCTCCTGCCTCAGCCTCCCGAGCAGCTGGGACTACAAGTGCACGCCACCATGCCTGGCTAATTTTTGTATTTTTAGTAGAGACCGGGTTTCTCCATGTTGGTCAGGCTGGTCTTGAACTCCTGACCTCGTGATCCACCCATCTCGGCCTCCCAAAGTGCGGGGATTACAGGCATGAGCCACAGCGCCTGGCCAGTAGATCCTATGTCAAGGGTCGTGGTTTAATTAATATATGCAAAAACTTAAGAGCAGGGCCTGAGCCACAGAAAGTGCTACATAGTGTTTGCTATTGTTACAAGCCTATTATTTGAAAATACGAATTTGACTCTGGTAAAAACAGCTAAAAGAAGCTAAGGTGATTGTCTCTGGTGCCAGGGAAGGGTGGGACAGGGATTGCTGCTTTTTAAAACTTGAAGCTTTTGTTATTGGATTTATCATGGGCATTAATTATAATACTTTTTTTTTTTCTTTTTTTTGAGACAGAGTCTCACTGTTGTCCAGGTTGGAGCGCAGTGGTGCGATCTCGGCTCACTACAACCTCCGCCTCCCAGGCTCAAGGGATCCTGGTGCCTCAGCCTCCTAAGTAGCTGGGATTACAGGCATGGGCCACCACACCTGGATAATTTTTGTAATTTTTAGTATGGATGGGGATTCTCCATGTTGGCCAGGCTGGTCTTGAACTCCTGGACTCAAGTGATCAACCCACCTTGGCCTCCCAAAGTGCTGGGATTACAGGCCATGGTGCCCGGCCTAGTTATAATACTTTCATTATAATACAAAAACTGGCAACAAAGCAGGTGGAAGCTGGAATGGGTTACCTTAAGAGGCAGTGAGCAAAGCATAGATGCAGCAGAGGAAATCCAAGCATCCTAGGAACTGGACAGGATGATTCTGCCTACTGTCTTGAGCAGCAATTATACTGGGAATGGGCTGAGGCCACGCTGTGGGGGGCAGAGACACCCTGGGAGACAGAGAGTTCATGCCTCACACCACCCCCTTGGGAACACCCTGGTTAGTGGGGAGCTCACACAGGAGAAGAGGGACATCACCCCTTAGCAGCCAAAGTGGAGTTGTAAGAGCAGAGCCCATACGTCAGAAACCCTGGGTTTAGGCCCTGGTTCTTGCCAGCAAATGACGTAACCTCTCTGGGCCTCCATTTCCCCATCTGTACATTGGAAGTGACATCTGGCAGCTCATTGTCAAGACTGAGTAAGATGCTAGACATGGGAGCCCCACATAGGAGATAAAGGGGTGACCATATCTGAGACCCACAGGCTGTTCCCACTGGGCTGTCACAGTTCCGGGCAGTCAGTGACCCCCAACTTGGCGAGGGTTCAGAACAGAGACATTCCACAGGCAGAAGGGGCTCCCTGGAAGAGGAGAGCTGGCAAATGGGTTGGGTGGAGGCCACAGCAGAGATGAAACCACTGGACACGGTGCGGGGCAGACAGCCCGCGGACTCAGCCAGTCAGGCTCCTCAGACCATCTGAGCCTGTTTCCTCATCAGTAAAATAATACTTAGTTCACAGGCCGAGGGAGACAGGTGAGCTACAGTACGCGGTCTATGGTCAGTACATTTTTTCTAAGTGAAAACGGACACCGTCCACAGCTGCTCAGCCCCCATGTACTCAGCAGCAGAAAGGAGCCATCCCTTAGCTCAAGCGCTCAGACTTCTCCCTTCACCCAGGTCGTACCAAAAACTTCTAACAAGGACTTTGCGCATTGCCAGTGCTCAGAAACTTCCCACGACTCCCCAGTGCCTATGGGATAAAGACTATATGCTTAACCTGTCACCTAGGACAGGAGCTAGGGTGAGACAAGCGAGGCCCCCAGGGCCCAACATTTGAGGCGGCACTCACTGTCACGGCTGTGCGCCTACCCCTAAGTTTTGCACTCTAGGCCCTCACTCGAGTCCTAGACTTGCTGCAATTAAAGACCCTTCACAATCAGTCTGCATCCTCCTGTCACTTTCTTTTACTCCAACACCACTAAACTCCTTGCCTTTCCCTACTGTTTCCCTGGCCGGAACAGCCTGTCTTCCCTGGGTCCCCTACCAAGTCCTCTGAGACTCAGCTCAAGTGCCACTTCCTCCATGAAGCCCTCCAAGATGACCTCTCACTCCCACGTGGGCTCTCACTCCCACAGAGCTGGGCACACCACAGGCGCATAAAGAATGCCTGCTGAATGCAGTGAATGTTTCTGGTCAATAAAACGGGACGAAGGTAGAATGGAGCTCTGCTCGTCCCAACCAGATAAACCAAAAACTGAGAAGGGATCCTCATTCATTCTCTGGACGGGAGCTTCCGCCCTTCTCCGCTGTCTCTTCCATTACATTCGCACATTATTGGGTGCCCCAGGTCAAGCAGAGAGCCTCCTGATTAACTGCAGAATCAAGTCCTACTCAAGGCTGGAAGGACCCCGAGAACGCGGAGGTGGCGCCCGGAACTTGCGGATGAGTTGGGGGCCCGAGTGACTAAGTGTGTGTCCCCATCCCCCTGGAGAGCTCTCCCAGCGCAGCGGCTGTCCCGGCGCCGGCCCGGGTCGCAGGGGAGCGCGGGAGGGGCGGAAAACCCCAAACTCCGGGCGGGGGCTCCTCCCACCCGAGCAGCCGCGAAGCGGGGAGGCAGAGCCTCGCTGGGCCCCGGGCTCCCCAGGGGAAGAAGGAAACGCGGGGGCGCCGCCACCAGGGTAGCGCGCCTCCAAGCTCCCAGCGCTCGACTCCGCCCCGGCTCGCGCCTCACATGAGGTTCCTGCCCGGCAGCCCTAGGAGCGTCATGTGGCGGGGCCCGAGCCCCCAGTGCACAGGCGCGTAACCCGCCCGTTCCCCGCGGCGCGCGCCCACCTGGCCTGCAGGAAGGAGGCGCCCAGCTGCGCGCCCGGGCCGCCTGCCGCTCCCGGGTGCTGCGAGCTGCGGTGGGCCTTTCGAAAGACCGGATCAGCTCGGCGAGAGACGGCGGATCACAAATTAACGCAGGGCGGTCAGAGACGGTCGGGCGAACAAAGGCAGAACGGGCAGAACAGAGGAGGCAGAGACGGAGAAGGGAGGAGACGGAGGGAGGAGCAAGGAGCAGAGGAAGGCAAGACGGAGAGGAGGCAGAACGGAGAAGGAGGCAGAGACGGAGGGTGAGGCAAAGACAGAGGAGGGGCAGAACAGGGAGGCGCGGGGGCGGAGGGGAGGGAGGCGGGGCGGGCTCCGCGAGGGGAGGCCGGGAGGCGCGGCGGAGTGTGGCGCCCTCGCCCAGGGGTGGTAAACATGGCCTGTCCGGGCTGTGCGCGTGACCACCAGAGGGCTGGGATGTGTTGGGGTCCCTTGCCTGCCTGGGTACGGGAATCTCTACCTAGGGTGACTGAGGCCTGGGTGTTGGGCTGGGGCGGGGTAGGGACCTGGACTAAGCTGACTCTCATGATCCCGGGGGCAGAGGGTGATGTGAGATTTCCCTTGTTCTTGCGGGTGGAGGAGAGGAGGCAGGACAGGAGACCTGCACGTGTAACACCCGCGTGGTGCAGCACGTGGGTTGCAGATGTTCTAGTGAGGGGCCGGGGTTGCTGACGGTGACAGTGGGAAAGAGCGAGTTTGCGACATCTAGAGTAGCCTGGGAGGTACGGTGACTGGGTCCCTGGATATGGGGGGTGAGGGGAGAAGAGTTCAGGCAGTGGCCGGATTCTGCCCCTGGGTGGATAGTGGAGGCACCCCCCGGGAAGTGGGCTGGAGCAGATTTCGTGTAAATAAAGATTCATCCTTAAACGCATTAAGCTTGAGGTGGATCAGGGAGGCTGTTGGACCGGTGGTCTGAAGCTGAGGTGAAACCTGGGAACTAACCCAGCGGAGAGGCTCCTGAATCACCGGAGCGTACATGACACACAGAACCTAAGGGGACAGCGTCCTCAAGTGAAAAACAGAACCAAGGGTCAAACCTGAGAACCGCCTGCAGGTCAGATTGCCAGGACTTCATTAGTGGTACCACTTTGAACTAGCTGTGACGCGGGCAAATGGCTCAACCCCTCTCAGCTTCAGTTTACTCATCTGTAACAAGAAGATGCCTATTGCATCTACTACACTGGGGCTGTGATGACTAAATCAAACCCTTAGCAGAGAGCCCGGCACTGGTGGACTAGTTATTAACAATAGCCCCTCTCAGGACCTAAGGTTTCCTTCCACAGAAAGGTTACCTTCCACACCACTCTCAACGTCACAAACTCTCTCCTTCCCATGGTCTCTGTCAGCAGCCCAGCCCCCTCACTAGAACAACTGCAGCTACCCTCCATTCTCCCCCACCATCCGCGTGCTATACCGGGCACACGCTACATATGCAGGTCTCCAGTCCTGCCTCCTCTCACCCAGCCCTCAAGTCGCTGCAGAAGCGATATGCCTCATGGAAGGGATGTGCCTCAGATGCAAATGCAATGTGGCCTTCCCCTGGCCAGTATCTTTGGTCTGCTTCCCAGACTGTGAGGGGTCTGAGTTATGCCTATTTCTAGGCTATTTTCTTTCCTGTCTTTCTTCTTGGGAGATTTTTATTGGGTTTATTTCTTTCCCCTTTGGTCAGAACCTGCATGTCCTTTCTTGGCTGTGGGAGGCTAGGGCTGCCTGCCTGGGAGTCATTTTCCATCAGCCCCATCCTGGGCTCTAGCAGCCCACAGGCCACACCTCAGTTCCCACCCCAGGCCCCTGAAGAACACATTTGCTTTAAAGCTTTCTTTGTTTCATTTGATCCACACCAGGTCACAAGGAGAGCAGGCGATGTCTCTGTTTTGCAGCAGAGAAAAACCTAGGCCCCGAGCTGAAGTAGTGTGCCCAAGGGTCAGCCAAGGACAGCACTCAGACCAGGCCCCAGACTTAATTCTGGTGAATCTGATCTACACATCGATCTCGGTATACACCAGAGAAGAAGGATTGAGGCTTCCCGCTCTGACCCCAATTTCTTATCCTCTGCAGGCTTTGCAAGCCTGCTGGGCTCCAGAGGGAGGGGCATGCAGTGCCCATGATGTCATCATCGATTTAATAACACTCACAGGTGGGCTTCCAGCCATCAGAGGATGAGGCTGTGTGGAGGGAGCCTTTCTAGCTCATTTAATCCTCCAATGCCTTAAATACAAACACATCTGCCTTCTTTCTGGAGTCTGCTGCTGCCCCTTGAGTGGAGGGGAGTCCAGCCTGGCAGGGGCCGGGCCTTTCTGAATGAACAAGAGAGAATTCTCCCTGTCCGGTGGGATTATCAGCCCCCTCCCTTTCCCATCTCACCAGGACACTTTAAAAACACCATCTTCATTAGCTCTTTAAGTTGCATGGAAACTTGGGTGAGGAGAATAGAGTTAAACTGAGGGGTACACATTTTCAGGATCTTGTTTGTGATTATCTGAGAACATGGGCCCTGCACATCAGAAGGGAGTCTAGTCTAAGCTCTCTGAGCTGCAATTTCAGTGACCAGCATCAAGAAATCTTTCAGCTGAGAAGGTCCTTTGATATTATGCATCTTGGTGGTTTTGACTTTTCTTTCAGTAGAGATTCCTGCTACTTTTCAATCATAGCTGTATCTGATCCTTTTTTTTTTTTTTGAGACGGAGTCTCGCTCTGTCACCCAGGCTGGAGTGCAATGGCACAATCTTGGCTTACTGCAACCTCTGCCTCCCAGGTTCAAGTGATTCTCCTGCCTCAGCCTTCCGAGTAGCTGGGTCTACAGGCATGCACCACCACGCCTGGCTAATTTTTCTATTTTTAGTAGAGACGGGTTTCACCATGTTAGCCAGGCTGGTCTCAATCTACTGACCTCGTGATCTGCCCACCTTGGTCTCCCAAAGTGCTGGGATTACAGGTGTGAGCCACTGCACCAGGCCTGTATCAGATAATTTTAAATGTACCGCCTAAGATGCGTTAGACACACCAGTCTTCCAGTTCCTTGCCACTTGTTTTGTCCAGCTGCTGTGACAATTGACTTCACCCAGGCAGAAGTCAACTGCACCTCCTCTCCCCTTGACCCCACACCCTTGACCTCAGAAGTGCAGGAGTGTTGGACACTCCATGAAGTGAACTTTGACCAGCAAGAGACAGGGATTAGCAAATAAATTTTTCTCTCTTCCTTTTTCTGGACAGACTGGCCTAAGTTCCAGTTCACATAGCCACTTTAAATAAGGTCCTGGGCCGTGCGCAGTGGCTCACACCTTAATCCCAGCACGCTGGGAGGCCAAGGCGGGTGAACCAGATGAGGTCAGGAGTTCAAGACCAGCCTGACCAACATGGTGAAACCCTGTCTCTACTAAAAATACAAAAATTAGCTGGGTGTCGTGGCGTGCGCCTGTAATCCCAGCTACTTGGGAGGCTGAGGCAGGAGAAATTGCATGACCCCAAAAGGCAGAGGTTGCAGTGAGCCAAGATCACGCCACTGCATTCCAACCTAGGCAACAGAGCAAGACTCCGTCTCAAAATAAGTAAATAAATAAATAATAAAGAAGGTCCTATAAGGTCTAGCATCCATCCGGACAGGAGTGGTGGCCAGCTCCACAGCGCACTCTCCTGTGTGCCCTCTCTCCTCCTCTCTCACTCCCCCTTGTCCTCACTTCCCCTTCCCAGCCAGCGCACTCCCCCATACAGTGTTAGCGTATGCGCTGCCCTGCTCTGCTTCTTCCGAAACCTGGGCTAAGACAAAGATCTTTCCAGGATGCTTAATGTGTGAAACACCTACAAGGGGGGATGCCCTGAGTGAAGAGAAGCAGGGCCCCAGGTGCCATCTCTTCTCCCCTTATGGTTCCAAGGCCATGGCCAAGGCACCTCCAAAGGACTCCCTGGAAAGCTTTGATCTTGCCTAATTCCATCATGCTGCAGCTGAAGAAAATGAAGCGTAAAGCCACACAGCGAGTTAGAAGCCAGGCCAGAATCCAGTCTCCACTCCTAATCCAGTACCCTTTCTATCCAGTCTCTTAAGAGCTTTTGAAAATCTGTCTTTCCTCAAAACATCTTCCCACACTGCCCTGCCACCAGAAGGCTTTGAAGGCCCCTGCTAGCCTGCAACTACCGTCTGAGAGACACGACACACAGACTCCTGGATCCAGAGGCTGGGACTCCAGAAGGCAGATAGAGGAAGCGGGACCAGGAAGGCTCGGTTACTTTGGAGAGACCCAGCCAGGAGGGGCCTGACTAGGGATCTCTATGTGTGGGCGACAAGACTGCACGGTGAGAAGGCTGCACAAGAACAGACAGCAGGAGACTGGGGCATTGGGGGGAGATGGAGACTGTCTTTCTGTGTCAACTGGTATTGCCTGCAGGACACTCCCCATCCGGCTGAAGAAGCTGGGAGGGTGACCAAAAGTCACACTGTGGGGAGACAGAAGAAGCAATTTGCCCCAGGTTGCTTTAATTCAGATTCTTGTGGTTGTGATTACTAGAAACAACGGGGGACAGGTTGATGACAAAAGGGGATTTCTATTACAAAGATTCAGGGGTGTCTTAGGGAATCTAAGCATAAGGATGCAGTTGGTCCTCAGGAACTAAGAATGGTGCTGGGACTTTGGGAGCCCAAGAAGTCACCACCGGCAATGCTGTTTCCATGTCATCCTTCTCTCTCCCTGCAGACTGGTTTTCCTGGCTTCCCAGGAAATACAGCAGCCGATGGCCTCAGTCAGCAGCTCCCAAGTTTATCTTTCTTCCATCCAAGAGATAAGCAGAATGCTGCTGGCCTCTTCTGGGCCCAATTCAAAATTCCCGCGGAGGGATTCTGATTGGATGGCTTGAGCCAACGCCCACCCTGAGCCAGGCGGTGTACAGATATGGCTGCTCCCTCTCTAACCAGACAGCCAAGGGAAAGAGAAGTGTACAGTTCACGGCCCTGAGTTTGCACATTTGAACAAAAGCCCTAATATAGGAGATTCTGTGCTCTATTTCCACCCCTTAATGGAAGAGATCACTGCCTTATACATGTGGCTATAAATTCAGACCCTGCCCAGAAGCCTGCTGTCCCCATGACAGCCCAGAGCTGAATTGCTCTCTGCTAGCCCCTTCCCCTCCCATCTGCTGCTGAGAGCTGGGAGAAGCTGAGAGGCTCCCAGGGCCCTCCACTGTCCTCCCTTTTTCCTTACCATTTCTTTCACTCTTAACAGTTGACAAAGGCCGGGCGCGGTGGCTCACACCTGTAATCCCAGCACTTTGGGAGGCCGAGGTGGGCAGATCATTTGAGGTCGGGAGTTTGAGACCAGCCTGGCTAACATGGTGAAACTCAGTCTCTACTAAAAATACAAAAATTAGCTGGGCTTGGTGGCAGGTGCTTGTAATCCCAGATACTTGGGAGGCTGAGGCAGGAGAATTGCTTGAACCTGGGAGACGGAAGTTGCAATGAGCCAATATTGCACCACTGCACACCAGCCTGGGCGACAGAGTGAGATTCTGTCTAAAACAAACCAAAAAATAAATAAAACAAAGACAAACAAGCAAAACCAATAGACATGTATTGTACAATTCCTGCATGCTAAACCCTGATCTCAGTGCTTAATGTGTATTGTCTCATTTAATCCTCACAGTAGCCCTGAGGGATAGAGCTAACCTCGGCTCCTGCTTATAGATGAGTTAACTCAGGTACAGAGAAGCTGAGTCATCTGCCCCAAACCACACAGCCTGTCCGTGGTGTAGTCACAGGTGGACCTGGGCAGCCTGCCTCTGGGACCTGCATCCTCCAAAAACCACCACACAACTGCCTGAACAGACAGGCCATGGAGGCTGGAGGGAGGCCTTTCCACAGCCACGGTGAGCCACGGGGAATACCTGCGGTTTGAAATTGTTTCAGAATTGTCAACCTGAACTCTATATAGTCAAACTTTGGAATTTAATCACTTATTAGGGTGCTACAGGAGACCCACAGCTGTTAGTCTTTAGAGAATTTTGGCAGGTCATGGAGGCAATGCCTGCAAGCTCAGCACGTTGGGAGGCCAAGGTGGAAGGGTTGCTTGAGGCCAGGAGTTCAAGACCAGCTTGAGCAACATAGTGAGACCTCGTCTCTGCAAAACAATTAAAATATTAGCTGGATGTGGTGGCACACAGCTGTAGTACCAGCAACCCAGGAAGCTGAGATGGGAGGATCACTGGAGGCCAGGAATATGAGGTAACAGCGAACTACGATGCATGCCACTGCACTCCCGCCTGGGCAACAGAACAAGACCTGGTCTCTAAAATAAAAATAATAATAATATGGTCCCATTTAGGTTAATTCAGGGCTATGTAATCCTGGAAACTCCAACCAAATTCTCCGAGCCTTGGTTTCTTTATCTATAAAATGGGCATGATCACAGCAGCATCCTCCAAGGTTATCAGGAGGCTCAAATAAAGTGGTAGAAGCCTGATAACTATTATTATTTTTTTTTTTTTTTGAGACGGAGTCTCGCTCTGTCGCCCGGGCTGGAGTGCAGTGGCCGGATCTCAGCTCACTGCAAGCTCCGCCTCCCGGGTTCACGCCATTCTCCGGCCTCAGCCTCCCGAGTAGCTGGGACTACAGACGCCCGCCACCTCGCCCGGCTAGTTTTTTGTATTTCTTAATAGAGACGGGGTTTCACCATGTTAGCCAGGATGGTCTCGATCTCCTGACCTCGTGATCCGCCCGTCTCGGCCTCCCAAAGTGCTGGGATTACAGGCTTGAGCCACCGCGCCCGGCCATAGAAGCCTGATAACTATTATTGTTCTGATGGCAAGAAACATGGGATGCTCTGGAAAGGCAATTTTTAATCCAGAGGAAGTGGTAAGATTAAAAGTTCAGCACCAACATGGAGGGTGTCTGGAGGACTTCCTGGGTCCCCTCTAGCCCCACCAGGTGGTTCAGTGTGCCGCTCTTCAGATCATAGGAATGGCCCCGAATTTCTTTCTTGGCTTTGATTCTACGGACTCTTGAAGCAGAAAACACCATATAAAGTTCTGGTTTTAGAAGCCTCACTTAGAAGCTAAGTGAGAACGAGTTTTGCTCTTTGAGAATGAGTTTCCCTCTTGTTGCCCAGGCTGAAGTGTAATGGTGTGATCTCGGCTCACTGCACCCTCTGTCCCCCGGGTTCAAGAAATTCTCCTGCCTCAGCCTCCCGAGTAGCTGGGATTACATGCCAACACGTCTGGCTAATTTTTGTATTTTTAGTAGAGACAAGGTTTCACCACATTGGCCAGGCTGGTCTCGAACTCCTGACCTCAGGTGATCCACTCGCTTTGGCCTCCCAAAATGCTAGGATTACAGGTGTGAGCCACCGCACCTGGCCGGAATTTTTCTGAAGCCCACTGACCTGCCAAGAAAATGAGTCTAAGAACGAATTCAGGTAGACTTCACTAGTCTCAGGTTTTACTAAGAGATAAACGCAAGTCACATCATTAAAAATAAATCGGCTTTATTGAGGCATAATCTACATAAAATAAAACATTTTAAGTATGATTTGGTGAGTTTTGGCAAACATATTCTCATGTAGCCACTGCCACAGTCATGATGAAGAATAATTCCTTGACCAGTCGCAGTGGCTCATGCTTGTAGTCCCAGCACTTTGGGAGGCTGAGGCAGGCAGATTGCTTGAGCCCAGGAGTTCGAGACCAGCCTGGGCAACATGAAAAAACCCCATCTCTACCAAAAAAAAAAAAAAAAAAAAAAAAACCAACCCAAAACAACAACAAAAAAAACCCAAAAATTATCTGGGTGCAGTGGCGCAGGCCTGTAGTCCTAGCTACTTGGGAGGCTGAGGTGGGAGGATCACTTGAGCCCAGGAAGTCGAGGCTACAGTGAACTGAGATTGTGCCACTGCACCCCAGCCAGGGGTACAGATTGAGATCTTGTCTCAATATTATAATAATAATAACAACAGTAATTCTGGCCAGGCACAGTGGCTCACGCCTATAATGCTAGCACTTTAGGAGGCTGAGGTGAGAGGATCACTTGAGCTCAGGAGTTTGAGACCAGCCTGAGCAACATGGTAAAAACCTGTCTCTACAAAAAATACAAAAATAATTAGCCAGGTGTGGTGGCGTGTGTCTGTAGTGTGAGCTACTCAGGAGGATGAGATGGTGTAACCACCCAAGGGGTTCACCTTGCCAGCTGCCTAGACAGAGCTGGTTCATCAAGACAGGGGAATTGCAATAGAGAAAGACAGTCATGCAGAGCCAGCTGTGTAGGAGACCAGAGTTTTATTATGACTCAAATCAGTCTCCCCGAGCATTTGGGGAGCAGAGTTTTTAAGGATAACTTGGTGGGTGGGGTGAGCCAGTGAGCCAGGAGTGCTGACTGGTCAGGGATGAAATAATAGGGAGCCGAAGCTATCTTCTTGCACTGAGTCAGTTCCTGGGTGGGGGCCACAAGATCAGATGAGCCAGTTTATTGATCTGGGTGGTGCCAGCTGATCCATCAAGAGCAGGGTCTGCAAAATATCTCAAGCACTGATCTTAGGAGCATTTTAGGGAGGGTCAGAATCTTGTAGCCTCCAGCTGCATGACTCCTAAACCATAATTTTTAATCTTGTGGCGGCTAATCTTAATCCTTCTACCACCCTCAAGCTCCTGGCAGACACTGATCTTTCTGTCATCAAAGTTTTCCCTTTTCTTAAATTTCATATTCCTGGAGTCTTGCAGCTTTCTCTGGATGCTTTCACTTAGCGTGATGCTTTTGAGATTCACTCATGCTGTATCAGGAGCTCAGTTCTTGTTGTTATTGAGTAGAATTCTATTGTTTGGGTGTACCACAGTTTGCTAATCCATGCACCGGTTGAAGGGCATTTGAATTGTTTCTAATTTGGGACTAGTATGATAAAGCTGCTAGGAGCACATCACTGACAAGTTTCTGTGTGAACACATGTTTCACTTATCTCGAGTGAATACCTAGAAATGGGATGGCTGGTTCATACAGTGAGGATATGTTTAACTTTACAGGACACTGCACACTGCTTTCCAAAGTAGCTATACCGTGTCAAATGATCTTGTGATGGTTAATACTGAGTGTTAACTTGATTGGATTGAAGGATGCAAAGTATTGATCCTGGGTGTGTCTGTGAGGGTGTTGCCAAAGGAGATTAACATTTGAGTCAGTGGGCTGGGAAAGGCAGACCCACCTTTAATCTAGGGGGCATCATCTAATCAGCTGCCAGTACAGCTAGAATATAAAGCAGGCAGAAATACATGAAAAGACCAGACTGACCTAGCCTCCCAGCCTACATCTTTCTACTGTGCTGGATCCTTCCTGCCCTCAAACACCGGACTCCAAGTTCTTCAGTTTTGGGACTCAGAGTGGCTCTCCTTGTCCCTCAGCTTGCAGATGGCCTATTGTGGGACCTTGTGATTGTGTGAGCTAATATTTAATAAACTTTAATAGGATATATATATATATCCTATTAGTTCTGTCCCTCTAGAGAACCCCGAATAATACAGATCTTTAATCTTAAAAACTTCAGATACTCTGCCGGTAGTAGCAGTCAGGAAAGATTCCCTTCTGGGTTTATAGCAGTAGGTAACCATAGTAATATCCTCTTGATGGAGAGAATCAAGTTGAGCATGTAACTCTCATGGCCTGGAGACTTTTCATCACTGCAGTGTGAGAGGAAAGCTTTAAACTGGGTCATCCACCCCCGCCCCTATCTCTCATGCTCCCTCGCCCTTCCAGGATTTTCCTGTGTTGGGCCCTAGCCTGAGTGCCGAGAACAGAATCAGGTCAAGGCAGTCTATACATAATATATGGATCGTCTGGGAATTAGGTTTCTACCTAAAGCAAAAAGCCCCAGTTGTCTGACTTTAAATTAACTATTCATTTGTTTGGCTACAGGATCCCCCATCAAACAATGGGCAAGTTATAATTCTAAATGGACCCAGCAGACAAAGCGGGATCCCTTTCTCTAGCTGTGCAATTAACCAGAGGCAGTTCTCAGTTACCCAATTAGTGAACAGGCCTTTGTTAAGCTGTAGCAGGATAAGGCATACACCAAACCAATATTTCCTGCACCCCTGACTGTGCTCCCCTGACAGCTCCATGCGCATTGGCTTTGCTGCATGACAGATGATTAAACAGAAACTTGGAGACGGGAGTTAACCTGTTCAAGGCAACCCAGCAGAAGCTAGAGTGGACTCCTGGGTGTTTCTGCTATGCTGCTCCTGTGTCCTGGAGAACCAAGTCTACCATGCATGAAACAAGGCAATCCAGTTTTTCACCCAGGGCAGTTCTGAAAACAGCTGAGTAAACTGACCACTGCATAAGATGGTGCTTTCCTCATAAAAACACTGTTTGAGTTGGGAGTTTGTTACTGATTAAGGTCTTGACACAGGTGATAAAAATCTCATATAAATAAAGTTATTATAAATAGATACCCTTATAATACTTTGTTAGTAAAACTATGCTCAGTGTTTACGAGACAGGCCTGAACACATGGTAGATATTAATTACACAAGCTGGCCTATTCCACTGCAAATTTTTTATGTAACTTGACAAACTTTACTATGTCTTTAATAAAATTTAAAACCAATATGCTAACAATGGTGAATGATAAACTTTTTTTTTTTTTTTTTTTTGAGACAGAGTTTTTGCTCTTGTTGCCCAGACTGGGGCACAGTGGCACAATCTCAGCTCACTGCAACCTCTACCTCCAATTCTCCTGCCTCAGCCTTCCAAGTAGCTGGGATTATAGGCACCCGCCACCATGCCCCGCTGATTTTTTTGTATTTTTAGTACAGATGGGGTTTCACCATGTTGGCCAGGCTGGTCTTGAACTCCTGACCTCAGGTGATCCGCTCATCTTGGCCTCCCAAAGTGCTGGGATTACAGGTGTGAGCCACCGTGTCCGGCCTACTGAACATTTCATTAGAAATCCTTTTGTGTGTGTTTAGAAAAGCACTGGGGAAACAATTCAAATGGCTTTGGATTCTTTATAAAAGCTGGGCTGCAAAAGCTTCTTAAGCTGATAAGCAACTTTGGCAAAGGCTCAGGATACAAAATCAATGTGCAAAAATCGCTAGCACTTCTATACACCAACAACAGGCAAGCTGGAGCCAAATCACGAACTAACTTCTCTTCACAATTGCCACAAAAAGGATAAAATACCTAGGAATACAGCTAACAAGGGAAGTGAAGGACCTCTTCAAGGAGAACTACAAACCACTGCTCAAAGAAATCAGAGATGACACAAACAAATGGAAAAACATTCCATGCTCAAAGATAGGAAAAATTAATATTGTGAAAATTGCCACATTGCCCAAAGCAATTTATGGATTCAATGATATCCCATTAAACTACCATTGACATTCTTCACAGAATTAGTAAAAACTATTTTAAAATTCATATGGAACCAAAAAAAAAAATAGCTCGAATAGCCAAGGCAATCCTAAGAAAAAAGAACAAAGCTGGAAGCATCATGCTATCTGACTTCAAACTATACTACAGGGCTACAGTAACCAAAACAGCATGGTACTGGTACAAAAGCACATAGACCAATGGAACAGAATAGAGAACCCAGAAATAATACCTCACAACTACAACCATCTGATCTTTAAAAACCTGACCAAAGGCCGGGCGCGGTGGCTCAAGCCTGTAATCCCAGCACTTTGGGAGGCCGAGACGGGCGGATCACGAGGTCAGGAGATCGAGACCATCCTGGCTAACACGGTGAAACCCCGTCTCTACTAAAAAAATACAAAAAACTAGCCGGGCGAGGTGGCTGGCGCCTGTAGTCCCAGCTACTCGGGAGGCTGAGGCAGGAGAATAGCGTAAACCCGGGAGGCGGAGCTTGCAGTGAGCTGACATCCGGCCACTGCACTCCAGTCTGGGTGACAGAGCGGGACTCCGTCTCCAAAAAAAAAAAAAAAAAAAAAAAAATGGAGAAGGGATTCCCTACTTAATAAATGGTGCTGGGAGAACTGGCTAGCGAAATACAGAAACTTGAAACTGACTGCTTCCTTACACTATATACAAAAATTAACTCAAGATAGATTAAAGACTTAAATGTGAAACCCAAAACTATAAAAAACCCCGGAAGAAAACCTAGGCAATACCATTCAGGATATAGGCACAGGCAAAGATTTCATGATGAAGATGCCAAAAGCAATTGCAACAAAAGCAAAAATTGACAAATGGGATCTAATTAAACTAAAGAGCTTCTGTATAGCAAAAGAAACTATCAACAGAGTAAGCAGACACCCTACAGAATGGGAGAAAATTTTTGCAATCTATATATTTGACAAAGTTCTAATATCCAGCATCTATAAGGAACTTAAACAAATTTACAAGAGAAAAACAACCCCAAAAGTGGGCAAAGGACATGAACAGACACTTTTCAAAAGAAGACATACATGCGGCCAACAAACATATGAAAAAAAGCTCAACATTACTGATCATTAGAGAAATGCAAATCAAAACCACAATGAGATACCATTTCACACCAATCAGAATGGCTATTATTATAAAAGTTCAAAAAACAACAGATGCTGGTGAGGTTGTAGAGAAAAAGGAAGGCTTTTACACTGTTGGTGGGAGAGTTTATTATAAAGATACATACATGCATCTGTTCATTGCAGCACTATTCACAATAGCAAAGACATGGAATCAACCTAAATGCCCATCAATGATAGACTGATTATAGAAAATGTATTACAAATACACCATGGAATACTAGGCAGCCATAAAAAGGGATGAGTTTATGTCCTTTGCAGGGACATGGATGGAGCTAGAAACCATTATTCTTAACAAACTAATGCAGGAACAAAAACCCAAACACTGCATGTTCTCATAAGTGGGAGCTAAATGATGAGAACACATGGACACATGGAGCCTGTTGGAGGGTGGGGGATAGGAGGAGGGAGAACATCAGGAAGAATAGCTAATGGATGCTAGGCTTAATACCTGGATGATGGGATGATATGTGCAGCAAACCACCATGGCACACATTTACCTGTGTAACAAACCTGCACATCCTGTACATGTACCCCTGAACCTAAAAGTTGGAAATTTAAAAAAAAAAATGCAGGCTGAGATTTTGTACATAAACTCCTAATTTCTTTTTCTTTTCTTTTTTTCTTTTTCCTTCTTTCTTTCTTTTTTCTTTCTTTTTTTTTTTTTAGATGGAGTCTCGCTCTGTCACCCAGGCTAGAGTGCAGTGGCTCTATCTCGACTCACTGCCACCTCTGCCTCCCAGGTTCAAGCGATTCTCATGCCTCAGCCTCCCGAGTACCTGGGACTGCTGGAGCGCACCACTGAGCCTGGCTAATTTTTGTATTTTTTAGCAGAGACCAAGTTTCGCCATGTTTGCCAGGTTGGTCTTGAACTCCTGGCCTCATGTGATCTGCCCGCCTTGGCCTCCCAAAGTGTTGGGATTACAGGTGTGAGCCACCATGCCCGGCCTCATTTCTTTTTGATCAGGTTCTTACTCTCCATGAACAGGGTCCACAAATCGGTGTCAGGGATCTTTGAACTGCTTGAAATTGTATGCCACATGTGTTAAGGATACACACATATTTTTCGGGTTTTTCTGCCTGGATTTTCTGTTTTTGGCAGTGATTGAACTATTAATAAAATATCTGAAGGGCTTCCTCCCCATAAAACAAACGGATCCTGGCAGTGGGGTTAGGAGAATGCTTTATTTAAAAAAAAAAAAAAAAAAAGGCAGGGTCTTCAGCCAGGAGCGTTGGCTCACGCCTGTCATCTCAGCACTTTGGGAGGCCGAGGCGGGCGGATTGCCTGAGCTCAGGAGTTCGAGACCACCCTGGGCAACATGGGGAAACCCCGTCTCTATTAAAATACAAATATCTGGGCTTGGTGGCGTGCTCCTGTAATCCCAGCTACTTGGGAGGCTGAGGCAGGAGAATTGCTTGAAACCAGGAGGCGGAGGTTTCAGTGAGCCGAGATCGCGCCACTGCACCGCAGCCTGGGTGACAGCGAGACCTCGTCTCAAAATAAATAAATAAATAAATAAAATAAGAGAGGGTCTTCCTTTGTCTGCCACGATAATAGCTCAGTGCAGCCTTGACCTCTTGTGCTCAAGCCACCCTCCCACCTCTGCCTCCTGTGTACAGGCGTGTGCCATCATGCTTCACTAATTTTTACATTTTTGGTAGAGACAGGGTCTTGCTATGTTGCACAGGTTGGTCTGGAACTCCTGGCCTCAAGCAGCCCTCCTGCCTCAGCCTCCCAAAGTGCTGGGATTACAGGCGTGAACCACCGCACTCAGATCTCTCCCGTCCCCCCAAAAATGCTTTTAATGCATTGTTCGGTTCCCCACCGCTAAAATCAAACCAACAACAAAGTTGTGGCGCTGAGACTGCGCTAGGCAGCCAAGGAGCGCACAGGAAAGGTCGGGCTGCCTTCAGGACAAAGGTTCAAGTCGGCTGCTACTGGGAAGCCTGCCCTGGGGCCAGTGACGACGTGGGGGGATCTGACCCAAGACTCCACATAAGCTTAAGTTTCTCTAAGGGACTGCGTATTGTCACTGCCACCCCCTTCTGAGGCCTCCTCGGCGTCGCAGAGAAGGCGAGAACTACATTTCCCAGAATCCTCTGCCACGTGGGGCTTCCGCAGAGCCTGCAAATGAGAAGTCCTTATAAGAGATCTGATATGCAGGCGAAAGGGAGAGGGCGCAACTTTGCACTGGTGCCGCAGGCGGACGCACGGGCAGACACGCATTTGCTGCAGCTTCTGGGTGTGCTTCTTGAGAGTCACCTGCAGTGGTGCTGCAACCCGAGTGAGTGGGTGGGAGCCTCCCGGAGGCCCTGGAGATTAGAGTGGCCTCAGAGCAAGCCTTTGAGCTCCACGCACTTGGGTGCTGCAGACTGAAGTGCTGCGGAAGGCTCCCTTACCTTTGCTCCCCTAGCCTCCGAATGGTTGTATAAACCTCTATTTCCCTGTATCCAAAACCTAAGTACTTGGTATGCTAATGATGTATTTCTTGCCTCTTGTTTCCAAATTCACTTTTTAATACCTGTTCTGTGATAATGGGCAAAATTCCTTTAAACATATCTCCTTACGGTGAGCATAACAAGCGTATTCAGTAGAGGGCCCTGGAAGGCCATTTAGGGGAGGAATACACTTCTCCTGCTGACTCTGGCTCTGTATCTTCGATGACTGGTGAGGGTGAGAGGCCGCCCGGTGGTGCACTTTCCCGGTCAAGCATCCAGGACACGGCCCCTCGGTGACCTCAAAGCCTCAGCCCGGCCTGATAATCACCTGCCTGAGGCCCTCCAACATGGACAGTGGCTGATTCAGGCCTTCTGCCCCCAGTGGTGCCTTAACTCCTTCTCTGCACCTGCATGCTCGCCTACCTGCTTGCTCACCTGGGCCCCAGAAGCTTGTTTCTTTCCTGTCCAGTGACTGAGGACAAGCTCTGGGCCAGGCCACCTTGTGAACTTCTCTGCCATTCAGTGGGCAGCAACCACATCTCCAATGAGTCTGAACCCCAGCTCTGGGGAGGGAGACCCTCTCAAAGTTTGCCCTACCTTAGGTAGTTTCTCTTAGCCCTATAGTTCTCTTGACATCTTGTAGTTACTTTTTAATCATCAATTAATCGATATGTATATATTTTTAGACAGAGTCTCACTCTGTCGCCCAGGCTGGAGTACAGTGGCACGATCTTGGCTCAATGCCGCCTTTGCCTCCTGGGTTCCAGTGACTCTCCTGCTTCAGCCTCCCAAGTAGCTGGGATTACAGGTATGCACCACCACGTCCGGTTAATTTTTTTTGTATTTTTAGTAGAGATGGGGTTTTGCCATGTTGGCTAGGGTGGTCTCAAACTCCTGACCTCAAGTGATCCACCTCGGCCTCCTGAAGTGCTGGGATTACAGGTGTGAACCACCACGCCTGGCTTCTTTATGTTAAATTTCATTTGTTTAAATCACTGTGTAGTTTCTGTCCTTTGATTGGAGAAGGATAGATACATTTGGAATACATAGGGCACAGGGCTTCTGTTTTCCTAACTAGACACTGACTGACAGAGGCTAACATAGCTCTATATCTATCAACACCCTGGCACCCAGAAGAAGCAAATGTACATGCTATTTGGGGTTTACTCTTCTGCTTAGGTCTTTGGAACTCATTTATTCATTCAACAATGATTTGTTAAGCACCTGTTACATTTCAGTCATGGTTCTAGATAATGGGAATATAGCAATGAATGAAACAAAAGCCCTACCTTGCATTTCTCCAGGAATGTATCAAACACAGAAGGAAACAAGCCACCATGAATGAGAACAGATGACAAAAAATAACACATTTAGAGCCCTAAGCTTTTTGGTTATTGAAATTTCAATAGCAGATTTAAAATAACTAGGTAGGAAATGTTTAAATAAATAAAACATGGTACCACAGGAATAAGCAAGGGATGAAAAAGACAAATAATAACACATGTTGGTGAAGATGTGGACAAATTGGAAGTTTCATATATTCCTGGTGGGATTATAAAATGGCACAGCCCCTTTGGAAAACAGTCCAGCAGGTCCTCAAACTGTTAAATACAGAGTTAGTACATGACCCAGCAATTCCACTTCTAGGTACAGGGCCAAGAGATCTGGTACCTCTTGGCCCTGTACCTAAAAAAAGTCCACAGAAAAACTTACACACGAATGTTCATAGGAGCATTATTTATAATCGCCAACAAGTGAGAACAACCCCAAAATCCATCAACTCGTAAATAAATTAGGGTATACACATTCAGTGGACTATTATACAGCTATAAGAAGGTACTAAGTACTGATGTAACATGGTTCAACCTTGGAAATATTATACTAAGTGAAAAAAGCAAGTCATAAAAGGCCATATGCTGTATTAGGCCATTTATATGAAATGTCCAGAATAGGCAAATCTACAGAGACAGAAAGTAGACATAATGGGGATAGAAGGAAGCTGATAGTGATGGATAATGGATACAGGATTCCTCTTTGGGTTGGTATAAATGTTCTAGAATTAAATAGTGGTAATGACTTCACAACTTCTGTGAATATACTAAAAACCACTGAATTATATACTTTAAAAGGTTGAATTTTATGACATGTGAATTATATCTCAATAAAGCTATTATTTAAGAAAATAAGGCAAAGACCTTTGCAATTGATCAGACATATCTGAAAAATAAGCAAATAGAAATTTTAGAGCTTAACAATTTGTTGACATTAAAACTGAATGGAGGCCAGGCACAATGGCTCATACCTGTAATCCCAGCACTTTGGGAGGCAGGGTGGGAGGATCACTTGAGGCTAGGAGTTCAAGACCAGCCTGGGCAACATAGCAAGACCCCTATCTCTACAAAAAAAAAAAAATTAAAAAATTAGCTGCTGTGGTGGCATGCTCCTGTATCCCAGCTACTGAGGAAGCTGAAGCTGGAGGATCCCTTGAGCCCAAAAGGTTGGGGCTGCAGTGAGCCACGACTGTGACACTGAACTCCAGCTTGGGCAACAGAGACCCCATCTCTAAAAATAAAATGAAACAAAACAAAACAACAATAACAAAAACTCAATGGACAGGCTAAACAATAGATTAAATAAAGCTGATTAGTGAATTGGTAAACTGGAAGACAGATTGAGAAAATTACCCAAAATGCTGCACAGGGAGTTAAGGAGATGACAAACATGAAGGAAGAGTTAAGAGAAGACAGGGTAGAATGAGAAAGTCTAAAAAATATCCAATCAGAATCCCAGGAGGAGAGAGTAGAGAGAATAAGAGAGAAGCAATATTTGAAAAGCTAACCACTAGATAAGAATTTCCAGATCTAGTAAAAGACACGAGCCCACAGATAAAAGAAAGACAACATACATCAAGAAGTGGCTCACAGCCGGGCGCGGTGACTCACACCTGTAATCCCAGCACTTTGGGAGGCTGAGGTAGGGGGATCAAAAAGTCAGGAGTTCGAGACCAGCCTGGCCAAACCACTTTGTTTAGTAGAGCGAAACCCCGTCTCTACTAAAAATACAAAAATTAGCTGAGCTTGGTGGGCTGAGCTTGGTGGCGGGCGCCTGTAGTCCCAGCTACTCGGGAGGCTGAGGCAGGAGAATCGCTTGAACCCGGGAGGCAGAGGTTTCAGTGAGCTGAGATTGTGCCACTGCACTCCAGCCTGGGTGACAGAGTGAGACTCTGTCTCGAAAAAAAAAAAGAAGTGGCTCACGCCCGTAATCCCAGCACTTTGGGAGGCCACAGCAAGCAAATCAATCAGGAGATTGAGACCATCCTGGGCAACATGGTGAAACCCTGTCTCTACTAAAAATACAAAAATTAGCTGGGTGTGGTGGTGCACGCCTATAATCCCAGCTACTTGGGAGACTGACGCAGGAGACTCACTTGAATCAGGGAGTCAGAGGTTGCAGTGAGCTGAGATCATGCCACTGCACTCCAGCTGGTGACAGAATGAGACTCTGTTTCAAAAAAACCAAGAAACCCACATCTGGAAATGGTGTAGAGAAACCACAGAGCTCCAAAAGCAAAGATCTTAAAAGTAGCCAAAGAGAAAAGAAACCTTGTTTACAAAGAAACAAAAACTATATGGTGGCAAGAACAGTGAATTTAGAAGACAGAAAAATATCTTCAAAGTATTAAGAGAAAGTTAACCCAGAATTGTGTGCCCAGCAAAACTGCCTTTCAAAAATGTATGTAAAATAGAAACATGAAGGTGAAATAGGGACATTTCAGAATAAAACCGAGAGATTTTACCACTAACAGACCTTAACTAAAATAATTTCTGGAAGATATACTTTAGGAGGAAGGAAAATGATCACAGAAAAAGGGAAACATTTCTAAAAATATGTAACTTATTTCAATGCAAGAAAGAATGATGAACAAATAAACTATTAAGTAAGTAAATAATTCCAAAAATTGTCTGCAAAAAACTTCTAATGAAAGGTGATGATGGTCTATAATTTGTGGGGTTAAAAAAGGACACACAGAAATACTGGGCAATATTTATAGATGAGTGAAGGAGGCCCGAGGTTGGTGGGGAGAGTTAGACTGTTCTAAGTTCTTTGTATTCTTCTAAGAGAAGGTTCAGGTATTTGTTCACTTTAGACGTTGTTAAATGTGCATGGTACAATTTCAAGGGTAATCACTACAAACAGAAAATGTGTAACTTCCATACCAGTAAAAAGTAAAATAGAATAAAAAAACAAAAATCAAATGCAGAAGAAAAAGGAAAAAAATAAGTTTAAAAAAGGAAAACAAATGGAAAGCCAAAAATTAGTAGGGTGAAAATCTAAATATATCAGTAATCACAATAAGTATAAATGGACTAAACAATAAACAAAAAGACACATTCTTAGACCTAAATTAAAAAATATGTAAGACACACCTAAAATAAAAGGACACAGGAAAGATGAAAGTAAAATGATGAAAAAAAGATATAGCAGGCAATACTATTAAGTTGGTGAAAAAGGAATTGTGGTTTTTGCCATGACTTTTGCGCCAACCTAATAGTTAAAAGAAAGTTGGTGTAACTATATTATCATTAGACAAAATAGACTGTAAGAGATAAATAAGGACTTTATATAATGATAAAAGGTTTTATTTATCAGGGAGATGTAATAGTTCTAAAGTTGTGTTCTAAATAATTCTAAAGTACCTACTAAAATAGCATCCAAATATATAAAATAAAAATTTATAGAATTATGGAAAGAAATTGACTGATCCACAAACATAGTGGGTTATTTCAACACAATGCTCCCAATTATTGATGAGTCAAGAAAGATTTGAATAACACAATTCACTAGCTTAATTTAGTGAATTTAGTGATATAAATTACCCTGCATTCAACAATCAAGGAACAGACATTCTTTTCAAGTGCACTTGGAATATTTTTAAAAATTGACCGTATAAAAGGCCATAAAACCAGCCTCAACAAATTTCAAGAATCTGATGTACATAAACTACATTTTATGACCTGCAAGCGTAGATTTAACTTAAGCAATCAAATTAGAAGTGCATAAAAGAAAGGTAAGTGACACATCCCCTAGGTTTTGGAAATTAGAAAGTACACTTCTAAATAACTTATAAGTCAAGTAAGAAATCATAAAAGAAATAAAAAGTTGTATAGATACAATGATAAAAATTATACATATCAGGACTTATGGATGCAGGAAAAATAGTAATTACAGGGAAATTTATAGCTTTAGCTGCTTTCATTAGAAAAGAAAAAAGACTGAAAATTAATAAGCTAGGCTTCACTGTAAGAAGAAAAAAACTCCCAACAGAATAAACTCAAAGAGAGCATAAGGAAAGAGATAATAAATATAAAGGTAAAAATTAATGAAGCAGAAAACCAACATACAATAGCAATGATCAACAAACCAAGGCCAGATGGGGTGTGGTGGCTCATGTCTGTAATCCCAGCACTTTGGGAGGCCGAGACAGGTGGATCACTTGAGGTCAGGAGTTCAAGACCAGCCTGGCCAACATGGTGAAACCCTGTCTCTACTAAATATACAAAAAAATTATCTGGGCATGGTGGCACATGCTTGTAATCCCAGCTATTTGGGAAGCTGAGGTGGAAGGATTGCTTGAACCCAGGAGGAGGAGATTGCAGTAAGCCGAGATCATGCCACTGCACTCCAGCCTGGGCAACAGAGTGAGATTCTGTCTAAATAAATAAATATATAAATAAAAAATAAAATAAAAAACAAGCCAGGGAAGGGCCAGATAAAATAGATAAATGTTGGGCAAGATTCCTTTAAAAAAGGGGGGACAGGGCTGGGCATGGTGGCTCACGCCTATAATTCCACCACTTTGGGAGGCCGAGACGGGCAGATCACTTGAGGTTGGGAGTTTGAGACCAGGCTGGCCAACATGGTGAAACCCTGTCTCTACTAAAAATACAAAAATTAGCTGGGCGTGCCAGCGGGTGCATGTAATCCCAGCTACTCGGGAGGCTGAGGCAGGAGAATCGCTTGAACCCGCGAGGCGGAAGATGCAGTGAGCTGAGATCACACCACTGCACTCCAGCCTGGGCAACAGAGGGAGACTCCATCTCAAAAAAAAAAAAAAAAAAAAAAAAAAAAAAAAAAAAAAAAAAAAAAAAAAAAAAAAAAAAAAAAAAAAAAAAAAAAAAAAAAAAAAAAAAAAAAAGACAGTAGCATTCACAAATAAGCAAGAATATGAATGAAGAACAGAAGAAAGCTGCAAATATGGAAGAGATGAAAAAGATAAACATGCCATAAATAACATTACCCTAGTAAATTTGAAAATTTATTAGAAAGGGAAACATTTCTAAAAACATGTAACTTACCAAAGCTGCATCAAGAAAGCCTGGAGACTTCCAGTCCCAAACTGGTGGTGAAGAAGCAACTTGGCTGCATTCCTTCCCACAGAAAACCAGAAACAAATACCCAGTGCTGAGATGATCAGCACTATTCCAGCAATTTTCCAGAACCCAAATATGAGGATGAGGCAGTTCCTGGAGTCACAGAGAAGTGAAAAAGCTCTGAGCAGTCAGTAAGATAAATGGATTTCTACATCCACAACTCCCCTCCCTATAATCTGCCCAGCACCAAGTGCATGGGCAATTTCCCCTGACTCGTGATTTCTGCACTGGAAAAAGTGAGATTGAGGTGGACGACTAGCTTTCCCACCACTGTGGGTTTCCTGGCAGGAGAACTTCCCTCTGCCTCAACCCATGGGAAGCATCATGATTGCCTGAAGGAAGCAATATTTCTGAGGACACTGAGAGACCAAGGAGGGAGGTGAGGATACTATCCCTAGCCCTGGAAAACACTGTTCTGTAACTCAACCAAAGAAGACACCAAATCAGAGTGGCTGTTTAGCAGCACCACACTGTAGCAGTTGCATCCCACAGGTCGCCTGGGCACGAATCCCTAGCCAGCCTATCCATACTGGCAGGATATCTGCTCTGGGACCTCCCGCATTTGGAACTTCAGTGTTCCAATTGTTCATTAGAGCCAAGGCAAACCTGGGCTTTAGGAATCATCTAGTGCCAAAAAGGAGGCAGCGACCTAGTGGAAAACAAACAAACAAACAAACAAACAAGAAATTCAGCAGTATATTACAAAGATTCTATAAGCAAACATACCCAATAAAAAGCAAAACAGGCCACACAGAGAAGACTTGAATAAATAACTAATCTTTCAATGCAAAGATGTAGATGTATATCCACAAGAAACAATAGGAAACAGGAAACCATGACCACCCCAAACAGACAAAGCATGGAACCACTGATGACCCTAAGAAGATGCCAGTATGTGAGCTCTCTGACCAAAAATTCAAAATAGCAGTTTTAAGGAAACTCAGTGATCTACCAGATAATACAGAAAATCAATTCAGAATTTATTAAATTTAGCAAAGACACTGAAATTTAAAGAAAAACAAATCTTGGAACTGAGAAATACATCTGCTAAATCAAAAAATTCACTAGAGACTCTCAACAGCAGAATGGATCAAGCAGAGGAAAGAATCCATAAGCTCAAAGATAGGCTATTTGAAATTACATAGAGGAGAAAAAAGAAAAAAAGAATACAAAGGAATGAAGATTGCCTATAAGATATAAGAAATTGCCTCAAAAGATCAAATCTAATAATTATTGGTGTTGAAGAGGGAGCTGAGCAAGAACAAGGGGTACAAAGCTTACCTAAATAAATAATGAGGCTGATTTGAGTAATAATAAAACTCCAGTCTCCTGCACAGCCAGCTCTGCATGAATTACCCTTTCTCGATTGCGATTTCCTTGTCTTGATGAATCAGCTCTGTCTAGGCAGCAGGCAAGGTGAACCCCTTGGGTGTTTACAAATTTGGTGGCCCTTACAGGAATTGCCCTTACGGCTACCTGCCTGTGGTTCAGTGGCCCCCCTCCAGCGATGGATCCAGAAGCCAGCCCAAGCGGCCACCTAAGTTCTCTTGGACTGGGGGCTGACTCTGGTACTCTCTCTACTGGCGGGGTGCTGCTGACCCAGTGCGCATGGATTTAATTGCAATGGAGAAGTAGTCATGGGGAGACATCCCTTAATTGTAGCCCTATCACAGGGTGTCTGTGTAGCCCCATGCTGGGGTGTCTGTCTGTAGCCCCATTGCAGAGTGTCTGGCTTGGTGAGTATCCTAGGTGCTGCCAATGCCTCCTTTCTTTTCCTGACTGGGTCTGTACCCCTATGGTGGGTGTCTGTTGCCCTATTCGGGGTGTCTGTTTGTAGCTCTACCATGGGGTGTCTTGTGTCTGTAGCCTCATTGTGGGGTGTCTGTTTGGCTCCTGGGGGCTCTCAGTTGGTTGGCTCTTTCTAACTAGTAGGAAGAATCCTGGTTTGGGAGACTTCTCCTCAGTCAGGAAGATTTCGAGGCAGTTTCTCAGACGGAGAATAGGAGGATAGTTTGGAAGGGATACTCTTGGAGTTCTTGATTAGGGATCTAATTTGGAAGGCCTTCTGTCTGTCTCATCTTTGTGTGTGTTTGTGTATGTGGAAGGGATCTTAGAGGTGTTGCTGATGGAAGTCCAGCAGGTCCAGCTCAGAACCCTCCTTATTTGTCTAGTCACATTCGATGTGCCCTAAAGAAGTCTCAACTGACCTGTTTCTTAGGGTGACTGTCTGCTCTTTGCCTTGCCCAGAGACCCCATTGTGAATTACCATTTGGAGGTCGTCCCTCCCCATCTGGAGTGGATCAGAAACAGGAAGCCACAGGAAAAAGTTTGAGCTTTCCCGGGCTGATATTGGGTGCTGAATGAGGCGACTAATGTCTGTTTTGTTATGTGTATTTTGCTGGGATGGAAAATGTAAATTTGGTTCCCCATGCAGCCTGTTGGGCAGCATCTTGCAAATTAAGAATATTGCCTGTGGTCCACAAAACAGCAAAGAGTGATTTTTCTCTTGTAAAGTGGCTTGAACCCCACAGCTATAGCAGAAGTGAGCAGGGTCATCAGAAGCCCCTCCTTTCTGGAAGTTGCAGAAAAAGGAAACCCAGAAACCTGATATGACAGCAAAAAGGATAAGAAATTATTACCGGCCAAGTTTCTGGTCTCTCTTTCTCTTTCTCTGTCTGGATAAACAGTAAACTATTGGTCTCCTCTGCAAGGGTTTGATTAATGGAAAAAAGGGTTTGTAAGACTAACCTTAGGCTGTAGCAAATCTGCTGTACTTTGTGCAAAGAATTTGTCTTTCTGTGTTCTGTAGTGGAGAGAGGGGTATCACAGGATAGAATGTGGGTTTAGGACCCCTATAAGCTCGCTTTTCAAGCCAGCTTGGCAGGCTGGTCAGTTACAAACTTTGCGATGGCTCCCTGAAACCAATACTGGAAGAAATTCCTGTCGTTTTGTGTCCTTAAGAGCTTAACCTTGTGACCATGTGGGATACTTTCTCTGGGTTTTCGCCATCCAGAGGACAGGAATTTTGGGGTTCATGTTGTAGTTAGTCCTAAAAAATTTTCTTGGGCCGGGCGCGGTGGCTCAAGCCTGTAATCCCAGCACTTTGGGAGGCCGAGACGGGCGGATCACGAGGTCAGGAGATCGAGACCATCCTGGCTAACACGGTGAAACCCCGTCTCTACTAAAAAATACAAAAAAACTAGCCGGGCGAGGTGGCGGGCGCCTGTAGTCCCAGCTACTCGGGAGGCTGAGGCAGGAGAATGGCGCAAACCCGGGAGGCGGAGCTTGCAGTGAGCCGAGAGCCGGCCACTGCACTCCAGCCTGGGCGGCAGAGCGAGACTCCGTCTCAAAAAAAAAAAAAAAAAAAATTTTCTCGAGCAGTTAAAAGCCTTGCGAGCTTGAAACTGGCTTCTCTAGGCTCCTTCTGGGGAGAGCAATAGAAACTGCTCAATGCTGAATACTCAGTAGCTAAGGCTTTGGCTTCTGACAGCGGTGGCCTGGCTTCAGTTGTTGGCTTCTGGAGTGATTCCTTTCTGGTTTGTTGTTTGTGTAACTTTGCCATTTATTGAGCTTTTCTCCCCCATAGTTAGCTTCTGATTTCCTCTCTTGAATTTTCCTTTCTCTGAACTACCTTGTGGAGATTCTAAATCTTGTAAAAAAAGAAACTGCTTACCATGTCTTTGAGGCACCTAGGAGGTTACCTTTGGTAAAGTTCAGAAGCTAGAAATACTGGCCACTTGGCGTAGCTAAAGTCAAGTAGTAAGAGATTTGAAAGGATTTCTTTTTTAAAGAGCACTATGGTTAAAAGTCAGCATAATTTAAAGTGGATAAACAAGCTATAGATATATTTAAAGGCTTTTCTGTTTTTCTCTTCTTGGAACTTGTTTTTCTGGAAAAAGATTTTTTTTCTTCTCAGTCGACTGAATTATTTTTCTCCTTTTTTTTTTTTTTTTTTTTTTTTTTTTTTGCCACTCTTAATGCACATATGAGGGGCCCTAAGATAACTTCTGGTAGCCTGGGACTCCTTGGGAAAAACAGAGGAGGCACCACAGACCCCGTTTTGGGAAAAAACTTCTGTTTTCCTCATGAAACCCCAGGAATTAAAAGCGGATAGATCCCTCTCAAAATCAAAGGCTCTGTTCTGTTTTGCATTGTGTTATCCGATGGTTTTGAGTTTTTGGGGGTATCAGAAATTACTTCTCATTATGATAACTGGGTAGGAAATACACTTTAGGGGATGGCTAATAGTAGTTATGGAGGATACTTGACTCTGCACACTTGGATCAGAGACGCTTGCTCTTGGCCACCTGGAAGATAAGGAGATATCCCTGCCCCGACTGGGAGATGAGACTCCCCTGAGAGATGGGCCAATTATAAAATGGGCTGATTGGCTTTGGCTGCCTTGAATGGAATGCAGGGTAGAAGCACTGCACGGTCTTCTCCCACAGTATTTCCCTCCTCTTGGGGATCCAGGATCCAGTATAAAATGGCACCATTAATTTTGGGGATCTGTCTTTGCCTTCAGCAGCTTATTTGATGCTTATTTGGCCCTAGAAACGCATGCTTTCCCGGCCCTGTTCCTCCAAGGGCTCCACCCTGAAGCCAGTCATCCAGTTAAGAAACTGGCAAATGAAAAATTTTACAAGTGCTGAATCTTCTATCTGTCTTTGTATTTATATGTATTGTTTGTTTGTATGTAAAAGAGCTCTGATTAATTTGCTTAGAAAAATAAGTGCTTAGACTGGGCATGGTGGCTCGCACCTATAATCTCAGCACTTTGGGAGGCCGAGGTGGGTGAATCACCTGATGTCAGGAGTTCGAGACCAGCCTGGCCAACATGGTGAAACCCCATCTCTACTAAAAATACAAAAATTAGCCAGGCATGGTGGCACACACCTGTAATCCCAGCTACTCAGGAGGCTGAGACAGGAGAATCGCTTGAACCCAGGAGGCAGAGATTGCAGTGAGCCAAGATCATGCCACTGCACTCCAGCCTAGGCAACAGAGCAGACTCCATCTAAAAAAAGAAAAAAAAAAAAAAAAAGGAAAAATAAGCACTTAAATCAAATATTTTGCCCAGAAAAATAGAAACTCGAATACCTTTTGCTCGTGGCTTTGTGTCTTTTGGAAATAAAGACAGTTTTTGTTTTTGAATGAGTCTCGCTCTGTCTGCCAGGCGCTGGAGTGCAGTGGCAGTCTCAGCTCACTGCAGCTCTGCCTCAGAACTTCATCGTCTCCGCCTCAGCCTCGAGTGCTGGGACGCCCGCCACCTCGCCCGGCTAGTTTTGTGTTTTTAGTAGAGACGAGGGATTTCACCCGTGCTCAAAAATTGAGATGCCGATCTCAAACCCGTGTCCGCCCGTCACCGGCCTCCATGCTGAGACTACAGGCGGTACGGCGGCCCTAATAAAACAGTTTAAAGATTATTGGTAAAAATAAAATGTCTTGAAAGTATAGACATTTATCTAACTTTAGGTCAGATATCAGACTTGCTAAATAGCTGGAATCAAACTGTTTCTCTGACTTTTGAAAACTGTTTGGTTACACCTACGCCGGAGCATTAGATGACAGATAAAGGCCTAGGGACGCAATATGGAGAGCCAGGCCGTCAGCTATACTAAGTCAGACCTTATCATTTCTGGCTGATGTCCCTACGTCCACAGTACATAATTAAAATCAATGTTACTTATCAGGTTTTCACTAAAAATAAAGTTGCTAAGATTTTAACATTGCTTAACATGCTTAGTTGAGACCACTGGAGAAACAGTTTTACACATACAAAGATTGTGTGGGGAATATGCTTTTGGTAAAAGATTATATAAAAGTCACAGGAATTTGGCTTTGTTAGGGAATGTAATTTTGTCCATTCATGGATATTGATTTTTAAAGATTGTCTTAACCTGGCGGAGGCGGTGGCTCAGACCATAATCCTAGCACTGGGAGGCCGAGGCAGGCCGGATCAGCGAGTCAGGAGAGATCTGAGACCATCCTAGCTATTTCTGGTGGCCAATCCTACTAAAATACAAAAAAACTAACCCGGAAGGCTTGTGAGAGTGGCGAGAGCGCCCTGGATTCCTTCTCGGGAGGCTGAGGCCAGAGAATGCAAAGTGAGGCAGGAGAAGTGAACTTGCAGTGAGCTGAGATCCGGCCACACTCCAACCCTGGAGCGAAAAGCGGAAGCGAGACTCGTCTCAAAAATGCTAAAATTATCTTAACCTAAAGAGTAATGGGAACAAAAACTGAAGAGTTTATATAAAAGTAAAAAGAGGTTTATAAAGGTTGACCTTATAAAATTCTAGTGCCGTCAAACTGGCCCGGTAGCGGTGGCTCAAGCAAATCAACAACACTTGGGAGGCAGTGAGTGGATCCACGAGGTCAGGAGATGGGGAACCATCCTACCTTTAACATGGTGAAACCCATTACTAAAAAGTAATACAAAAACCAGCCGGGTGGTGGCTGAGCCTGTAGTCTCTCAGCTACTTGGGAGGCTGGTGAGGGAGAATATAAGTGAACTTGGGAAGCGGAGACTTGCAGTGAGGCAGAATAGCACTTGCGCCTCAGCCTGGGAGCACAGCGGGGCTCGTCTCAAAAAAAATTCTGTGATATAAACAAATTGGCTAAAGATTAAAGGAATTATTTAACTTTTTCCCTTAGAGTTAAGAAGCATTAAGAAAATCATATACTGATGTGGGGCCAGAATGGGCTACTTTTTTCCAATTACAGGGTTTTTCTTAGAAATTAATCTGCTGTTTGATGGAAAATTATGAGGATTCTAAAAGTTTACAAAGGAAATCTCTTACCTTGGCCAGAGTGTGGTGGCTTTGCCTGTATTCCCAGCACTTTGGGAGGCTGAGGCTGGTCCTGTAGTCAGAGATGGAGACCATCCTGGCTAACATGAGTGAGCACATCTGCTAAAAATACAAAAACATAGCTGGGTGTAGTGGCTGGCCTGTAGTCTATACTTCTTTCGGGAGGCTGGGGCAGGATGGCGTGAACCTGGGAGATGGAGCTTGCAGTGAGCTGAGATCGTGCCACTGTGCTCCAGCCTGGGCAACAGAGACAGACTCTGTCTCAAAAAAAAAAAAAAAAAGGAAAGAAAATCTTACCTTATGGTCAAACTAGTTAAGACTGGACAGAGACAACATTTTATTTTAAAAACTAGCTTTGGTGGACATGGTGGCTCATGCCTGTAATCCCAGCTTTGGGGAGACTGGTGAATATCATGAGGAGTCAGGAGGTGAGACTATCCCTGGCTAGATGTAGAGCCATATGTCTACTGAAATACAAAAAAAATTAGCCGGGAGTGGTGGCCGAGCCTGTAGTCCCAGCTACTCAGGAGGCTGGGAGCCAGGGAGAATGGGTGTGAACCAGGAGGCAGAGCACAGTGAGGCAGAAGTGGGGCCACTAAAGCACAACATTAAAGCTTTAACATTAAAATTTTTCAATACAAAATAATAATAATAATAATAATAACAGAAAACTTTCCAAAGCTCAAGAAAGTTATAAATATCCAAGGACAGAAAGATCAGAGAACACCAAGCAGATTTCGCCCAGATAAGACTACCCTAAGGCATATAATAATCAAACTCTCAAAAGTAAGGACACAGAAGGGATCCTAAAAGCAGCAAGAGAAAATAAGCAAATAACATATAAAGGGATTCCAATTCATCTGGCAACAAGACTTCAACAGAAACCATAAAGCCAGGAAGGAATGGGACAGCATTTTCAGAGTGCTGAAAGAAAAAAAAAAAAACTGCTATCCAAGAATACTGTATCCAACAAAGCCATCCTTTAAGTATGAAGGAAAGATAGTCTTTCTCTGACAAACAAAAACTAAGAGAATTCACCATCCCCAGACCCATCTTAAAAGAAATACTAAATGGAGTCCTTCAATCTGAAAGAAAAAAACAATAATGTTCCAAAGGAAAACATTGAAAGCACAAAACCTACTGGTAAAATTAAGTACAAAGACAACCCCAGAATACTCCGATACTGTAATTAAGATGTAAAATTCACTCATAACTCTAATACAAAGCCTAAAAGAGAAATCTATCAAGAACAATAGTAGCTACAGCAACCTGTTAAGAAATAAGCAATATGGCCGGGCACAGTGGCTCAAGCCTGTAATCCCAGCACTTTGGGAGGCCGAGGCGGGCGGATCACGAGGTCAGGAGATCGAGACCATGCTGGCTAACACGGTGAAACCCTGTCTCTACTAAAAAATACAAAAATCTAGCCGGGAGAGGTGGCGGGTGCCTGTAGTCCCAGCTACTCGGGAGGCTGAGGCAGGAGAATGGTGTAAACCCGGGAGGCGGAGCTTGCAGTGAGCTGAGATCCGGCCACTGCACTCCAGCCTGGGCGACACAGCGAGACTCCGTCTCAAATAAAAAAAAAAAAAGAAAAGAAATAAGCAATAGTGGCCGGGCATGGTGGCTCACACCTGTAATCCCAGCACTTTCAGAGGCCAAGGTGGGTGGATCACTTGAGGTCAGGAGTTCGAGACCAGCCTGACCAACATGGTGAAACTCAGTCTCTACTAAAAATACAAAAATTAGCCAGGTGTGGTGGTGCGTGCCTGTAATCCTAGCTACTTGGGAGGCTGAGGCAGGAGAATCATTTGAACCCGAGAGGTGGAGGTTGCAGTGAGCTATTGCACCATTGCACTCCAGCCTGAGTGACAGAGCAAGACTCTGACAAAACAAAACAAAACAAACAAAAAAAGAGAGAGAGAGGGAGATAGGCAATATAAAAATATGTGAATTCAGATAACAAATAGTCAAAATGTGGGGAGATGGAGTTAAAGTGCAAAGGTTTTATTTTGTTTTGTTTTTGGTTTTCCTTTATTTCTGCTCTTTTTTGTGATCTGAGATAAGTTATCATCTCTTTAAAATAAGTTATCAGTTTTTTTGTAAGCACCATGGTAACCATAATGCAAAACCTATAACAGATACAATGAAAATAAAAGGTGGCCATTCGTGGTGGCCATTCATGACTGTCATCCCAGCATTTTGGGAAGCTGAAGCTGGCAGGTTGCTTGAACCCAGGAGCTTGAGACAAGCCTGGGTAATATGGTGAAACCTCATCTCTACAAAAAAAGTACAAAATTAGTTGGGTGTGGTGGCACATTCCTGTAGTCCCAGCTACTTGGGAGGCTGAGGTGGGAGAATCACCTGAGTCGAGGGAAGTTGAGGCTAGAGTGAGCCATGATTGCACCAGTGTACTCCAGCCTGGGTGACACAGTGAGACCCTATCTCAAACAAAACAAAACAAAATAAAAAACAGAACAAACAGAAAACAAGCAACAAAATGGCAGTAGTAAGTCCTTACTTATCAATAATATGCTGAATGTACGTGGGTTATTCAATGTTATTATTAGGTTTAATTGGAGAATTCAGTCAATTCTGTAATTAAGAGACAGACAGTGGCTGAACGGATAAACAAGGCCCAACTATATGCTGTGTGATGTTAACTAATATGTTATTATCACATGAACACAATCAAGAATAAGAAACCCCACTTAGCAATAGAGACATAGACTGAAAGTGAAGAGATGGAAAAAGATATTCTATGCAAGTGGAAACCAAAAAAGAACAGGAGTGGCTACACTTATATCACATAAAATAGACTACAAGTCAAAGACTAAAAAGTGACAAAGAAGATTAATATATAATGATAAAGGCGTCAATTTAGCAAGAGGATATAACAATTATAAGTATCTATGCACTCAACACTGGAGCACCCAAGTATGTTAAGTAAATATGAATAAACCTAAAGGCAGAGATAGACTGTAATACAATACAGTAGGGGACTTCAACACCCCACTTTTCAGTAATAAACAGATCATCTAGACAGCAAATCAACAAAGAATCATCAGAGTTAAACTACACACTAGACCAAATAGGCTTAACTGACATTTACAGAACATTTCACCCAACTGCTGTAGAATACACATTGTTTTCAGAAACACATGTAACATTCTCCAAAATAGACTATATCTTAGGCTACAAAACAAGTCTGAACAAATTCAATAAAGTAGGAATTATATCAAATATCTTTTCTGACCACAATGGAATAAAACTGGAAATCAGTAACAACAGGGATCTCAGAAACTACATAAACACACAGAAATTAAACAACATGCTCCTGAACAGCCAATGGGTCATTTAAGAAATTAAGAAGAAAATTTTTTAAGTTTTTCAAACAAATCAAAATGGAAATAAACATAACACAATATATGGGATATGGTAAAAGCAGTACTAAGAGGGAATTTCACAGCAATAAATGCCTACATCAAAAAAGTGAAAAGACTTCAAATGACAACCTAACAATGCACCTCAAGGAACTAGAAAAACAAGAACAGACCAAACATATTAGAAGGAAATTATTAGAATGAAAGAAATAATAAATATCAGAACAGAAATAAATGAAATTAGACTAAAATATAGAGAAGATCAATGAAATGAAAATTGGTTTTTTGAAAAAATAAAATTAACAGACCATTAACTAGGCTAAGATAAAAGGAGAGAAGTCCCAAATAAATAAAATTTAAAAATTTTTAATTTTTAAATTAAAATTAAAAATTAATTTTAATTACTTTTTACATGGGCATGATTACAGGCGTGAGCTGCTGTGCCCGGTCTAAAAATCTGTAGCATTTCTATGCAATAATGAACTAGCAGAGGAAGAAATCAAGAAGGCAATCCCATTTATAATAGCTGCAAAAACAAACAACAACAACAACAAAAAACCTAGGAATAAATTTAACCAAAGAGGCGAAATATCTCTTCAAGGAAAACTACAAAGCACCGAAGAAATAAATTGAAGAGGACACAGCCAAATGGAAAGCTATTCCATGTTCATGGACTGGAATAGTTAGTTGTTAAAGTGATAATTCCACCCAAAGCAGATTACAGATTTAATGCAATTACTATCAAAATACCAATGATGTTCTCAACAGAAATAGAAAAAACAATCCTAAAATTCATATGGAACCACAAAAGAACCAGAATAGTGAAAGCAAGCCTAAGCAAAATGAACAAACCTGGGTCAGGCATAGTGGCTCATGCCTGTAATCCGAGGCCGAGGCGGGTGGGTCACCTGAGGTCAGGAGTTCAAAACCAGCCTGGCCAACATGGCAAAACCCCATCTCTACTAAAAGTACAAAATTAGCTGGGTGTGGTGGCACATGCCTGTAATCCTAGCTACTTGGGAGGCTGAGGCAGGAGAATTGCTTTAACCTGGGAGGTGGAGGTTGCAGTGAGTTGAGATCGTGCCACTGCACTCCAGCCTGGGAACTAAGAGTGAAACTCAGTCTCAAAAAAAAAAAAAAAAGAACAAATCTGGAAGCATCACACAGACTTCAAAATATACTACAAAGCCATAGGAACCAAACTAGCATGTTACTGACATAAACACAGACACGTAGACTAATGGAACAGAATAGAGAATCCAGATATAAATAAATGCATTTACAGCTAATTCATTTTCAACAAATGTGCCAAGAATATATAATGGAGAAAGGATAGTCTTTTCAATAAATGGTGCTGTGAAAATGAAATAACCACATGCAGAAGAATGAACTATACTCCTATTTCTCACCATATACAAAAATCAAATCAAATCGAAATAAATCAAAGACTTAAATCTAAGACCTAAAACTATGAAACTACTAGAAGAAAACCTTGGGGAAATGCTCCAGGACATTGGTCAAGGCAAAGATTTTTTGTGTGTAAGACCTCAAAGGTACAGACAACAAAACCAAAAATAGACAAATGGGATTACATCAAGCTAAAAAGCTGCTGCACAGTAAAGGAAACAATCAACTAAGAGGAGATAGCCCAAAGAATAGGAGAAAATATTTGCAAACTATCCATCTGACAAGGGGGATTAATAAACAGAATATATAAGGAGCTCAAACAACTCAATAGCAAAAACAACAACAAACAGCAACAACAAAAAACATTCAATTAAAAAATGGGCAAAAGATCTGAATTGACGTTTGTAAAAGGAAAACACACAAATGGCTGACAGGTATTTTTTTTAAATGCTCAAAATCGCTAATCATCAGGAAAATGCAAATCAAAGCCACAATGAAATATTATCTTACCCCAGTTCGAATGACTTTTATCAAAAAGACAAGGAATAGCAGAGGCTGGTAAGGATGTGGAGAAAAGGGAACTCTCAAACCCTGTTGGTGGGAATGTAAATTACTACAGCTGCTATGCAAAGCAGTATAGAGGCTCCTCAAGAAGCTAAAAATAGAACTACCATATAATCCAGCAATTCCACCGCTGGGTATATATATCCAAAAGAAAGGAAATTGATATATTGAAGAGAGATTTGCATTCCCATGTTTCCTGCAGCACTATTCATAATAACCAAATATGGAATCAACCTAAGTGCCCATCAACTGAATGTATGGATAAAGAAAATGTGGTATAGACATACAATGGAATACTGTTCAGCCATAAAAAAGAATGAAACTCTGTCATTGTAGCAACATAGATAGAACTGCAGGTCATTATGTTGAATGAAGCCAAGCACAGAAAGACAAATATATCTCATGTTCTCACTCACATATGGGAGCTAAAAAGTGAATCTCGGCCGGGCGCGGTGGCTCACGCCTGTAATCTCTTTGGGAGCCCGAGGCGGGCGGATTACAAGGTCAGGAGATCAAGACCACGGTGAAACTCCGTCTCAACTAAATACAAAAAATTAGCCGGGCGTGGTGGTGAGCACTTGTAGTCCCAGCTACTTAGGAGGCGGAGGCTGGAGAATGGCGTGAACCCGGGAGGCGGAGCTTGCAGTGAGCCGAGATCGCGCCACTGCACTCCAGCCTGGGTGACAGAGAGAGACTACGTCTCAAAAAAAAAAAAAAAAAAAAAAAAAAAAAAGTGAATCTCAGAAAGATAGAGAGTAGATTGACAGTAAGGGAAGAGCGGGTGAGGGGATGGAGAGGTTGATTAATGGGCACAAATATACAGTTAGGTAGAAGAAAGAAGACCTGATGTTCAATAAGGTGATTGTAGTTAACATCAATCTGTCGGACATTTCTTCTTCTTCTTTTTTTTTTTTTTTGAGACGGAGCCTCACTCTGTTGCCCAGGCTGGAGTGCAATGGTATGATCTCGGCTTCTGCAACCTCTGCCTCCCGGGTTCAAGCGATTCTCCTATCTCAGCCTCCCTTCCTGTCTCAGCCTCCTGAATAGCTGGGATTACAGGGGCACACCACCAGGCCTGGCTAATTTTTGTATTTTTAGTAGAGATGGGGTTTCACCATGTTGGTCAGGCTGGTCTCGAACTCCTGATCTCATGATCCACCCACCTCGGCCTCCCAAAGTGCTGGGATTATAGGCCTGAGCCACTGCGCCCGGCCACTATTGGGCATTTCAAAATAACTGGAAGAGAATAATTCAAATGTTCCTAGCATAAAGAAAAGATAAATATTTAAGGTGACAGCTATCCCAATGGCCCTGATTTGATTATACAAATGTATCAAATTATCACATGTACCCTGAAAATATGTACATCTATTATGTATCAATGAAAAATAAAAAAATTAAATTCCTACTAAAGAAAAGAGAGCCCAAGTAGTCCAATAGCTACGGGATAAATTGAATCAGTGACTTTAAAAAAAAAAAAAATCAAGCCGGCCAGGCGCGGTAGTTCACGCCTGTAATCCCAGCACTTTGGGAGGCTGAGGCAGGCGGATCACGAGGTCAAGAGATCAAGACCATCCTGGCCAACCAACATGGTGAAACCCCATCTCTACTAAAAATACAAAAATGAGCTGGGCATAGTGGTGCATGCCTATAGTCCCAGCTACTCGGGAGGCTGAGGCAAGAGAATCTCTTGAACCCGGGACGCAGAGGTTGCAGTGAGCCGAGATCACACCACTGCACTCCAGCCTGGGTGACAGAGCGAGACACCATCTTAAAAAAAAAAAAAAAATCAAGCCTAGATAGTTTTCACATGATTCCTAGCTGATTTTCATGGAGCAAATGATGCCAAACATCATAGCTTATCCTAACCTAACTTAAACATGCCCAAAACACTCACATTAGCCTACAGATAGAAAAAGATTAAAATTCAAATTTTGAAGTACAGTTTCTATTGAATGTGAACCACTTTCAAACCACCATAAAGTTAAAAAATCATAAGTTGGGGACTGTATTTGCATTCTCATTTTATACTATTACAAAGAATATCAAAAGAAGCATACTTCTTAACTCTGTATGAGGTTAGTATAAACTTGATGTAAAACTAATTAAGGACTGTATGAGAAAGGAAATAACAGACCAGAATCTCTCATGAACGTGGATGGAAATATTATAAACAAAATATTAGGAAACTGAATCCGACATTATGTAACAAAGACAATTTATCAGGGCTAAGCTGGATTTATCCCAAGAGTATAAGAATGATTTAACATAAAATTCATAACTTTAGTCCATCACATTAAATGGATTAAAGGAGAAAAGTTATATAATTATCTCAATAGATACAGTACAGGCATTCAGTAAAAGTTAACATCCATTTATGACAAAAGCTCTTAGTAAAGCAGAAATAAATGAAACTTCCTATTGTTAAAAGGTTATTTTTTAAAAGCCTATAATCTTCATCATTCTTAATGGTAGATCACTGTAAACATTGTTCCATGAAGAGCAGACAAAGATAAGGTCAGGCGCAGTGGCTCACACCTGTAATCCCAGCACTTTGGGAGGCAGAGGCGGGCAGATGGCTTGAGCTCAGGAGTTTGAGACCAGGCCAAGCAAGATGGCAAAAACCCATCTGTACAGAAAATACAAAAATTAGCTGGACATGGTGGTGCACACCTGTAATCCCAGCTACTTGGGAGGCTGAGGCAGGAGAATCGCTTGAGCCCAGGGGTTGGAGGTTGCAGTGAACCAAGATCACCCCACTACACTCCAGCCTGGGTGACAGAGTGAGACACTGTCTCAAAACAAACAAACAAAACAGAGTAAGGCAAAGATGTCTGCTATCACTCCTTCTAGTCAATAAGGTGAAGGGTAAGACAGAAAATCATACTGTCATTATTTGTAGGTAATATAATTGCATATATAGAAAACCTCAAAAGAATGTACAGACGAATTATTAGAATTAATAAGAGTCCAGCAAGGTTAACTGCAAAAATACAAAACTGGAAGAAGGTATTTGTGACATATAGAACTGACAAAAAGTAAGATCTAGCGTGTGTGTGTGTGTGTATGTGTATGTGTGTATCTGTGTGAATATTTTTTTTTTTTGAGATGGAGTCTTGGTCTGTCACCCAGGCTAGAGTGCAGTGGCATGATCTCGGCTCACTGCAACCTCCGCCTCCCAGGTTCAAGCGATCCTCCTGCCTCAGCCTCCCGAGTAGCTGGGATGTACAGGTATGCGCCACCACACCCAGCTAATTTTGTATTTTTAGTAGAGATGGGGTTTCTCCATGTTGGTCAGGCTCGTCTCGAACTCCCAACCTCAGGTGATCCGCCCATCTTGCCCTCCCAAAGTGCTGGGATTATAGGCATGAGCCACTGCGCCTGGCCTTGTGTGAATCTTAAAATAAGAAAAAGACAAACCAGTAGGAAGATGAGCAAAATACACGAATAGGCACTTTACCAAAAAAGGAAACATAAATTACCCACGAACATGAAAAGATGCTCAACCTCATTGACAATCAGGTAAATATAAATAAATGCCACAAGAAGATAGCATTTTACTCCAACTCTGTTGGCAAAAATTAACAAATTTAGTATCAAGTGCTGGTGAAGACATGTATCAGTGGAGCCTCTTTTATACCACCAAGATTGTGTAAATTGGAACAATCTTGATAAACACTTTGGCAATATTTTGTAAAATTGAACTGGATATATTACAGGGAAATTCTTGCACACGCATAACAATATTCATTGCAGTACTATTTACCAAAAATTGGAGCCTGTCAAATGTCTACTGATAGGAAAATGGAAAAATAGTGATATATTCACAGAGTACATGTACTATAGCTACACACATCAACCTGGTCAAATATAATGTATCAAAACGGCACATCATGGAAAACTAAATAAAGTCAAACTTGTATAAAGCTCAAACAAGTAAACTAAACGATATCTTGTTTAGTGATATCTATGCCTATGATAAAACTACGTATTTTTAAAAATAAAGCATATAGTCAATATGAAATTCAAGCTAGTATTACCTCTGCTGAGGAGGTAGAGCAAGACAGGAAAGGGAAATACAGGTGGATGCATGAATAGGCAGTGTTCTAGTTCTTAAGTTGAATGGTGAGTTTCTAAGTCTTCATTTCATGTTGCATTTGTTCTTTTGATGTATCAAATACTATAGTTTAAGAGAGCTGTAGTTTCCCTCTTTCGCCACTACATGGCAGGCTAACACCTCAGTGAAATAGGTCCTGAATGGGAAAGGCTGGTGTAAATGGACATGTACCTAATGGCAGTATTCTAGCAGCATTCTAATTTCCCCACAGGGATACAGATAAACTAGGGACTGATGTTCTCAGAGTGTTTAAACGCACAACTACAGCATCTCAGGTGTACATCACTGTGGCGTGGATCTTGCAGCCACGTGACCGGGTTTTTTGTTTTTATTTTTCCTTTCTTTCTGCCTGGTTATGTAACTATTTTTGCAAACTTAGAAGTCTCTCTGTTTGAATGTTGAGTTTTATTTCTCAGAATGTTCCAATATTTCCCAAGGCATTCATTCCTAAATTAATAACATGGAGCGGGAGGGCAGTCCCTCATGGCAATGGACACATCTAACTTGCACTTTTATGTCTAATGTTTTGGTGCTGTGTTTTTCACCACTAGCATTAGAACCACTGTTTAATAATGTCTGATGACACTATTGCAATATATAAAGTAATACTTAAAATTTAGTACCAATCAATGTTAAAATAGCAATGCAACAGTCATCGAAATCACTCACAGAAAGTCTGGTGCCAAATAGCTTATTGACATGATGTGATTGATGTGATAGTGACAAATGTCGGCAGGTCCTTCTTTTTTAGCAGCCAATATTATGCCACCAGTGGTGACACATAAACAGCATAAAGTCTAACTTCTATAGATCTCAAACAGGTAAACTATACAGTATCTTCTTTGGTAATACCTATGCCTATGATAAAACTACATTTTTTTAAAAAATCAAGAAAATGGTTGACATGAAATTCAAGCCAGTATTCTCTGGTGAGGAGGGAGGGTATGATAGGAAAGGGGCATAGGGAGCACACAGGTGGATACATGAGCAGGTAATGTTCTAGTTCTTAAGTTGGATGGTGGTGTGAGCCACCCACTTGCAGCTTCACGCTCTAGACTTTCCCTGTCTGCTACCATAGCACTAGACACATGTGGCAAGGGAGCACTTGAAATAAGATGTGCTGTAAGTATAAAATACACACTGGAGTTTGAAGACTTAGTATGAAAAAAAAGGTCAAATGTCTCTCAATAAATTTTAATGTTGATTACATGTTGAAATGATAATATTTTGAGCAGTGTGAAGAAGAGGCGACAACCACCCCAGGACAGATCAAAGCCCACGCCGCTGCATCCCACATGCCCAGCGCCTACGTCCCGCCGCCATTGCCGCCACCACCGTGCCCAAGAGAAAGGCTGAAGGTGATGCTAAAGGAGATAGAGCCAAGGTGAAGGACGAACCACAGAGAGGATCCACGAGATTTTCTGCTAAGCCTGCTCCCCCAAAGCCAGAGCCCAAACCTAAAAACGCCCCTGAAAAGAAGGCAGAGAAGTTACCCAAAAAGGAAAAGGGAAAAGCTGAGGCTGGCAAGGAGGGGAGTAACGCCGCAGAAAATGGAGATGCCCAAACAGATCAGACACAGAAAGCTGAAGGTGCTGCAGATGCCAAGTGAAGTGTGTGCATTTTTGATAACTGTGTGTGCTTCTGGCGACTGTACAGTTCCCGATAATTTTATCAAGTTTTATAAAATGCAGGATTTGTTTTGCCTTTTTTAGAGCCAGTCCTGGCGCTGTGTCACCCAGGCTGGAGTGCAGTGCGTGATGGCTCACTGCAAGCTCCTTTCTCCAGGTTCATGCCATTCTCCTCAGCCTCCGAGTAGCTGGGACTACAGAAGCCGCCACCCACGCCAGCTAGTTTTTTGTATTTTAGTAGAGACAGGAGGACACATGGTAGCCAGGATGGTCCTGGGTCCTCACGGCCTCGTGATCCACCCGCCTCGGCCTCCCAAGTGCTGCCAGGATTACAGGCAGGCAAAGCGGCCTGTTTTGCCTTTTTAAGCTCTGTTGTTAGCACCTGGGAGGCCTTGCCATTGTGTTTTTGGGGAAGGGCATATGTCACCTAACAGAGCGTCTCCGAGCTGGGATTGGCGTCACGGGAAAACCCTTTCCCTTCTAGTTTTGGGAGACTTGCTCTTGGCTCCCAGGAGGATTCAGCTTGACACCCAATTTGCGGCAAAAGCCTTGTGGGACGGAAAAACAAATTCGTTTTTATGTCCTCTTCTCCCTTTCCACCTTTCAGCATAGACTTAACTCCCTTAAGCCCAGACACCTGTTGGGACCTGACCTTCAATAATTGGCTACTGGTGTGTCAGGCAATCTGGACTTTCCAGTGATGCCACTGAGATGGAACCCCTCGAAAAAGCAGTGGTTCCGTTTCAAGACTGTGGATCTTCAGAAAAATTCTGTCATTTTCATTTCATCTCCTGAAGGTCAGGGTCAGCTCGTGAAACATTGTTAAACAACATGCTAAATGTGAAATATCAACCTCACTCTCAACTTTCCCTGTTCAGAACATCAGATGAGGACTTCATTTGGGTTTTACAGTGGCTTTCTGATTTTGCGTAGTCCATTGAAGAAGGGAGTTTGAAAGTCGCTGCATACTGTTAATGATTGTCTGCCCATGTCCTGCCTGAAATGCCATGATTGTTTATGGACAGTATCTTTAATAAAGCTGGATACAGTTTGGCTTGGGAAAAAAAAGAAATAATATTTTATATATGTTTGGTTGAATGAAATATTTCAATTCATTTCACCTGTCCCTTTTTACTTTTTCTTTCTTTTTTGGAGTCACGGTCTCCCTCTGTCACCAAGGCTGGAATGCAGAGTTGCAGTCAGCACTCACTGAAACCTCAACCTATCAGTTTTAAAAGATCCTCCTGCCTCAGCCTCCCCAGTAGCGTAGCTGGGACTACAGGTGCGGGCCACCACTCCCGGCTAATTAATTTTTGTAGAGACAGGGTCCCACTATGTTGCCCTGTCTGTTGTCCAACTCTTGGCCCGATGTGATCCTCCTTCTTTGACCTCCCAAAGTGCTAGAATTACAGGCATGAGCCACAGCCCCCAGCCTTTGCCCTCTTTTTTTTTTTTTTTTTTTTTTTTTTTTTGAGACGGAGTCTTGCTCTGTCTCCCAAGCTGGAGTGCGTGGTGCCATCTCGGCTCACTGCAACTTCTGCCTCCCAGGTTCAAGTGATTTTCTTGCCTCAGCCTCCCATGTAGCTGAGATTACAGGCACGCGCCACCATACCCAGTTAATTTTTTGTATTTTTAGTAGAGGTGGGGTTTCACCACGTTGGCCAAGCTGGTTGCAAACTCCCGACCTCAAGCGATCTGCCTGCCTCTGCCTCCCAAAGTACTAGGATTACAGACGTGAGCTACGGTGCCCGGCCCTTTTTCCCTTTTTAAAATGTGGTTACCAGAAAATTTAATACTACATATGTGGCTCGCATTGTATTTCTGTTGGGAAGCACCGCTCTAGACGTTATTACCAATACAGTACTTGTGTATTACAGCACTCGTGTATCACAGTATTAGTTATTACAATACTGTCTTTGCGATCCCTATACACGGGGCTGGCTTCAGGGGTGTGGGCAGTGCAGTCGCACAGGGCCCCACGTTCCGAAGGGCCTCGCCCTTGGTTTAACGCGCTGCTCTCATTGCCTTGAAACCCTTACTTTTACCTTTGAATTTGAGTTTTCTAAGCGAAGTCTCACAGGACAATGGAGACTGCGCCAGGGGCTTGAAGGCTCGGCTCAAGCCCGCCCCGCCTCCCTCCCTCCTAGGGATGGCTCCCAGTGTCTCTGGCCGGGGCCTGCCTCTCGCTCGCCGCTCCTGCCCCGCAACGGCTGCCATTTTCCCCCCAGGCAAGGTCCTGGGCGCGGCTCTGGGGAGGGTCAGGGTGCGCGTCCCGCCGTGTCGTGGGGCGGGGTATGGTGATGGCCACGCATCCCTTCCCCGGGCTTCCCCGGCCCACCTGGATCTAGGGACTGAGGGCGACTGACGCCGCAGAGGTCGCAATACCGCTGGGGGCTGCCTGGTGCCATGGGGTTGGGCCGCGGGCCCACGGGGAGAGACACCTGGCCTGACTTCTGCAGGCCTCTCCCCGCCAGGGAGCTCACGGCAGCGGTGCCCAGGGGCTGGAGGCAGCGGAACGCACGCGCCCGGTGTCGCTGAGGGCCTGCGCCGGCCCCAGAGTATCCGCGTGCCCGAGGGAGAGCGCCCGCCTCTGGCTCCGAGCTTGGGGGAGGGGTGGCGTGGGGGAGGGAGGATCCTCTTTCCCTGCTTCCAACCTTCCTGAGTCTTTGTTGTGCTGTTTGTCTCTTCTGGCTAGTCAGAGCAGCCTCTGGGGACAAGCCGTAACATACGAATTGGGTAACTCGGTGATTCCACATTGCACAATATGAAGATAAATGGTAAAATTCGTGCTAATAATTTAAAATAGTATTTTTCTTTATTTAGAAATTTTCATAAGTAGCATATAAAAAGCACAAAAAGTCCGGAGAGAGAAGGCTAGAATCTAGGTAAAAGCTTTTACTTGCCTTTTGAATAAGGCATCCTCATTTTGCACTGGGCCCACAAATTATGTAGCCAGTCCTGCTTCCATAATCTAAATTTCAAGCACTCTAGGCTCTGACCACTACTTTTCGGTTATCCAGAACCACAAGTCCAGCAACCCTTTGATTCCAATACGATCTACAATTAATTGATCTTACCACCTTTTCTCTGGATATGTGTGTGTGTGTGTGTGTGTGTGTGTGTGTGTGTGTGTGTATCTCCTGGCTTCCCTCCTTTCCGGCTTAAATTTCATTGTCCACTATTATGGTCATTCCTGTGGATATACCCTGAACTCCCTTGCCTCGTCTCCGTTCACAATACCCATCTGGCCCACTCTAGTAAAGCCCAACTCTCTGCTCCGTGTGGTCTCTCAGGCTCCACTAGGCAGCCCTGGGTGCCTCACTCTGCAGTCTCCAAAGAGCAACAAGAGGGGAAGCCCTGGTGTGCAAGAGCTCTTCATACCTCTGCTTTAAAGTCATACTCCCCAAGTTCCATTGGCCGGCACAAGTCACAGGGCCAAGCTCAGCCTCAAAGGGTGGACAAATAGATTCCACTCTTGATGAAAGAAGCTACAGAGTTACATTGTTAAGATGCTCATGTACATAGATGGAGAAAATTTGTGGCAATTTTTTCAATCTACCACAGACTTTAAAAGGAAAGAAAGTATATCTTAATCTTTCTCCTCCCTGGAGGTATGTTAGTTTCTGCAAATCTGACTACTGTCTCCAGGAACCTCAGTTATTGAGATAATAGGAAGGAGAGGGACAACTTTGTCAAATCATTAGATTCTCCAGAATTATGATGGTCTGGTTACCATACATAAGGTGACTACTGCTTAAAAAACTTTTTTTTTTTAAGACAGTGTCTCAGTCTGTTGCCCAGCTGGAGGGATTACAGCTCAATGCAGCCTTGCCCTCCAGGGCTCAGGTGACCCTCTCACCTCGGCCTCTTGAGTAGCTGGGACTACAGGTGCTTACCACCACACCCAGCTAGGTTTTTTGTTTGTTTGTTTGTTTGTAGAGACAGGGTTTTGCCATTTTGCCTAGGCTGATCCTCGAACTCGTGGGCTCAAGCTATCTGCCCGCCTCAGTCTCCCAAAGTGTTGGGATTACAGGCATGAGCCACCATGCCTGGCCCCCACAAAAAATCTTTTAAACATCTATTGAGTACAATATTTTGCATGGATTATAAAATACTTGCTCCCCATGACATTATATTATCATTGAGGAAATAGAAACAAAGTAGTTAAAATATATGCATGAAGTCACACAAGTAGGAAGTGGCAGAATCCAGATTTGAATACGGGTCTGTTTCAAGCCAGAGCATGCAACCACTATGCTATGTTATCTCCTAATGCAGTTTGTTTCTAAAATAAGGCTTGCTTCATGTGGCATAAACGTGGTGACAAATACAGATGGTTCCTGACTTATGATAGCTTGACCTGGGATTTTTCCACTTTATAATAGTACAAAAGCAGTACACATTCAGTAGAAACTGTACTTCAGGTTTTAAGTTCTGCTCTTTTCCCAGGCTATGGTACTGGCATATGTGGTAGGATACTCTCCCATACTGGGCAGCACCAGCAAGCCGCAGCTCCCAGGCAGCCACTTGATCATGAGGGTAGACACCTGATACTCTACAGTGGACTGTGTTGCCAGATGATTGTGCGCAACTGTAGGCTAATGTCAGTATTCTGAGCATGGTTAAGGTAGGCTAGGCTAAGCTGTGATGTTCAGTAGGTTAGGTGTATTCAATGCATTTTCAACTTGCATATTTTCAACTTTACAATGGGTTTATTGAAACATAGTCCCATCCTAAGTTGAGAAACATTTGTACTGTTTTTCAAAAAATTTTCATTCTGTAACTTTATTACACGTCAACTACATATCCAGTTAACTTCTTTAGTGAAACATGATGAAATTATTTGTACATATTATATCCCAAGGAGTCAGAGACAGAGACATAACATATAATAGCATAGTAATGTTAGACCCCATACTAGATGGTGAGCTAGATTGTAAAAGTCATAACTTGTATATCATCATTTAATGTACTTTTTAATCTTTTTTTTTTTTTTTTTTTTTTGAGGCAGGATCTCACTCTGTTGCCTAGGCTGGAGTGCAGTGGTGTGATCATGGCTCACTGCAACCTCGACCTCCTGGGTTCAAGCGATCCTCCCACCTCAGCTTCCCAAGTAGCTGGGACTACAGGCACACGCCACCATGCCTGGCTAATTTTTTGTATTTTTTGTAGAGACGAAGTTTTGCCATGTTGCCCAGGCCACTCTCCAACTCCTGGGCTCAAGCAGCCCTCCTGCCTTGGCCTCCCAGAGTGTTGGGATTACAGGCGTGAGCCACCACACCTGGCCTTAATCTTCAAAGAAAGAAAGATTGTTCTACAATTCAAAGAGAGATATTCTAAAATTTATTATTGAATGGGTAGGACATGCACACAGTACAGTAGTCCCCCATTATCTGTGATTTCACTTTCTGTGGTTTTGGTTACCTGCAGTTAACTGCCATCTGAAAATATGAAATGGAAAGTTCCAGAAATAAACAATTCATAAGTTTAAATTTTGTGCCATTCTGAGTAGGATGAAGAAATCTCTTACTGTCCTGCTTTTTCCATCTGGAATGTGAATCATCCCTTTGTCCAGAGTATCCATGTTGTATGTGCTACCAGCCTGTTTGTCATTTGGTACCCATCTTTGTTTTGAGATCAACAAACATACTATACATAGGGTTCAGTACTATCCAAGGTTTCAAGCATCCACTGAGGATTTTGACACATGTTCCCCAAGGATAAGGGGGGCTTCTATATAAATTTAAAAGGCACACATATATAGCAAACAGTTTGGTGGCTTTCCACAAGGTTTTTTTTTTTTTGAGACGAAGTCTTGCTCTGTTGTCCAGGCTAGAGTGCAGTGGCACAATCTTGGCTCACTGCAACCTCCACCTCCCAGATTCAAGCGATTCTCCTGCCTCAGCCTCCCAAGTAGCTGGGATTACAGATGTGTGCCACCAATTTTTGTATTTTTAGTAGAGAGGGGGTTTCACCATGTTGGCCAGACTGGTTTTGAACTCTTGACCGCAAGCGATCCACCCGCCTTGGCCTCCCAAAGTGCTGGCATTACAGGGGTGAGCCACTGTGCCCAGTCACTTTCCACAAGTTAAACATAGAATTTCCATGTGACCTACCAACGCTGCTGCTTGGTATGTAACAAAAATAATAACGAGCTCAAGCAAAAACTTGTACACAAATGTTCATAGCAACTTTATTTGCAATAGCTAAGAGGTTCCTCAATAGATGAACGGATCAGCAAAGTGTGGTATAGCCATACAATGGAATATTATTTAGCTACCAAAGTAATGAAGTACCGTTGCAGGATACAACATGGATGAACCTTAAAAACCTTGAACATATTTTGCTAAATGAAGCCAGACACAAAAGACCACACAATGTATGATTCCATTTATATGCAATATACAGAATAGACAAATCATAGAGACATAAAGCAGATTAATGGTTTCCAGTGGCTGGGGGGCAGAGGAGTGACTGCTTTATGAGTACAGGGTTTCTGTTTGGGGTGATGAAAATGTTCTGGAGCTAGATAATTGTGATAATGACATAACATTGTAAATGTACTGAATGTTACTGAATGGGATACTTCTAATGATTACAATGGTAAATTTTATGTTATAGGCATTGTACTACAAAAAGAAGCCTGAAAGGGGGTACACAAGAATATAGAGTAAAAACTGAGAGGCTGACTTGGGGTTCACTGCCTGTGAGTTAGCACTGGTCTGCAAGGAGCAGTCCTATTCAATAAAATATTGCTGTCTATACATATATTTTTAAAAACACAAAACGAAGACAGCAAAAAACCTTAAGTCTTCCTCACATCCCTGTCTTCTAGCACCTAACTTCTTTCTCCAGAAGTCACTCCTGCTATCAATTTGTTCTATATTTGTACTGACAAATTCTGTGCATCTATGAACACATATATTTATATTTAGTTTAGCAATATTTTCATATAATTATAAAATATTGCAGTATCATATACCTACTGTATTTTTTTCCCTTTTGTTCCCCAGCCCCTCAGTATGGAGATTCCTCCCTTTCACTACCAACACAGAACTAACCCATTCTTTTACATAACTATTCAATGTTCCTTTGTTTGGAAGTTTTAAAATTTGTTTATCCTCTTTTGATAGAAATTTCGGTGCTTTCCAATCTTTTGTTTTCTTTTACTTTACAAATATCTTGTGAGTAGTTACCCTAAATCAGGGATTAGCAGACTACAACCCAGGGACCAAATCTGATCCACCACTTGTTTTTGTCTGACCTGCAGGTTAAGAATAATTTTTCGTTTTTAAGTGGTTGAAAAAAGTTTTAATTTCTGTCGCTCAGGTTGGAGTGCAATGGCACGATCTTGGTTCCCTGCAACCTCCGCCTCCCAGGCTCAAGCAATCCTCCTACCTCAGCCTCTCAAGTAGCTGGGACTACAGGCACTCACCATCATGCCTGACTAATTTTTGTACGTTTTGAAGAGATGGCATTTCATCATGTTGCTCAGGCTGGTTTCAAGTTCCTTAACTGGAGTGATCTCAAAGTGCTGGGATTACAGGCATGTACCACCTTACCCCATAACCCACTTTTCACATGTATGAATGTATCCACAGGACAAATTTTTTTAAAGTAAAACTGTTAGGTCAAAGGCAATGTGCATTTTATAATTTAATAAATATTACCAAATTGCTCTCCATAGAGGTTAAATCACTTTACACAGTTTGACCAACACTGTATGTTTTCAAACTTTTTGCTCTTTCACAATATGATAGATTTTTTAAAAAATGTATAGCACAAGCTATCATTTATGAGACAGAGATTTGAACCCTGATTGAATATTTACAAATATTAAGGAATTGCTGTTAATTTTTTAGATATAATGACGGTATTTTGGAACACTGAATAGGTATTTTGGAAGATACTTTGCTTAGATATGATGATATTTTGGTTATATATTATTGAAAGATATAGACTAAAATAATTATTAATGAAATAATGCAATGTCTGGGATTTGCTTCAAAATAATAGAATAGGAGTGGGTGTGGAATGGGGTATGGATGAACCATGACTGACTATGAATTTATGATTGTCAAATCTGGGTGACGTGTACTCTACAGTTTTCTCTTCTTTTGTATATGTTTGAACCTTTCCAAATAATAAAAGAAATTCACTTGCAAAAAAAAAAAAGGAATGACCGAGAGGAGAGTAATTGGAAACAATGAATCCAGACAGTTCTCTTTAGGAATTTTGATATTTAAAAAAGAAGGGGAAAAAGGCCACTAGCTAGCAGGATCAACAGAAAGATATATTTTAAAAAGAAATTTAATTATTCAAGTATTGCATATGGGTGGAAAATGCACAGCACAATGAATGATCAATAAGTGAACATCCCTAAATATGAAAGAAAAGGTTTACTTATTGGATTTTTTGGTAAACATTTTTGTTGATATATAACTTACATATAGTAAAGTGCATAAACATTAAGTATACTAAACTCGATGGGTTTCAACAGTGAGTTATCCCCATGGAACCAACACCCTAAGTCAAGAACAGAGTTGTAAATCACTGTGGTGTCTGCAGGGAAAAAAAAAAAGAATAGAGCTGGGTGTAGTGGTGTTTACCTGTAATCCCAGCTACTTGGGAGGTTGAGGCTGGAGGATCACTTGAACTCAGGAGTTTGAGGCTGCAGTGAGCTGTGAACATGCCATTGCATTCCAGCCTAGGTGATAGAGAGAGATCTGGTCTTTAAAAACAAAACAAAACAAAAACAAAAACAGAAAACATTTCCAGAATGCTAGAAGCTTCTTCCTTATCTCCTTCCAGTCAAGCAGTCAATACTCCCCACAAAAGGTAAACTCTCTTGCCTTCTTTTGAACTTTATATAAATGGAATCAGTACAGTAGTGACTGTTTTGTGTCTGGCTTATTCTGCTCAAGATGATGTCTGGACATTCATCATGTTGTTGCATGTAAAGGGCATTCATTCTCTTTTTGATGTATACAAATACATAATAGTAGAACATTCTGATGTATGAATATAGCAACAATTTATCCATTCTACTGGTCATGGACATTTGAGTTTTTCCAGTTTGGGACTATTACCAACAGGGCTGCTATAAACACCCTAGTATATGCTTTTTGGTATACATATGCACTCATTTCTGTTGGGTATATACATAGGAGAAGAATTGCTGGATAATAGAGTATGCATCTTTTTCACTGGTGGGCACCACTTTCCAAAGTAGCCGAATCAATTTCTATTCCCACCAGCAATGTATGAGAATTGTTATGATCACTTTTTTAAAGTTAGACACTCCAGCAAGTGGACATCGGTATCTCAGCGTTGTCTTAATGTGTACTTCCCTGATGACTAATAATACTAAACTCTTTTTTTAAATATGCCTATTGAGCATTTGAATATACTCTTTGGGAAAGTGATTGTACAAGTCTCTTGTTCATTTTCCCCCTTGGCAGTCTTTTTCATAGTGATTTGTCGGAGTTCTTTATATATTTTGGATCCGAGTCCTTTGTTGGATACACAACACACACACACACATAAAATAAATATTTATATTATTATATATTATATAAATAAATTATATATAACATAAATATTTTCTCTCAATAGTGTGTATCCTCTATGTTCTTCTTCCTTCTCAAGATTGTCTTTGCTATTCTTCATTCTTTGTAATTTCCATATAAATTCTACTGAGCTTTTTTACTTCTACCAAAAGAAAAAAAAATAGGATTTTGAGTGACATTGCATTGAACCCAACGAATAATTTGGGAAGAATTGACATTTTTACAATATTGTGTCTTCCAAAGTATACATGTTAACTATCCCTCCATTTACTTAGGTCTTTAACATTTTAATTTAATTTAATTTTTTTTTTTGAGACAGGGTCCCCCAGGCTGGAGTGCAGTGTCACGATCCCGGCTCACTGCAACCTCCGCCTCCTGGGTAACAGAAAAACCTATTGACCAAGCAAAGTAAGTCCGAGTACTTATTTTAGTACTTACTTTTAAAGTAAGTGGGTAGGGCATAAGTTGTATTAGCCTTACTGCAGAAAGGAAGAACACTACCTCGATAGAGAATTAGTAGTATGTCAGAGGGAGATTTCGAGAATGGATATTTGTAGGATTTGGGGGTCTGGGCTCAAATGGTTTAAGATGGTCTTACAAAGAAAGAAACTGATGGGAATTACACATAGTTTATAACATTTAGAAGAGTTAGGATTAGTAGACACAGAGAAGTAAAGGTCTCCACGCAAGCCTTGATAAATACACTGTCATATACGTGAGCTTTTTGCCTATTTGAGCAGTCTGTTATCCTGACAGGAGAGTTCTTTGGCCAGATGAGCAAACTGTTTTCCCCAATATGTTAATTTCTTGAAGCAAACAATAAATGTTGGTTTACCACGTTATCTTCCTGGGCAAGAATTTCCTAGAAGACTGTGTCATGTTGACCCAAGTGGTCTTAGTCCTCAGTCAACAATACCAACTTCTTAGCCTGAAATCTCCTGTCTCATAAAAGTGGAGACCTATTTTTGCTGTCTGTCCTTCCTGTACTGTAATTTTACTGTGGGTAGGGCGTAAATCTTATACCCCTGAATGTGGGGTTTGTTTATTTTTACATATTTGTAGCCAAATATATATTAATTATTACTTATATTTGCTTTTATTTTCTGCTTTTTAAAAACTTAGTGCATCACAATAATTTTCACATTATATTATACAATCTTTATAAAAACTATTTTGATGGTTCTATTATCGAGATTGTTGAGGTTATATCATTAGCTAGATTCCAAGAAATTGAATCACTGAGACAAAAGGTATAAACCTTCATAATATATATTCATAAATATTATCAATTGCTTTCCTACACTTGATCTTAGCCAAAAGGCTGAGAAGCGATCAATTGCTTTCCTAAATAATTTTACAAATTTCCACACCTTTCAGCCAAATATGAGGAGTCCTATTTTACCAAACTCTGTAACACTGGATATTAATATTTTAAAAAATACTTGCTAATTTGCTGTTGCAACTGTTATCTTATTGCTATATGGATTTATATTTGTTTGATTCCTAAAAATGTTCAGATTATTTTCATACACTTGTTTGCTGGTTCTATTCAATTCTTAAATTATTTGTTGTATTTTTCAAAATTGTACTCAGGTCATCAGGTGGAGAAAATTAATTAATCGCATTTCTCAGTTCATAGTTTATTGTCCTCACAGGTTAGTACAATTGTTCTCTTGAAATTTTTCTTTTTTCTCCCTTCTTCTCTGATTCCTACCATACATATTTATTCTTTTTTTTTTTTTTTTTTTTTTTGAGATGGAGTCTTGCTCTGTCTCCCAGGCTGGAGAGTGCAGTGGCATGATCACAGCTTACTGCAACAGCTGGCTCCCAGGTTCAAGTGATGCTCCTGCCTCAGCCTCCTGATTAGTTGGGTTTACAGGCGCCCACCACTACGCCTGGCTAATTTTTTGTATTTGTAGTAGAGACAGGGTTTCAGCATGTTGGCCAGGCTGGTCTTGAACTCCCAACCTCAGGTGATCCATCTGCCTCAGTTTCTCAAAGTGCTGGGATTACAGGTATGAGCCACCGCACCTGGCCCATACATACCCATTCTAAAGCATTTGTTATACATCCTTAAATATATACATTGCATGTATCCTTAGAAAACATGTATTATTATATTGTTTGTATATGCTATTTAATGAATAGAATCTAGTTATAAATCTCATTCTGTTTCCCCACTTTTGCACTTAACCCTATGTTTGTGAGGCCCATCAATGATATTTTATGCATATCTATTCCATCACTTCTTTCTCCAGCATTGTATTTTCATAGTATACTACATATTAGTTGCAGCGACACTAGTTGCTGTAATAAACAAACCCCAAAGCGCATAATGCTGAACACAAGTGAAGTTTATTTCTTGCTCTTGAAATCCAAAAAATGAGTATTCCTCATTGGTGTGTAGGTTTCTCCCCAGTGGTGATTTAGAGAACCTGGCTGTATCTATCTTGTGGCTCTGCCTTCTTTAACACGGCTTCCAAGATGGTCACATCCACCTGCATTGCACTGGCAGAAGGTGAAAGGCATAAATATCTGTGTGAGAGGTTTTCATGGGCCTGGAATAGCAACATCATTTCCATTCATATTCTTTGACTAGACCTCAGTCAAATGGCTGTGCCTAACTGCAATGAAGACTGAAAAATGTAGTCTATTTGTGTGTCTTGGAAGAAAAGGAGATAGATTGAGCCACTAACCAATCTTGCCAGAGTGAGCAGCCATCATAAGGTTCTTCTCCATCTGTGATAATGAATACCTAGGTTGCCCTCACTTTCCCACCACTCAGATAAAGCCATGAGGAAGGTCCTTATATATTTCCTCCTAAAAACCTTTGTGAGTTCTCTGTGATAAACACTAACATTTGGTTTTGCCTATCTAATTTTTGCCATTCTGACGTCCATGTATACAAGTGGTATCTTGTGATTGCATTCCTCTGATTACTAATAAATTTGAGTATCTCTTCTATTTTGGGCTTTTGCTTCTGTGAATAACTTGTTCTTTTCCGATGCTATTTTTTTTTCTATAGGGTTTCCTGTGGCGTTTTTTTTTTTATTGATTTGCATGAGTTTTTATATAACCTAGAAGATAATCACTCTTTTGTTTTAGATATTATAAACAAGTGCAGAAAGCACATTCTTCTCAAGTACACATTGAACATTTCCCCCAGATACACCACATGCTGAGACATAATCAAACCTTAACAAATATCAAAGGAATGAAATCCTACAGAGTGTGTTCTTCGACTGTGGAATTAAGCCAAACATCTATCATATGTAGCTAATAATACAACCCCCAGCTGCTTTCAGATTTGGTAGGACTTCTAAATAACTTATGAGTAAAAAAATCACATGAGATTTAGAAAATATTTTGAACTGAATAATAATGAAAACAACAAACCAAAACTTGCAGGATCATTACAACTAAAACTTCTCAAATTTAAATCTATTGCTTCAAAAATATTCAGATCATAACTTCATTTGTTCTTGTCTAAATTCTTTTTTGATTTCCTGCATCACCAAACCTAACAAAATTAAAAGGCAGGATAAGAGAAAAACCACTTCTGAAAACAAAGATAAGGTGGAAGAACAACAATATATTTTAAACTAAGAAAAAAAAGCAAAGAAAACTGTAGCTTGACATATTTGAAAGGTTTGCATCATCTTGGTATATTATATTTGCTGTGTAAATAAGTATGTTAGAGAAGCTGATATAATTTCTTAATTTGATTCTTGTAATAAACATATATAATTTTATTTTATAAACTGTAGGATGTCAGCCAGACAGGGATTAGAGGAAAATGTATGGCCTTCTTTTAGATTCCTGATTTTCAATTCTTAGTTTTTTTTTTTTTTTTTTTTTTTCTTTTTTTTGGAACAGAGTCGCTCTGTGCACCAGAGGCTCAGTACAGTGGCACAGCCTTGCTTTCCACTGCAACCTCTTCCTCCTGGGGTTCAGTGATTTCACCTTAAACCTCTCAGTGGCCGGGATTACAGTGTGCACCCACGCCCAGCTAATTTTTGTATTTTTAGTAAAGACAGGGTTTCACCATGCTGGCCAGGCTGGTCTCAAATTCCTAACCTCTAAAAAAAAAAAAAAGACTAAGAATTGGCTGGACAGGTGGCTCACGCCTGTAATCACAGCACTTTGGGAGGCTGAGGCAGGTGGATCACTAGAGTTAAGGTGAGACTAACCTGGCCAGCATGGTGAAACCCTGTCTTTACTAAAAATACAAAGATTGGCTGAGTGGTGGTGCACACCGTGTCCCAGCTACTTGAGAAGATGAGGGCAGGAGATGAAGCTTGAACCTGTGAGGAAGGTTCAGTGAGTCAAGGTTGTGCCACTGCACTCAGCCTGAATCGACAGAAGCGAGACTCTGTCTCAAAAAAGAAAAAAAAAAAAACAAAAACTAAGAATTGAAAATCAGGAATCTAAAAGAAGGGCAATCAAATTAGGATCAAATAAAGAAAAAGCAAAGAAGTAATAAAGAGCAAAAATCTGTGAAATAGAAAAAAATTTGCAATATGGAAAATAAATCCAAACATTCATTCCTTGAAAAGGTTGCGTGGAGTGGAAGCCAGGCACAGTGAAGCTCATCGTGTACTCCTAGCACTATGGGGAGGCAGGGGTGGGAGGATAAGCGACAAGGCTTCAAACTACAGTGATGAATCATTCCTTAATATTCTGACTGGTGGTGGTAGGCCTGTATCCAAATAAATAAATAATTAAATACAAATTGAGAAATAGTAGTAAGACTAATTAAGAAAAACAAAGAGACAATATGAATTACCAGTATCGGGAATGAAAAAAGCAGGCCATAAAAATAGATCACCCTGAATGTAAAATGATAAACAGATATTATAAAAAATGTAATGCTAGCCGGTAGAAAATTTAGAGAGTGAATAAATTCTTTGAAACCCAATTCTCAAAACAAACAGAAAAATTACAAAATGTGGCTGGGCCAGGTGGCTCAAGCCTGTAATCAGCACTTAGGGAGGCCAGTGGATGCGAGGTCAGATGTGAGACCATCCACAAGCTGGGTGAAACCGTCTCACCAAAACACAAAAACTAACCCGAGGCAGTGGTAGTGGTAGCCTGTAGTCTAAACTTCGCCGGAGCTGAGGCCAGAATGAAGCAGCCAGATGAGGCCTAGTGAGCGATGCACAGAACCTGCTCAGTGCCTGCCACTCCAGCCTGGGCAGTGAGGACTCATATAAAAAAAAAAAAAAAAGAAAAAAGTACAAAATATACATATACATCGCAAAACTGTCATAGTGAAATACTTCCTCAGCTCTAGAGGAGAAAAAAGGGAAAATTTTTCACCTTTCAGGCCAGCATAACTTTGATATCAAAATATAACAAAGTTATTACAAAAAGGAGAAATTACAGACTAATGTCTCTAATAAATAATAGAAGAAGGCCAGGCGTGATGGCTCACACCTGTTATCGCAGCACTTTGGGAGGCTGAGGCAGGTGGGTCACCTGAGGTCAGGAGTTTGAGACCAGCCTGGCCAGCATAGTGAAAGCCTGTCTCTACTTATTAAAAATATAAAAATTAGCTGGACATAGGGGCACATGTCTGTAATCCCAGCTACTTGGGAGGCTGAGGCAGGAGAATCACTTGAACCTGGGAGGCGGAGGTTGCAGTGAGCCAAGATGTCATGACTGCACTCCAGCCTGGGTGACAGAGTGAGACTCCGTCTCAAAAAAAAAAAAAAAAAAAAAAGTTTTATCCAACTCCATTACTCAGGAAACCTCTTCAGAGCTCTCCTTGTCTGGAAGGCCCCTGACACCAACTCCAGGAGGCCAGAGCTTGGGTCTCAGTTGTACAAACTGGAGCTGGTTACTTAATCTCTTTGCGCCCGGTTTTCTTCGTCTGTAACATGAGATCTTGTTACCTAACTCACTGGCTCACAAGCTCAAAACAGAGCGAGAAGAACATTCGAACACATTGCCGGGGGAGTGTAAACTGGATGTATTTTCTGGAAAGTAATTTGGCTAGATATATTCAGAAAGATTCAATTCCTGTGAGCTAGTAATTTCATTACTAGAAATTTATTATTGGCCCATAATCAGATATACAGACAAAAATGCAAGTAAAAAGGTGTTCGTGGCACTGTTGTTTTAATAGTAATATTTTTGTAAACATCTTGCAAATCCAACAATCAGGGCATGGCCACTAAAATGATAACACATCTATTCTGATAAATGCAGCCATTACGAATTGCTGTAGCAGAATGTTTGGTAACATTGAAAAATGTCCATGACTTCATGTTAAATGAAAAGAAAAAAAGATACAGAACTCTTTGTGTGGTATGGCTCCAATTTTGTTTCATGAACTATATATGTCTATGGGCTTAGAAAAAAGACTAGTGGGAAATTTACTGAAAATCTTGTTGCTAGTGGTATAATTCTACATACATTTAAAATCGACATTTGAAATATTGTCCCAGCATTCCTCATAAGCACGTGTTGCTTTGTTAATAAGAGAAGCAAATATTTAAAAAGTAACCCAAATTAAAATTATTTGTGGGAAACTGCTTTGAAAATCATTGTGCTACACAAACGTGAGATGTAAGTGCATTTCTGGGGCTTTAGAAGCACAGATGGATTCCTGTTTAAATCAATACATTTGACTACAAGGAAGATAAATGGCTGAGTGGGTGGCCATGCTCGGTATGGCTCCTAAGTCAGGCGCTCTGCCTGCCCGCTCCGCCCCTGCAGCCCAGTAGTGAGAGTCCTGCCAGCCCTAACCCCTGTTTGTTTTTCTTCTCCCCCTGGATCCACCACCCAGCTCTCCTTCCTCTGGTAGGTATGAACAAGTCTGTCTGGTCTTGTCTGCTGAGTGAATCATGCCTCAGAAATGGGAAATGGCCTCAAGGCCAGGGCCTGTCTCCATGGAAGAGCTAGGACTAGCCTCAAATATGACATCAGCGTGAGTGCTGAGGGTTTCGCTGCAGCTTCCAGGCTAGATGGCAGGCGTGGGTGTTGTCATGTTTCTGGGCTTCTGGGCCAGGTCCTGATGGAATGCTAAAGTGATTTGACCAGACGCAGGTGAGGAGAAGGCTGCTTCTCCTGTGGTATGATTTGAGGGCATCCTTAGGTATCTCTGGTGCTGACTCACTCCCCTCCCATCCTGAACTCACCATTATAAAAACTCCTTTGCCAGGGAAGGCAACTGACAGGAGTGGACACGGAGGCTCCTGCTGAAATGCACGGGGATCGCACAGGGCAGCAACATCTCCTAATATTAGCACCGAGGCTCTGGAATCAATCAAGCTTAGGTTTGGATCCCAACTCCACTACTGCTTGGGGACGTCCCTTGGTGCCACTGACACCTGTAAATGATGACAAAAAGCACTTACATATACAAAGCAGACGCCAGGGACAATTCTAAGTGCCCTTCTATTAACTCACAACAACCTTATTAGGAAGTTACTCATAATCACGTCCATATTACAGAGGAAGAAATTGAGGCACGGGGTGGTGAATTAACTTGCTCAAGGTCTCACAGGATCAGCACTAGGATAAGTCCACACCCAGTGTGACTCCTTTGCTTTTGATGACCATGTTTGGGAATCTTATCGGTATCAGATGGGATAATAATAGAAACTATGACTTATTAGGGGCTTACTCAGTGCCAGGCACTGGACTAAATGCTATACAGGAATTTTCTCATTTGTTCATCCCAATGCATGGATGAGGCAAGAACTATTGTTAGGTGCTAACATCACCCTGGCAGGACAGCCAACTGTATACAACGCCCTATGTTAAGGGCTGGGCCTTCAGGAGATTGCTATGGCATAGTTAAAATGTGTCCATAATAACTGTGATTCATGGTACAATCATAGCTTGACGGAGCTGGAAGAAAGCTTAAAGGTCATCTGGTTCAGACTCATTTTTACTGATGAGAAGAACCAGAGTGTGTGTGGGAGGGTGATGGGGAGGTTTATTCCCACAGGAGTTTTGGGAGAAGATTTAGTGAGATGATAACAACAGCCAGCACTTACTGAGTTTGGGTGCTGTGTGTGCTTGTGTGTTCATCTCATTCAACCCTCCGACCAGATGAGGGTGACATTATTATTATCCCAGTTTCACAGATATGGAAACTGAGATGTTGAGAAGTTGAGCAAGTACCTTGCCCAGCGGCACACAGCTAGCAAGTGGTGGAGCGAGGATGCTGCAGACTGGATTCCAGAGCTCAGGTGCTGAACCACCATGCTCAATGCCATCCCAGTTAGGGAAGGAGGTTAAAAGGCCTGGGAAGAAGCTGGACTAGGTGGATGGGAAAGGCCTTTGGAGACTATGAAGTCTTGTACAGACACAAGTAATTACTGGAAGGAGGTAAAGGTCCCAAGAGAGGTATAAAGTGGTATAGACTTCAGGGCAAAATCAAGGAAGATGTCCAGGATGAGATGGCATTTGCTCCTGGGGTAGGAGTGAGGGCTGTCCAGAGTATGTGTGGGATGGAGGTGGGGTTTCCTCCAGCCCTTCCCCATTGGCACGGGATGGCTCAGTAAGTTAGTTAATTGGCTCCTTAGCCCAAGTGAAGTGACCAGGACCACAGAAAGCTTTGGGCACCTAAAGCTGGGGTCCTGACTGCAAAGAACATGATGGGTGGGGAGAACTGAGAGGGCACAGAAGGTTGGTAGCAGGTGGGGTCAGGGTGGCCAGACAGCCTGAGTTCAAATCCTGGTGTTCTCCCACCCTGTAGTTATGAGGCCACAGACAAGCTACTCCACAGCTCTCTGCCTTAGTTTCTTCATCTGAAGAATGGGAATGATAATAATGGTATGTACTTCAGAGGCTTGTGTAAATATAACATGCTCATCTGTGTGAAATGTTTACTGTGATGCCTGGCACAGACATTTCTGTCATTCTAAGCCCAGAATACCGATTGGTATCACTATCCAGAGAAGAATAGGGTTAGAACAAAGCAGACACACGTCTATTTCAACCTACTTTCCTGGTAAACCTAAATCTGGCAGAGATGAATGGCTTCACAAAATAACAGACTAGCCAGCCCCTCTCCTCCATCCTTGGTTTTGTTTTTGCCAATCATTAGATTTGCTTTTCAGGGAAAGACAAGGAGAGTAGGAGACAGAGGAGGCAGAGGCCAGTGGGCTGCCAGTTCTGTGAAACCAGGCTGATAGACTTGCCAGCGGTTTCTGAGTTACCACTTTTATTTCTGACATCATCCTTGTGCAGCTCTGTCAGAATTTCTGAACTCTTGTGAATCAGCCTCCACAGTCCCTTGTATACTGTGGGTTTACTCTCCATTCTTAGAGGCAGACACATTCTTGCAGAGAAGACGCAGATGGGGACAAAGTCCTTTCTTGAGCAGGTTAATGGCAAAATAGAAGGATGACTATCACGGGGGCAGGAGGGGAGTAAGAGGAAAGAGAAACCAGTATGTACTGAGGCACCCCTTCATAGGACCAGGCTTGGTGAAGAAGCTGGCATGTTCCTGTCACACCAGCCCTGCAAGGAAAGGATTTAACTCCATTGTACAGATGTAGAAACTGGCCCAGAGCCACAGCATGTCCATAGATGTGGAAATCCCACCCAGATCTATTCAACACTAAGAGTCACCCTCTTTCTCTATAGTACGTGAAAGGGGTATAGGATTAAAACAAGTGTCTTTACTGGTGCTTGAAAAATAACATTTTTGGGTGCACTTTATCTGAGAAACTCCATTGACTCAGAGCTGCAGGCTGGGTTCACCTGACTTGGAAAAAGAACGCTCCATGGAAGGCATGGCAAATTCTGCTCATAGGCCACTATAATGCCTAGGAAGCAAAGTGCGGGGAAAGGTCAGTCCTGCCTTGTTTCCAGGTGGAAGGCTACAGTTTGTTATCATTAGCAAATCAATCTCCATCAGGATATAGCTACTTGTAGTTATGTCTTACTATTGCACATTTGCTCAGTGGCTTTCTGTCCAGGGAAGGGGAAATAGGTCAGAAGCGCAAGGAACTATTTCTGGGTCCTGGCCTTTGGGAAAGCAGCCTTGTCCTGTTTACATATCCTCTCTCCAGATTTGCACAACCTGACCACAGAAACGTCACCCTCTAAGCCCAGGTAAACAGGCAACTAAATAGTCTCCAGTCAGCCAATAGCTATTAAGAAACCAAGAGAGCCCAGAAGCCTATACTAAGGAACTTTGATAAACACAGAAGAAAACAGCAGCCCAAGCCTCCTGACTTTGGGCTGCTGGAGCAAAGATGTATTCCCATCTTGGGGAGGAGGCCACACAATGCAAATTCTGAGCCCCTCTCCAGCATGACCCTTGGAGTAGTCCCCCCTTATAGTACTCATCCAGTTACACCACCAAATTGAGGTGGCGAGGGCAAGAGGAAGAAGGAAGTCTCTTATTCAGCAATGAGTCTGGATGAATCAGGTCTCCCTTAGAAAACAAAACTGGAAGAAGGGGCCTGTGTCTGAACTTTTACATCATCTTCTTCAAAAAGTTGGTTGGGAGTAGAATGTAGAATGATTCAGGAACATAATAGGGTGAAAGGTTATGAGGAGAGGGTTTTTCTAAAGAGCCAGGCACTCTTCCAGGTCAGCTTGTGCCCAGGTAATCAAAGTGTGTTGGCAGGGGAGAGGGAGGATGGTAGGGAGACGGAGATAGAGACATGGAGAGAGGAGACAGATGGTAGATGAGGCGCATGCTTGCTGTACGGAGCCAGAAAAGGAAGTCATCACACATCTGAATGTGTCATTGCCGAGTTCCCAGAGACCAAAAAGCCTGGGTCTGCCTGTCAAACATTGGATTTTCTTATGACCCTGAAGTCCCCAAATAAACCAGCCAGCTTCCCCCACTTCCCTATCAGCTATTTCAGAGATGCTACCAGTAGAATCTTATCTTCAGCCCTTATTGCCAATGCTGTTTTTGTTTGTGGTAAGGAGAAAAACAACTCTAGTGTTTCTGTAGGGATCTGCAATAAGTGGGTAAAGCTGAGCTGTAGAATGGAGAGAATTTGAGAAGTGACCCAAACCTCCACCAATAGCTGCAACTGAGGTGAGGCCTTTACCTCCTGGAAATGGAATGGTGGGGTTCAAATAAAATAATGTATGTGAACTTGTTGAGCCGAGCCCTGTCCCTTGGAGCCACATAAATGCATTTGTTCTTTCTCTATGGTAAATTTTGTCCTTTGGGGAAGGGAGGAAGAGGGAGGAAGTCACTTTCATATTGAGCTTTTTGAGACTGTCCCTGCAGCTTCATCACCTACCATCCACTCCTACCATCCTAATCCAAGGCCTCTCCCCCATCTACTCTTGCCTTCCAGAGTTTATTCTCCACGCAGCAGCCAGAGTGATCTTTTTAAGAAACACAAATAGCATCTTGTCACTTCCCTCTTTAAAACCCTTCATATGTCCCCATCACAGAGTAGACTTAAACCCTTTGCTATGGGTTATTAGGCCCTAACGTGTGTTACATCCTCTGACTTCATCTCCTATCATTCTTCCTGCGGCCCACTCTGCTGCAGCCACACTGACCTTTCTGTTCCTGAGCTCACCAGACTGTTCCCTCCTCAGGGCTTTTATATTAGCTGTCCCCTTTGCCTAAAATACCCTCTGTTCTTGTCAATTGTCATAGAGGTCTTGTCTGATCACCCAAACTAAATGAGTGCCCCCATCATTCTATTTCATTTGCTTCAGAGCAAATGGTAATGATACCAGTTCAACTGATCCTGTCTATCGTTTATTGACTTGTTTGTTCCATTACTGAATCCCTAGTGCTAAGCAGAGCCTGGCACATAGTCGACCTCTAGTATTCGTTGGATAAATGATCGTTTCAAATCCTAACAACAATCTTGTGATGTCTGCGAGAAAACGGAGGTTCTGCTGGCTCAGGATGAGATTCCTGCTCTGACTGAACGCGGGACTCGCTTTCCTTCCAGGATACCTCGCTCCTTCCACCGCAAGCGCAGCTCCCCTTCGCTCCCATCTTTCTCTCACACTTAATCCCTTTCTCCGGGAACGTCAGGCCGTACTTCCAGTCCCTTCTCAGAGCCTGGTGCTGTGGCTCTCAAGCCCTCCCACATTTCGGGGACTCAGAGACGCCGCCCTTTTTCTGAAAGGGACCCTCCGAGTACGCGCAACCCCTTCCCTAACCCCGCATCAGGGGCAGAAAGAGGACCCGCACCGTCTATGGTAAAATAGGGTAGTCTCCTTAGCCTACCGGCTTAGCCCCCTCACTCCGCCCCCTTCCCTGGCTGGAGACCCTCAGGGCCGTGTAGGGGCCAGGAGGAGGTTCCAGGAGTCAAGGGCACTGAGGACATCCAGGCCCAAACTGGGGATGGGCCAACTGCGCGCAGCAGAACCTTTCTCCACCGGGGCCGCGTGTGCCCGCCGGTCGGCTTAGGCTGAGACACCCCACTTAGCGTCCCTCCCGCTCCCGCCCTCTCCTCCCGGCCCTGTCTGCGAAAGCTCGCCTTCCTCCCCGCCCAAGTTCCGGCGCCGCTCCTGCGGGAGCGTTCCGCATCGCCCCGGGGGTCCCCACGCTAGGATCTCCGAAGCCGTTGGCAGCGCCTGGCACTTCTGAGCTCGGGGGACGAAAGCCTGAGGTTTCCTCCAGCCAGGGACGGCGAAGGGCGGAAAGCGCAGGCGGAGGCAGTGTTAGGCCTTAGGCCGGGTGGGCCGGGTCAGGCGAGACGCGCCCATCTTTCGCCATCCGGGGCGCGCGAGGTCCTCTCGGGACCCGGCCGGCGACCCGTACCTCGGGCACGCGCCTGTCGCATCCCGCAGGAAGGAGGGGTCCGGCCTGAGGCCCGGGGCGGCGGCCACCATGGAGATCCCCTCGGCCCAGGGTCGGCGCCTGGGTCCTGGCGAGCGGCCCTGACCGCCTTCCTCCCTGCCAGGGCTGGGTCGCGGACGTGCCCGTCGCGGCACTCGGCCTCCTCCGCGTCTCCGCCTTCCCCGGGCCGCACTGCTGCCTGGGCGCGGCGGCGGCGACGGCGCCCTGTTGAATGGGCTGTGAGGGCCCAGGTTTGAAGCGCTGGCGAACGCGGCCTCCGGGGGCGCACAGCAGCAGCAGCGGTGGCGACCAAACGGGTGTTGGAGTTGGCGGCGGCCATGGAGGGCCTGGCTGGCTATGTATACAAGGCGGCCAGCGAGGGCAAGGTGCTGACTCTGGCCGCCTTGCTTCTCAACCGGTCTGAAAGCGACATCCGCTATCTGCTTGGCTATGTCAGCCAGCAGGGAGGGCAGCGCTCCACGCCCCTCATCATCGCAGCCCGCAATGGACACGCAAAGGTGGTACGCTTGCTCTTAGAACATTACCGGGTGCAGACTCAGCAGACTGGCACCGTCCGCTTCGATGGGTAGGTACATCCCAAGCCAGCCTCCTTTCCGACGCGCGCGGACTCGTTAATTCACGGGCCCTCCCCTCCCTCACCCTCTCTTCATGTAGGTACTCACTTCTCCCCTTTTTGTACCTCCTCCTGCCCCACTAATGCCCACTTCATCTTCCAGGGCTAATACTCCATTCCATGTTTTGCTGCCCGTCCTCATCAGCCCCCTACCCCTTATTCCCTCTGTGGGAAGATAACCACACCCTCGGCCTTGAGATCTAATAGATAGTCGTCTTCTCTACTAGATAGTCTGTTAACAAGCCATTTGGAGGAGGTGGCTGCCTTTCCAGGTTTTACTTTTAGTGGAACTGGTGTTGTAACTGATCAGAAATTAAGGAGGTCAGCAGTTAACATTGAAGAACTCCGAAAGAGTTATTTGAGCATCCATTTTTACCCGCTTCAAGTGAGTGGTTCCGTAAAACCTTCAGTGGGCTGCTGGGCGTTAGTGTCAAAATAAGCACCTAGAACCAGCAGCAGCTGCAGCCTCGTGAGGGATTGTCACGCAGCCAGACATCTCAAGACATGATTCCGATTCCTCCACATTGCTCGGTGTAGATATATTGGCTACAAAAATGGCATTGGACCTGATGTGGGAGATGATGCCATTCTTAAATTACATCTTACCCTGTGATGTTGTGGAGAAGGTTGATCATTTACTGTTAGTCGAGGTGGGAAGTTTAAAAATGCACACTGTTATGCCTAAGATTTGCCCTTGGAGTTTAATTGTACGAATTTTTGGGTAATTGACCAGAATTGTCAGGTTTGACATTATCCTCTTACTTTAACATGTTTTACAGATTACATGTAATTATAACATGTTTTACAGATTACAACTGCATAATGATTTTGCTACATATGTTTTGGTTGACTAGTGCTAGTACATAAGCTATTTTAGCATTTTTTTTTCTTTTGAAGTCAATAGGGTCTGAACATAAAAATATATTTCTTTAGTTTTGGTGATTAAAAACTGCCTGGCTAAAACTCGATTGAAAAAGCATTTATTCTTTAAGATGACTAGGGAAATGTTCTGTTTCGGTTGATTCTTTTTTCAGGTTTAAACAATGAAAGCTTTTTCTATTTTAGATGAGTGGAAGATATTCATAGCATTACATCTTAATGAAATGGTAGCCCATGGGTAATGACTTATATCACGGGTATCACTATTATACACATTAAGGAGATGTTTTTTTTTTTCATGTTGACCAAAGATGGCAACCTGTTTCATGTTTGCTTTTCCTTACTGGCTTCCGTGACCTCTCTATAACTCCTTGCATTCCCGCACTTAGAGAAGGAGTGAAGCACAGTGACCTCTGAACCTCCAGTACCATTTCACCTGTATAAGCACGTGCAGTCATTGAGATATGAATTTCTGTAATAACAGCTGCTTGGGAATACTGCTGCTGAGGCAATGTGCATAAGGGAGAATAGTGGGGAGAAAAAAGAGTTAAGAATTTCGAAAGGTTTTGCTTATTGCCATTTTTTCAGTCATCAAAGATGTTTTGAGGTGGCAATTAAAAGAACCTGAAATGACTAGAAATGTAGCATTGAGCCTGTGTAGTGGCTTATCTTGCCCAATGTTCTGTACTGGCCAGAGAAATTAATGAGTTTGGTAAGTAAACATTTATTGAACACCTACTGTGTGCTACGTTCTGTGGTAGGGATTGGATATGCAGAGATGAATAACATACTCTTCTGTCGTGGAGGATGACAGTCTGGATGTGGGGAGAGAAATTAATACATGAGTATTTGCAGATGCCATGCCATTTAGGGTTGTAGAAATCATTTGGACTACTGAGGGAAAACAGGGAAAGGAAGTGCTCAGTTTTATCTGGGGGGGAATCTGGAAAGGCTTCACAGAGGAGGTGATGTTCGAGCTGTGTTTTAAAGAATAGCAGTGGAACATGAAGAAGGGGAACAACAGCTTGATGCTCTTGCAGTGACTAGTGTTTCAGTGCTGTTGCAAGAAGGGATTCAAGTTGGAGCAATTAAGAAAGAGATTGTGGGAGACTGGAGAGAGCTGGAGACCAGATGATCCCTGTATAAAGTACTAAGAGTAAGACTGGTGAAACTGCAATCTCAAATGTTTCCATCATTTATGATTTCATCTCCTTGATTCCGTATATTAGTTTAGCTTATGGATTATTACAGTTATGAATTAGCTGCTATGTAAAAATAGTTTAGTCTTTATTAAATGCTTATGATGGGCCTAGCCTCTGTCATGTTCTGGAGGAAATGTAAGGTACAGGAAATCTAAGGTTTCTACTTTTGAGAAGCTTACAAATTAATTAATAAAAGAGGTATTGAAGTTCCTGGTCCTCTTTGCCCATTCACACCCTCTGTGAGATTATTTTGCCGTTTATCCCAGTCATTTTAGCATTTTAGAACCAAAAAAGAGTGTGATGATTTCACTTTGCATTTGTTTCAGACATTGTGAAAATGTTAGCCTGAGTACATTAACAATAGAAAGCTGACTTGACACCTGGGGGCTGACCATTGAAAAATACATAGCCAGCACCGCCCCCCTCCCCAACCCCAACCGTTGGCACTTGAGACACGTGGCCAGGTAGGGAAGCTGTGTGCTGAAGTAGATTAGCGTTTCTAATTTTTAGTCATTCACGTGCTATCTTCACAATTTTTGGCCAGATTGTTCAGTAACTATCCTGCTGTTTACTTAATAAATATATTTTCTTTAAATTGTGTTTTTTTTTTTTTGATAGTTGTCTTTAGAATGTTTTACTTTTTAGCTTCATCCTGTGTAATTATGGGTTTGCTGTGTGTTGTGTGTGTGTGCGTGAGAGACATACATTAAAATAAATATTAACGAAAGTTTAAAAAAGTCTGTTTTACCTAAAAACTTCTATAATACCTTAGGAAACTAAAGTGGATTCATGGTAGAGCCTCGAGGGGAAAGGGACCACCCACCTAGAATAAATAGCCATTAATATATGAGTTCTTGTTCACATTTTTAGGAGTAACATTTGAGATTATTTTACTTGTGGCTTGACATGTGAACACCATGTTGATATAGATGAGTGGACAAGAAGAAAAGTCATATGAGTGGGAATGAAAGAAGATCCCTTAGTTGAATAGTGGGAAGCTGTTTGTTAAGAATGTTGTAAAAATGGAACAGAACAAGGGGGAGGTGTCATGTGACCATGGAACATTGTGCTGGCCTGAGTTCTGAGGGTCTGGCTGCTCTCTCCCAGAGTTTGTGAAGACCACCTGTCCTTGAAGGGGTTTGCTGATGTGAATGGGGAGAATAGGACCTCCGATAATTTTGAGGCTTTTTGTTGGGTGTTGTTACCTTTAGTCAGTGCTAGTACTAATATTTCTGATAAATGTTCAGCTAGAGGAAAGGCATGAGGGGCATGCCAGTATTTGACTTCATTTAGAAAGTCATTGTCAATATATATTTCAAGGAATTACATTTCATGTAATACATGATTTTTAAGGACCTTGGTTAAAATAAAGTGTGGATCATTTATATTTAATGAATTTTTATTTCCCTTTCAAATGTTTGAACCAGGCATTTCTATTTCAGATTGAACCAGGTAATAGATGAGCTCAGCCTTGTGATCAGAAATGTTATCTCTTATTGTGAAAAGTTTCCATCATCTGATGCATACTATTTGTTTGAAAAGGTGAATATCAGATTATAGTTTCTTGATTTGAAGATGAATACATAATAGAGAACTTGCATTGTAATTTTGGACTGGGCCTAGAAAGATAATTGCTTTATAGTGTTTCTTCTTTAGGAACTTAGTAAATATTGCATTAATTTTATTCTATCTTTAATTTCTGTTAAATGTATTTGGTGTTTTGAGGCAGTATAGTCTTATAATTTCAGCTAGATTTTATAGATGGAGGAATGTCATAAATGTTAGTATTATAATTCTCTTTAATCTGTGTAATATTTTGATTTAGATGTAGAAATTCTAAATTTAACAAGGCTAATGTTTCTGAAGGACCAGTCTCGTGAAACATTCTGCATTGAATTCTTTTGTCATAGAATATCTTTAAAATTTTTAATTGTCTCAAAAGAAATAGGTAATTTGAACTTTTTTGAGGCTCCTGTCAAATGACTGTAGCTCAAGGGAAAAAATGGAAATTAATTAGACTATACCAGGAAAAATATTAAATTGACCAAGTAGTTTCCATTATAAAAACCAAGTGAATACTTGTAATTTAATTTTTACTCTTACATCATAGATTCTGAGAAGTTTGAGATCAGAAAAATATTTTAATCACTTTTTGTCTCTTCTCATCTCTAAAATGAGGGTAATGCTTTTCTTGTAGGGTTATTGCTAGGGTTAAAGTTAATGTGACTGCCTATTTTAATCTAACATTTCTTGAGTTTGAAGTAGTTTAGATTCCTGTTCCCTGGCTTTTAATAATTACATATCTTAAAAACCAGGCCAGTTGCAGTGGCTCACACCTGTAATCCCAGCACGTTGGGAGGCCTAGGTGGGGAGATCGTTTGAGCTCAGGAATTTGAGACCATCCTGGGCAACATAGTGAGACCTCTACTCTACCAAAAGAAAAAAAAAAAAAAAAAGGTAGTATGCAGTCTCAGCTACTCAGGAGGCTGAGGTGGGTGGATCCCTTGAGCCTGGGAGATCTAGGCAGCAGTGAGCAGTGGTGCTATGGCACTGCCATGAGTGGTGATTGTGCCACTGTACTTAGCCTGTGCAACAGAGCAAGACCCTGTTTCAAAACAAAACAAAACAAATCCAGTGCAAGGAAACATTGTAACTATGTAATTGTCACTATGTATTAACTGTATTTTTTGATTATATTAACAATCAGTTTGGAAATGTTCTTTAAATTGAAACAAATGTTTGAACAATGATGTGTACTGTGTTTCCTTACCTTTGATGCATTTTATGGTATTCCAAGTACTTTTGTATTTTTAATCTTGTAAACTTTTTTTTTTTTCTTGAGACGGAGTTTCGCTCTTGTTGCCCAGGCTAAAGTGCAATGGTGCAATCTTGGCTTCCAGTAACCTCCACCTCCCGGGTTCAAGCAATTCTCCTGCCTCAGCCTCCCGAGTAGCTGGAATTACAGACATGCACCACCATACCCGGCTAATTTTGTGTTTTTAGTAGAGATGGGGTTTTTCCATGTTGGTCAGGCTGGTCTTGAACTCCTGACCTCAGGTGATCCGCCTGCCTCGGCCTCCCAAAGTGTTGGCATTATAGGCGTGAGCCACTGCGCCCAGCCCTCATATAAACTTTTTATTTATCTGCATAATAGTTAATATTATAACTATAATGTAATAGTATAATAGGGCATAATAATAGTACCTACCTCATAGGATTATTGTGAAGATTAAGTGAGATATTTTGCATATTCAGCAGTGAATACAGTGCTTGGCACTGTATTTGGTATAAATTACTTGAATTGAAATTACTTGAAATTGAAATTACTTGAAATGAAAGTATTTGGTATAAATTACTTATATTCATTTAAACTGTTTTTCTTTGAAGTCATTTGTGCCTGTTTTTGTTTATAATTATATCTGGTTTTTTTAGAGGAGGTATATCTAGTAAAGTGCATGAATCTTGTGTACAATACTGTACGATGAATTTTTAATATGTTTACATCCATCTAGTCACCTTCTAGATCAATGTGTAGAATATTTTATCACTCTGAAAGTTTCCCTTGTGCCCCTTCCCAGTTTCCTCCCTTTCCTTCCCAGAGGTAATGATTATTTTGACGTCTGATAGGGTATGGCTATGTCCCACCCAAATCTTATCTTGAATTCCCACATGCTGTGGGAGGGACCCGGTGGGAGGTAATTGAATCATGGGGGCAGGTCTTTCCTGTGCTGTTCTCGTGATAGTAAGTCTCATGAGATCTGATGGTTATAAAGGGAAGATTCCCTGCACAAGCTCTTTTTGCCTGCTGCCATCCACGTAAGACTTGCTGCTCCTTGCCTTCTGCCATGATTGTGAAGCCTCCCCAGCCATGTGGAACTGTAAGTCCAATAACCCTTTTTCTTACGTAAGTTGCCCAGTCTCGGGTATGCCTTTATTAGCAGCATGAAAATGGACTAATACAACTTCTGTCACCACAGATTAGTTTTGCCTGTACTTGAACTTCCTATAAGCAGAATTATACAGTATGTACTCTTTTTGTCTGACTTTTTTCGCTTAAAACAGTGTCTTTGAGATTCATCCGTGTAGTTGCATGTATCAGTAGTTTCTTTTTTTAATGATGTGTGATATTCCATTGCATAAATATACTACAGTTTATCCATTTCCTATTAATATTTTGGTTGTTTCCAGTGTTTGACTGTTATGAATAAAACTGCAAATAAAACTGCAGTGAGCATTTGTGTATGTTGTTTGGTAGACATTTGCATTTAGTTATCTGGTATATATCAAGGAGTGGAATTGCTGGGTCATCAGGTAGGTGTATGTTTAACTAACAGATATTGCCAAATAGTTTCCCCAAAGTTCAACAACCAAATTACATTCCTACTTGCAGTTTCCCCCAGCAATGAGAATGTCAGTTGCCACATCTTGCTCAACACTTATTATTGCCCTGTCAGTCTTGTTAAATTTAGCTATTCTGCTGGGTGTGTATATTGGTAAACTGGTTTTAATTTGCATTTCCCTGTTAAGTAATTATCTTGAGCATCTTTTCATATGCATATTGGCCATTTGGAGATCTTTTATGAAGTATACTTGTTCAGTCTTTTTTTTTTTTCCTTAAATTGAGTAGAGACAGGATCTTGCTGTGTTGCGCAGGCTGATCTTCAACTCTTGGCTCAGACAGTCTTCTTCTTAGCCCCCCACAGTGCTGGGATTACAGTTGTGAGCCACTGTGCCTGGCCACTTAATCACTTTTTTTATAATGTTTTTTGATTAATGGAAGTTCTAGTTTTAATGAAATCCAATAAAATACTTCCTTTTTCTTTAACAGTTAATGTTTTTTTTTTTTTTTTTTGGTATTCTGTTCAAGAAATTGTGATCAACACTAAATTCATTAAGATAGTCTAGTTTTTTTTTTTTGAGAAGCTTTTATTGTTTTGCTTTTCACAGTATAGGTCTATACTGTGTCTCTAATTTTTGTATGTACTGTGAGGTAGGAATCAAGGATAATTATTTTCCATATAGATGATCTTGTTGCTCCAGAACTATTTATCAAAAAGACCATGTTTTTTTGAGACAGAGTCTTGCTTGTCGCCCAGGCTAGAGGCAGTGGCCAGATCTCAGCTCACTGCAAGCCCAGCCTGGCCGAGCAAGCATTCTTCCTGCCTCAGCTCTCCCGAGTAGCTGGGACTACAGGCGCCACCTCGGGCCCGGCTAGTTTTTGTATTTTTTTAGTAGAGACGGGGTTTCACCGTGTTAGCCAGGATGGTCTCGATCTCCTGACCTCGTGATCTGCCCGCCTCGGCCTCCCAAAGTGCTGGGATTACAGGCTTGAGCCACCGCGCCCGGCCGTCCATGTTTTCTGTGTGAATTTCCCTGGAGCCTTTGTCAGAAATCAAGGGATTCTGTATGTGTGAATCTATTTCTGGAGTTTTTTTTTTTTTTTTTTTTGGTCTATTGATAATATTATTCTGTCCCCGTGCCAGCACTTAATTTTAATTACTGTAGTTTGTCCTCTAGCTTTATTTTTCTTGAAGATTATCTTGGTTGTTTGCATTTCCGTATTCTTTTTAGAATTGGCCTGTCCGTTCGTTTTCTTTTCTTTTCTGTTCTTTTCTTTTCTTTTCTCTCTTTCCCTTCCTCCCTTTCCTTCCTCGCCTTCCCATTTTAGAGAGAGGGTCTCGCAGTGTTGCTCAGTCTAGAGTGCAGTGGCCTGATCATGACTCATTGTAGCCTCGACCTCTTGGACTCACACACACACACACACACACACATACATATACCACACAACCTGCTGGGATTTTCATTTGGTTTATATAGACTCTATAGATCATTTTGGGGGAGAATTGACATCTTAACATTATAGAGTCTTCTGGATCATGAACATGGAATATTTTCCCATTTATTTAGATTTTCTTTACTTATCTCAGGAGTGCTGCTTTGTAGTTTTCAGTGTAGAAGTCTTGCACATTTTTCATTAGATTTATTACTATTTATTGGTATTTTCTGATGCTGTTGCAAGTGGTATTTTTTTGACAGTAAATAAATGTTTATTGAACTTTACATAATCATGACAATAAAAACATAATAAGTGAATTTTAATTAAACTGAATTGTTTAATTAACATATAGTTGGCATCACTGATGTAGTGTCTTATTTTCTTGATTCATTCTTTTTTTTTTTTTTTGAGATGGAGTTTTGTTCTTGTCACCCAGGCTGGAGTGCAATGGCGCAATGTCGGCTCACTGCAACCTCTGCCTCCTGGGTTCAAGTGATTCTCCTGCCTCAGCCTCCTGAGTATCTGGGATTATAGGTGTGTGCCACCACTCCTGGCTAATTTTTGTGTTATTAGTAGAGAAGGGATTTCACCATGTTGGCCAGGTTAGTCTCGAACTCCTGTCCTCTGGTGATCCACCCGCTTTGGCTTCCCAAAGTGCTGGGATTACAGGCATGAGCCACTGCACCCAGCCTGATCCATTCTTTAGTTAAAAAAAATCAATTAACAAATGCATTTTTAAAAATAAAAATTAAATAATTTTAGGAGCCTTCTGATCTTTTTTGAGGTATATCTTACCTACAGTAAAATACAGAGATCTTAAGTATGCAGTTTGATGAGTTTTTTCCCTAAATATCCGTTCATGTGGCTGCCACCCAGATCGAAATATAGGATATTTCCAGTACCTTCAAGTCTCTTTCCAGCCAGTCCTAGCCTCTTCTTTGTAGGTAACACTGTTACTGAGAAGGCTTTTGTTTACAAATATTTTGTGTCATTATTTGAAACTGAAAAAGTAATTGCTTAAATTATTATAAAATGAGTATTTTCAGTAGAAGTGATAAAGGGTATTGTTTTTTGTGTTGATGTTAACTGGGGTTAAACCGTGATATTTATATGTCTTAGTCTGTTCTGTGGTGTTATAACAAAATACCTGACACTGTAATTTATGAACAGAAATTTATTTCTCATATTTCTGGAGGCTGAAATCTTCAAGATCCAGGTGCTGATAGGTTCAGTTGTCTGGTGAGGGCCGTGTCCTCCAGAGGGGAGGAATGCTGTGTCCTCACATGGTGGAAGGTGAAAAGGCAAGCCAGTGGAATGTTGCTAACACCGGTTTTTTTTTTTTTTTTTTTCTTTTTTTTTTTGAGATGGAGTTTTGCTCTGTTGCCCAGACTGAGTGCAGTGGCACGATGTCAGCTCACTGCAGCTTCTGCCTCCCAGGTTCAAGCGATTCTCCTGCCTCAGCCTCCTGAGTATTTGGGATTACAGGCATGTGCCACCATGCCCGGCGAATTTTTGTATTTTTGGTAGAGATGGGGTTTCACCATGTTGGCCAGGCTGGTCTTGAACTCCTGACCTCAAGTGATCTGCCCACTTCAGCCTCCCAAAGTACTGGGATAATAGGCGTGAGCTACCACGCCAGGCCTAACGCCTCTTGTATATGGTCCTTAATCTCATTCACAAGTGGAGGAGCCCTCATGACCTAATCACCTCTTCAAGACATCACCTCTTAATGCTGTTCACATTTGGCAACACCTGAATTTTGGTGGGGACACATTCAAACTATAGCACCAGGAGCATTATTCTCTTTTCCACTTCGTGGGGGATATAATTTGACCAGTGTTGTAAAGTTGTATAGTGAGAAGCTCACTAGTGAAGTTTTTGGTATGTATATTTAATTGCCCTAGTGAATGTTCCTTTGATCAACTTTTCTTGTTAACATTTCCAAATATACTTACTGCTTCTAGCACAGTAGACTATCTCCAGCAAAAATCTGCTTATCAGGTGTTTTGGTTAGTGGTAAAAAATTGAGAAATTGAGTTTGGGGAAAAATTGACAGTAGAAAGGTGGGAAAGATTGGACTCTAGCAATAGTCTAATTTTGTACGTTAAGTAGTGAACCTAGCACATATCAGATGTTTAGTAAGTAAGTGATAAATACGAAACCACAAGTCCAGTCATGTCAGAAGATATCTGCTTGGTTTTCCAAAAGTGTGAATTATTTCCTGCTTTTAGTTTTTTCCTATCACACACAGACGAGCATTATATGCACGCACATGTACATATATGTTTTTAAAACTTTTAAATTGGAGCATAATGTAACTTAGAGAAAAATGCACTAATTATAATATATAAAAATTTCACAAAGTGAACATATTTGTTTACTAGAGTCCCCTTTGTGCTTTCTCCCATTCACTCCTCTCCCCAAGAGTAACCGGTATCCTCACTTCTAACACTGCAGATAAGTATGTAAATGTAATAATACAATATGTGCTGTATTCATCTGACTTCTTTTTCTCAGCATCAGGTTTATGTTATCTATTCATATTGTGTAGGGAGCAATAATTATTTCATTCTCATTGCTGTCGTATAGTACTCAATTAGCTTAGGGGAAACTTAATCTGCTGTATTTTTTTCTTCTTAAAGCGGCTTTAATGTAGGGTTGGGGTGGCTTTCCTAATTGTCAGAAACTGCTTGCTGCCTGGAGGCTACTGGGAAGGAGGAACATGTTCTTCTAGGAACCAGTGAATCAACTTGGTGATGAAGAAGCTACCTCCATACATTTCCCCTGTGCCTTCTGAAATGTATTTACTTTTGCTAGTAGAAAGTTGTTGATTTTTCAGGTTTGTTTTTTAGGGTTATATAGTAACAGTAATAGCATATATTGAGCTTTATATTAGGTACAAGTACTATGCAAAGTGATTTCCTTAAATTACCTGTTTTTATTTTCATGAGAACTGATGTTTTATTAATGTTCTGGAGAGTGAGGTCTTGGTCGGTGCGAGTGAACACATCCTTTAAACGGATGTTAGGCTGTGGCCTCCATTATCTAACTGCTTATTCTTTTCATGTGTAGGTATGTCATTGATGGTGCCACTGCTCTTTGGTGTGCAGCTGGAGCAGGACATTTTGAAGTTGTTAAACTTCTAGTCAGCCATGGAGCCAACGTGAATCATACCACAGTAACTAATTCAACCCCCCTGCGGGCAGCATGCTTTGATGGCAGACTGGACATTGTGAAATACTTGGTTGAAAATAATGCCAACATCAGCATTGCCAACAAATATGACAACACCTGCCTAATGATTGCAGCATATAAGGGACACACTGATGTGGTCAGATACCTTTTAGAACAACGTGCTGATCCCAATGCTAAAGCACATTGTGGAGCCACAGCATTGCACTTTGCAGCTGAAGCTGGGCACATAGATATTGTGAAAGAGCTGATAAAATGGCGTGCTGCTATAGTAGTGAATGGCCATGGGATGACGCCATTGAAAGTAGCTGCCGAAAGCTGTAAAGCTGATGTCGTTGAACTGTTGCTCTCTCATGCTGATTGTGACCGAAGAAGTCGGATTGAAGCTTTGGAACTCTTGGGTGCCTCCTTTGCAAATGACCGTGAGAACTATGACATCATAAAGACATACCACTATCTATATTTAGCCATGTTAGAGAGGTTTCAAGATGGTGATAACATTCTCGAAAAAGAGGTTCTTCCACCAATCCATGCTTATGGGAATAGAACTGAATGTAGAAATCCTCAGGAACTGGAGTCCATTCGGCAAGACAGAGATGCTCTTCATATGGAAGGCCTTATAGTTCGGGAACGGATTTTAGGTGCTGACAATATTGATGTTTCTCATCCCATCATTTACAGGGGAGCTGTTTATGCGGATAACATGGAATTTGAGCAGTGTATCAAGTTGTGGCTTCACGCCCTGCACCTCAGACAAAAAGGTAACAGGAACACCCACAAGGATCTTCTTCGATTTGCTCAAGTTTTCTCACAAATGATACATTTGAATGAAACTGTGAAGGCCCCAGACATAGAATGTGTTTTGAGATGCAGTGTTTTGGAAATAGAACAAAGTATGAACAGAGTGAAAAATATATCAGATGCTGATGTCCACAATGCTATGGACAATTATGAATGTAATCTCTATACCTTTCTGTATTTAGTATGCATCTCTACCAAAACGCAGTGCAGCGAAGAAGATCAGTGCAAAATTAACAAGCAGATATACAACCTGATTCACCTTGATCCCAGAACTCGTGAAGGTTTCACCTTGTTGCATCTGGCTGTCAATTCCAATACTCCGGTTGATGATTTCCACACCAATGATGTCTGCAGCTTTCCAAACGCACTTGTCACAAAGCTCCTACTGGACTGTGGTGCAGAGGTGAATGCCGTGGACAATGAGGGAAACAGTGCCCTTCATATTATCGTTCAGTACAACAGGCCCATCAGTGATTTTTTGACCTTGCACTCCATCATCATTAGCCTAGTTGAAGCTGGAGCTCACACTGACATGACGAATAAACAGAATAAGACTCCGCTAGACAAAAGTACAACTGGGGTATCTGAAATACTACTTAAAACTCAAATGAAGATGAGTCTCAAGTGCCTGGCTGCCCGAGCAGTTCGGGCTAATGACATTAACTACCAAGACCAGATCCCCAGAACTCTTGAAGAGTTTGTTGGATTTCATTAAGTGACTGGATATGTAAAGTCGTTTAATGTGGTGCTAAAAAGTAAAGGACTTTAATCACAGACAGTAGAATTATGTGTTCATAAATTCTGCTTTTCTTTCCACTACCCTTCCTCCCATCCCATCCTTCCTTAGTTCTGTATTTGTTTTTCTTGCCTCATGATAATTGATTTCAGACAGACTTTAAACAAAGCCACATAGTTTTGGTGTAACGATAAGGTATTTGGATATTGGTCACCTATTTGTCTTTTTTTTTTTTTTTAAAGGAACAGATATAAAATTGTTTATGTAACAAGGGACATTTATAATTTCAAGTTGATAATGTTTTAAACAGCTGCTTACAAAAGTATTTCTGTTAAGCCTATGTCAGCATGTTATCCATGCAGCAGTTTTGAGGATTTTATGAAGAAAAAGAGCTAAAAAGGAACATTAAAAGGAATGGGATATCCAGGTGTTCTGCACATGCCAAACTGCTGCAGATAGTTTTCACTCTTCCATTATTTATACGGAGTGATGCAGCATATTTTAGCATTCAGGAGGATTTAAAAAAAATAGCTGCAGATTAATCTGGAAAATATGCTAATTTAATAGTTACAAATTTGTAAAGTTAAATCCATTTGAAATTGTTGCATTATGCTGGGTAGTATATACAAAATGGTTATCATCTTAAACCAACTTTTCAGAGAATCTTGATGGACTCTGCCTTTAGGCTTGAATTCTTCAAAGTCTATTTTAATGAAATTTATCTAAATTGCAGCAGTCTATTTGATTCAGCTCATAGACATGTAAAAATTATGAATGCTGTTTTCTTATGAAACAAATTGTCACAGTATAGCTATACATTCTATTTTTGTCCCCTTTTCCCTTTTCCTCCTATATCTTTTAAAATTTGGAAACGACTTTTCCAGAAGGCATTATTTGTGCCTCCCTAATAAGGTATTTTTATTTATGACAGATGAAAAGGAACCAGGATATTTTTGAATTTTTTCACTTTCTTAGTCTGTGACAAGAAGTAGAAATATCACTAGTGTGGTATAGGAACTTACGTGTTTTTTTATGATAAAAATAATTCTTAATGCCACTTGAAAGGTAATTTTGTCTGAGCTGCAAATTTTTCAACCACAAAATGTCACTTATTCCTACAGGCTATACAGAGGTCTTTATGGTTTTTTGGTTTTGTTTTGTTTTAATGGCAACATTTTAACTGTCAAACTAAAAGGGTATTCTGTGATTATCTTTTAAGCATTACAAAAATTCAAGTGAAAGTTATACGCTTATTTCTATTGATGTTAAAAATGATAATGAAAGCAAAATTAGCTGTATCTGTAATTTTCTCTCTAGTGCCAAATGAATGCCTTAGCTACTCATAGTGCATGGTACTGTAAGTGAAGACCTGCAGCTTCTTTTTTTTTCCTTTAATGAAAAGCATTATAATGATGTAGCAGCATCAGATATAAACTTAAAAAAAATAAGGTTTCAATTAACACTTTATGTATGGATAATGCTTTGTAAAGTATAAGAGAAAGGTTGCAGTTGGATCAGTATAAAACAATGACCAAGCCAAAATCAGCACCTAGGGCCTTAAATAAAATAGAAATACCCCACAAAATGAAATATTTTGAAGGGTGGGAGGGGACAGAAGGGGGGACTATCCCCCAAGGATGCAAGATACTTTTTACAGTTGCTATCATTATACTTTGTGTGTCTTCTTGCTTCAGTTAGGAATGTTTTCATGGTAAATTCTGTCATGGTAATAGATTTCTATTTTCCTAACCTGAGATTTTACAAGGAAGGTTTTTAGGTTGGCTTAAACGGAGGTATTTGAGTGAGCCCTAATTTAAAAATTACCAGACTTGATCCTCCTGGTATGAGTCAAGGAAATACTGTACCTTGCTCTTAGCAACTCTCAGTGGCCTGAAAGAGAAAATGCTCTTCTTCAAGGTGAGTGAATCATGCTTTTTCCACAGTTCAGATCAGACCCTTTATTTTTCAAACTACAAGGCCTGCTTATTGGACAGTCTAAGGAATAGCTTTGATACTTGGTATTCAGTTGATTCCATTATTAATGTATATCATTTTTATTTAAACATCAAAACTTAAAATATCAGATAATGTTGCATGTTTTAAAAACACATTTCATCCCTTTGGCTACCCAGGACCAGCACTATTTAAGACACTGCTTATTTATAAAATGAGGATAACGATTATATGTACATATTCAGACATCAAAATTTAATGACATTCTATTTTGAGAAGGGAAGACAATGCTGGAGAAAGTAAAACTGTTGATTGAAATGCTGACAGGTTGGAGAACGAATTTGAAGACAGTGGAATAAACTATGAACTATGCTAATGGTAATTAGTTTTTTTTTTGTTTGTTTAGTATAGTGGTAAATTGTGTAGTATCCTGCTGAGAATCTAATTCTATCTTGTAAAATCAATCCAAATGTGTATTGTGAAACATCTGTATAAAATCATTTTTGAAATAAGTGATCTACATGCCTGTTTTTTTAAAATGTTTTTGGTAGAATTGTTTTAAAATATGTTTAGCCAGACCCTTCCCCAACTTAATTTTTTTTTTTAAAAAAAGGAAAATAGGTAAGAAAATGATAGTTCTATATCTTAGCCCTCTGTGAACTCTAGGCTGTCTCCATTTTGCAGCCACTTTGGTCATTTGATGTTTACTATTGGTATACGTATGCTTTGAATTGTATCTCTTCATTGATGGTATTACAGATTCAACCAAAACTTCTCTGTCCTGTTCAGTAATAGTTATATAAATCTGGATGAGCTAGGGAGGCCCAGGTGGATGTTTTCATTCGCAAATCATGAGAAGCTTAAGTGGGTTTTATGCACTTGATAGAGTTGGCAAAATTGAGCTATTGAGTTTAAGTTAACTATTTAACTCAAGGAATGGGCAGCAAACCCATCCCCTCAATTGATAAAGAAGGGGGAACGTTTTTACATTAGAACTGACACTGACAACATAGCTTTTTCAGTCCACCCTGGTTGCTCTAGTAGGCCACAGCCCAATCATGTTAAGGTTCTTTGCTGTGGGAATTTTAAATAAACCAAACCCAAAAGCAGACCATCTGTAAGCTTTGGTCTGCTTGTTTCTGAGAAGGGTTTTATTTCATTATACTAATAGTGGACTAACAATTGGTAATTGTGAGAACTTAGGTATGATAGCATTGTTTGAAGTAAAATATGATTTGGGGGCAGCAGCTTTCTAAATACCAACTCTGTTTGACAAATGTTTTGAAAATTGAAATTTCAAGGGAGCAACACCCTGTCAAGAGTTTCCACTATAGTTGAGGCAGCTACTTTATGAATAAGACCACTTTGGGTTGTTTAAGCAGAAGCATTTCTTTTTTTTTTTGGAATGGGGTGGGGTGAGGAGTGAGTTGCCAGACCTTTGATTACAGTTTGCTGGTTTAGAAACAGCCAGTCAGTGGCTGAATTAGTGAATAGATGAATGAAAGTATAAAGGACTTGTTTTTTTATGGTAGATTATCTGTAAGAATCTTAAATGTTCCTTTTCAGATTAGTCAGATGTGTTGATGCACACATGACTATTCTGTTTTTCTCACTGACTATACTATAACATTAAAAAGGGGTTAAAGAAAACAAAACTCTGCCTTTTGTGCTATGAAACATTTTTAGTCCAGAGGTTTTAAGCTATGTGTCCATTCCTGCTCTGAAAATGCATAGCTTTTTCTGGATGTCATCTCTTGAAAGTAGAAAACTCCTATGTGTGTATCACATTGCAGGGCTTTCTTATGTATTTCTGGCAGACTTTCCCAAATCTTTAGATGGACTGGGTTGTACAGCATGCCCTCCCCCAAATATGGGATCTGAAATAAATACTACACTATTGATAGTGGAGATATATTAATTTTTAAAACTGTAAAGTAAATGTGGTCTCTAGTCTAGGTTTGTGGTGTGTACCTTTGTGTTAATGTATAGGGAAGAGACAATGACTTGATGGTTATGGGGAGTGTATCTTGATGTGTGTACAGGGGTAAGTATTGCTAAATTATTAACAGCTTTTATTCAGGGTGAGTTATGTGATGAATGGCCTAATCAGAAAAATGAAGGAGCAAAGATGCAAGCTTGCCAAGTGATGAAATGAACACGATTTTGTATCTATTTTTTATCAGGTGTTGTAAAATTTGTGCATGGCTTTTTTTTGTTGTTGCTTAGTAACTGGTAGAGAAGAAAAGATGAGGAAAGAAACTCAGCTTTCCTCACTAATCTTTTCAGAGGTACACAGTTAGGGAGTAAAATCTGACTGGCCTAATCGATGGAAAAGACCCTGTCCTTTTCACCCCATCCTGCAATCCTCCGTGTAGAGGAACTACATTGTTGTATTCTAGTAATTCACTGTGATTTATAACAAACCAGTGATGTCATTCTATTGTGCACTTTTGTCAAACCATTTATGTGACTTTAATAAACATAGTAAACTTGCTGACTGCACCAGAGGTCCATTAGTGATTTATATATTGCATGACATTTTCTATTTTGAGTTTGACATGTAGAGTCATTTTTAGTTTCATGGCAATTGACAGTCCTAATAACTCAGCTAATTTGAAACTAACAATCTTGCTGTGTAAAAGGAAAAAATGGTGTTTGTGTTCAGTAAATGTTTGAAAAAAACTACTTTGAGGTTTGTGTCTTTATTATTCAGTGTGCCTTAGTTGCGATGTTCTTTTGTTGAGTGCCTTAAAGTTGTCAAAGTTATATATGTGCACGGGAAAAAATTCAAATAGTAAAGGAAAATTCAAATATATTTTTTTAAAGTTCCCTTTTCATCTCTTCCCGCCTCCCATTTGGACTCTGCAGAGACAATCACTATTATTAGTTTTTTGAGTAGCTTCCCAGAATGTTTCTGTGCACATATGTATTATTTCTCCTTTTCAGTTTTAAAATGCAACACTATTCTGTATCTTATCTTTTTCATGTAATATATCTTAGGCATTTTTCATTTCTATATGTATAGATTTTTAAAACAACTTCATAGCATTTAATTCTGTTGATGGATTGAAAATGTATTTAACTAGATTGTATTGATGGACTTTAGGTTTTCAGTTTGTGATATTTCAAATAATGATGCAGTCAACATCCTTAAGTACAATACTTATAGGACATATTCATTCCTAGCACTGGAACTTGGTTTAGTGACTACTTAAAATCTTTTTTTTTTTTTTTTTTTTTTTTTTGAGACGGAGTCTCGCTCTGTCGCCCAGGCTGGAGTGCAGTGGCCGGATCTCAGCTCACTGCAAGCTCCGCCTCCCGGGTTCCCGCCATTCTCCTGCCTCAGCCTCCCGAGTAGCTGGGACTACAGGCGCCGCCACCTCGCCCGGCTAATTTTTTGTGTTTTTAGTAGAGACGGGGTTTCGCCGTGTTAGCCAGGATGGTCTCGATCTCCTGACCTTGTGATCCGCCCGTCTCGGCCTCCCAAAGTGCTGGGATTACAGGCTTGAGCCACCGCGCCCGGCCGACTACTTAAAATCTTGACAGAAGTTACCAAATTGCCTTCCATCTCTCTGCATCTTTATTGACATCAGATATTACTTAATCATTTAGTTTTTTCAAAGTTGTGATTAATGAAAAATAGTATTTCATGGTTTGATTTGTGCGCCTTTATTATGAGTAACGTTGAACACTTTCATATATTTATTGACTATGTTTGCCTTGGGGTTGTGTTTTTTTTTTTTTTTTTCCCTACTTGTTAGAAGTTCCTTAGAAGTTTGAGTACATTTTCTCTGTCATATAATAGTTGCAGTTTATTTACTTTATGGTACTTCTGTATCCAAAGTTTACTTTTTTCTATAGTCAAATTTATCACAATTTAAAAAAATGGAGTCTTGAGTGTTAGATCCTGCTTGTAAGGCTGTCTCTATTCCAAGTTGTATGTCTTTCCCCCCCCACCCATGATCTATTTGAAAGAGACACTTTTATGGCTTCCCTTCCCTTCTTTCTCCTTCTCTTCTTTGGTTTAAAATTTTGATTTTCCTAGAATTTGTTTGGTTTTTGTTTGTTTGTTTGTTTTTTGAGACATGATCTCACTCTATCACCCAGGCTGGAGAGTGCAGTGGTGCCATCATGGCTCACTGTAGCCTTGATCTTCTGGGCTCAAGTGATCCTCTCACCTCAGCCTCCCAAGTAGCTGGGACTACAGGTATGTGCCACCATGCCCAGCTAATTCTTTTTTTGGGGGGTATTTTTTGTAGAGATGGGGTTTTGCCATGATGCCTAGGCTGGTATTGAACTCCTGGGCACAAGCAGTCCTCCCACCTCAGCCTCCCAAAGTGTTGGGATTACAGACATAAGCCACCACACCTGGCCTTGGACTAGTATTTCTTCATTTGTCTTTTTTAAGTAGAGAGGTGGGAGTAGCTAACTTTTTTCATTATTATGTGTTTATTTTTCCAGATGAAGTTTGGTGTCATTTCATCATGTTAAGAGATTATTTCGTTTAGCATTGAATTAACAGATTTAGGGACATCTGTGCAGTTCTGCATTTCTGAACCTTTTTTTTTAATCGAAAAGAAAGCTGTGTCTGGTTAGGTAAAGCATACACCTCTATCCAGAATTTGCTTGGTTTTTTTTTAGGTTTTTCTTTTTAATGAAGGTCTTACAACTATTTTCCTTTTATTAGCACTACGTACTTCTAAATATTAATGTTTTTACAAAAGCACTGCACTTTTTTTTTTTTTTTTTTAAGGAAATACATTTTCAGTTACTTCTTTTGGATGTCCCAGATACACTAATCATTTGCAAGTAACAGTAATTTGGCCTTCTCATTTCCAGCATTCACACCTCAGGAGAGTATTAAAGGGTGGTATTGGAGCACACCCTCAGGACATGTTTGTTTTCAAATTTAGATTCTGAGTGGCCATTCCATTCTCTATAGAGATCTGAAAAAAACAGTGCAGCCCTCTCATTTTATAGTTCAGGACACAAGCCCAGAAAGGCCGCACAAGGACTAAGTGTGTCATAACCGAGAGTGGGCTCTGGGTCTCTTGACCCACTGAGCAGTGCTCCTTCACTATGAGATGCCAGTACTAGGGAAGCTCACCTTCAGATCTCTGCTGGGTCACTCCCCGGCTGCAATACCTAGTGAGACCATGGAAATCATCCAGACAGGTTTTAAAACATTTTTTTCTTTGTTTCAAGTAGTGTCTGCTGTATGACAGATGACTAAAGAAAATACTGGCAGTACTATATTCCTTCAGATACTTGACCTAGAACATTTCAGTATGAGAGAGGCAAACTTTAGATGGTTCAGAAAACCTTAGCTTGTTGGCAAGTTTAGACAAAAATACATTTTCTAATTTGCCTGTGCTTTAAAACTTTGGTGTGCTCAGTCCATCAGAGGGGAGGACTGGGGTTTTGCTTTTGCCTTAATCAACGGCAAGATACTCTTGCAAATTGGTGCTTCCTGAACACCTACTGTATTTCAGGCACTGCACCACAGATACACATACAAAAATAAGAGACCAGCCTGGGCAACAAAGTGAGACCCCCTTTCTACACAAATTTTTTTAAAAAATTAGCTGGGCATGGTGGTGCACGTCTATAGTCCCAGCTACTCGAGAGGCTGAGGTGGGAGGATCACTGAAGTCCAGGAGGTCGAGGCTGCAGTGAGCTGTGATTGTGCCACTGCACTCTAGCCTGGGTGACAGGACGAGACCCTGTCCCAAAAATAAAAATAAGAAAGATGGTCTCTGTCCTTGATAAGCTTGTTCTCCAGTTAGATGCACCTATTTGAAATTTGATTTTCTGTATTTCCTCTAATTTTCTAAACAAAAACAAGTTATTTTTTGACTCTGGCTTGGGCCACCTTCTGAAAACATTTCAGACACATCACTAAGTTGCTGCACATCTTTTTAAATGCAGTGCCAGGGAGATAGTCCAGGAGTTTGAGACCAGCCTGGGCAACATGGCAAGACCCTGTCTCTACAAAAAATACAAAAATTAGCTGGGTGTGGTGTGTGCCTGTAGTCCCAGCTACTCGGGAAACTGAGGTGGGATTGCTTGAGTCCGAGAGGCAGAAGTTGCAGTGAGCTGTGATGGAGCCGCTGCACTCCAGCCTGGGCAACAGAGCGAGACACTCTCAAAACAAACCATGCAAAGCTGATTAGAAAGGGTAAGTCCCTCAATGATAGTGCTCCTCCTTTAAAAATAACTTTCTGCTTGTACTCTACTTTGGACTTGGTAAGTTTGCTAGGTACAGTTTAGCATACATCTTATTGAAAAGTTTTAGAGTCCAGGTGCAAGGCTTATAATTCTCTCTTCATGCTAAATCAGCAAGGCTCTGTTCCTACTTCAGTTTCAGTTTTGGAACATGCTGTCCTATTTTAGCATGATGTTGAAACTAATTGAATAGACAGTGACACAAAAACACTCTGCAGATTTTAATGTGGCCAATTAGGCCTGGCTGTCCTTTGAGAAAAGAATCTAGTTGATGTTAACACTAACATAAAGATAGTTTGGGAGGTGTTTTTTTTTGTTGTTTTTTTTTTTTTTGTTTTTTGTTTTTTGGTAACAAGGAGTGCAGAATAAAAGGCTGGAACCACATTAGCTAGCTGAAGGTAAAAGCAAAGACCAGTATGGTGTTGAATAAAAACAGGGGACCATTCATACTAATGGCTGTATTTAAGGCACCCAAGGCACATTTGGGTGGTGGGGAGACTGCTTGTTGGGGGTGAGGCATGGGTGCAGTGAGCTATGCCAGGAAAGGAACATGATTAAGCCAGCGGTCTCCATTACAGGCTGCTTGGCATCCTGGGCTTGAAGCCAGGGGACTGACTCAAGTCTAGTGTCTTATTCTCAGACAATATTGATGCTAAAACCTTTTGAATACTGATGGAGGTAGCAGTTTATCTTGTAAAGACCTCTAGGGATGGAAAGGTCCACACCGTCTTCCAGAAGCTCTTCCACATGTCCCTGGGCAGAGCTATTCCATAGTGTCTCTGTTGTGTTTGCGTTAGCACTTTGCTCTTTTCACCTAGATACCTGTCATGTGAAGAAACATCACCTTCCTTAACAAAAGTAAAAGCCAGAAACTCCACTGGGATTTTTGCTGATTTTCTTTGCTGGCTGCCACCAAGATAGTCCTCAGCACAGCTGAAGGGCATCTAAAGACAGGCCTGAGAAACTGACGTTGAAGATTAGAGAATAGCAGAATATTACTATAATATTATAGCAGAATATTATAGCTGTTATGTAATGTTAAATCCAGAGGGCTGTTCTATAAGTTTAATGTGCTTAGAATTACCTCATAGAACTTGGGTCTGTGAAGTCCGAGGAGGAACTTAGGCGTCTGTGGTCTGACTGAGGCAGTCCTGGGACCACTCTTGGAGAAGCTCAGCTCTGCAGAGATCATCTGCTTTATGAGGCACAATGGGCTTGGGCACAACCCCCTCTTTCTTCATCTTCTAGCTTGGATATTCACTTACCTGTTGGTGACAACTCTCAGCCATTAGAGTCATCTAGGGACGTTGGAAACAAATTTGGCCCCTCTCCCAACCAGTGAAATTGGGATCCATAGTGGGTCGGGCCCTTGCAGTGGTCACTTTGAAAGCTCCCAGGTGGTTCTAAGGTGCAGCCAGGATTGAGAAACACTGTTAGCATAGACTTTGCTCCCTATAAGATGCATCTTTGTTTGCTCTACCAGGCACTCTTAAGGCTCATATTGGACATTTATACTTCAGAGTAAATAGATTCAGAAAGGGAGACTTGATAACAGAAATTGAGAGGCTAAGGGTCTTGATACAACTTTCAGTTTGCCTACCTTTTGACCACTTAGTTGGTCTTGGTGTAGGTCTGGGGAAGGGTGTGAAGGGACTGTGGAGTTCTGGAATAAGGGCTGCCTGCCTCTGACTGCGAGTCCAGAGGTTGCAATTCAGTGACCTCTGGGCTGCATTTGACCAGAGTACATTCTGTTTGGCCTGCACTGTGGTCACAGGTAGCAGTTTTTAAAAATATGAATGCCAACCTCTAAAAATCAGGTTTTCCATAAGAGCATTCTCTCAGATCTGATGGTATTTGATGGAAGACTTGGTGCTAAATCAAACAATGCACTTGTGAATGGGGGTTCATTAGTTCTTATTTAGCCAGGTTACCCCATTCATAAGAGTGATGACTGAAATGGAATATGATTTAGCAACATTTCCTTCTGATTCTATTAGAAGGCAATGGGTTTTGATACTCAAATTTTAGTTTCACCATTTTCACCTTTTGCTGCACATCAAGCCCTTCTGAGGCTGCGCTCGGATGACAGAATCTGGCTTGGGAGACAGCAGTCCTAGGTTTAGCTTTGGTTCTGCTGTGGGAGCCTAGGGCTCTCTCTGGTGCTCAGTGTCCTCATTTATGCAAAAACAAGATCAAATTATTTCCACGGTTCTACTTATTGGGATTCCAAGACATGAATGGCACAAGAACAGAATGGAGACGCCTTGGTTGAAGTCAGAGTGTAAGAGGGTTAACAATGAAACTGGCCTGGAGAAGTCTGGGAGGCGTGAGAGGGAAGAGCTGGAACCAAGGGCAGAAGCTACAGTGAAACATTTGGGTCCTAACCATCCACACTGGCCATAGATGGAAGGGCGATCTTGGGAGAGAGAGCACTCCACCCCTGGAGACGCCACACAGAAGCCAGGCAGCCACTTGGAGGGCATGTTGTGGGCAGCAAATAGCAGATGAGTCCCTTCCGACATGTAGCGGGGAGAAAGCAAGGAACCCCCTCAGCTACTTCCTCTCCTTCAAAGCGGAGTGTGGCTCACTGTGATGTGCTCTGCCCACAGAATGGGATGTCAGTGCTTGGTTGTTTTTAAACACTGTATTTTTAATTTTTCAAAAATATTCACGACAGTAAAGGTCGTACTGTGCACAGGGGGACAGATGCCTTTGATGTGTCCCCCTTTCATTTCTACCTCAAAACAAGGTTAAGGCATAAATTACTCCGCTGGGCAGCAGGCATGCCCCTTGTCCTTGGGGCATTATCACTGGTCATACCACTTGTCCTGGGGGCCGGCGGATGAGATATTTGCCACCGAGGCTGCACAGGCTCCAGGAGTCCTTGCACGTGCTTTATTCAGTGCATTCCAGAGGGCACCCCTCAACAGCGCTGGCCAAGCCCTTCCCTGTGCACTGGTTGGCATAAGGGAAGGATGGGAGGCAGTGTGTATGTGTAGGGAGGGGCTGATACAGGGAGGGGAGGCTCCCCACCCCTACACCTGCTGCCCAGCTGCAGCCGGGCCAGTGCGTCCATGTCTAGGGGCAGCCTGCAGCAAGAAGACATGTGGGAATGCACAGCCCCAGGGATTGTGTCATCCACATGCTTCCCATGAGGTACCTGGGAACAAAAGTGGCCTGGGAGGGTTGGCAGCTGAGAGCAAGGGGCCACAATTGGTGGGGGAATGTGTGAGTTGCGGTCAACGTGAATGCACGTGGGTGCAGAGCCCGGCTGCCTCTCATCTCAGGGCAGCGTCCAGTATCCTGGTCCCACTTGTCTGGCCATCAGTCTCCGCATCTCAGAGTCTTTCTTCATCCCTGGCTCGCAGCTGTCGCCATCAAGCCCTTGGGCTTGGGTTCATTCTTCGGGAGCCCCAGGGGCCTATCTATGGGGAAGGGAGTGGGTATGACTTGGGAGCCAATGGAGGGGTGGGAAGGGTGAGAGAAAAGGGCAGACTTCAGATCTGTTCTGTCTTGGGTCCTTCTGGAACTAGAGGCCTGGAGTGTGCAGATTGGGTTCGTATTTACAGTCTTCCTCCCTGGGTTTCTTTGAAGGATGGGGATAATTACGAATTCCTAGCACCTTAGTAGCTGGGGCAGCAAATGCCCTCCAGAGAGCCTGAGGGAGGCCTTGGCGTGGGCCTGGGTGTGTGTGTGGGGGTGTGTCCCTTTAAATCCCTAGGGGTCTGTGTTGAAGGTGTCCCAGCCTCCCAGCAGGGCAGTTCCACTGAAAACCAGCTTGAGTTCCATTCTGGAGGGAGCAGGCGCCATTGCTCAGGAGATGAGGTCAAGTGCAAAGCCAGCTGGCTTCCTCTCCGCTCCAGCTCGGTGGGGCCACAGGCCTGGGTCTGAACACTGCCTGGACAGGTGTCCTGGCCCCCATCAACTCAAAGTCTCCTCTGGAGCCTCACTCCAGCACTTTGGGGGTGGGGTCCAGACCAGGCTCCCTCCTGCGCCTGGCACTTTTAAAGAAGCCGAGCTGTGAGGAAGCAAAGGGAGACGTCTCAGAGGAGGACAGGGTGGACAAGGCCTACCCCTGCTTTCCCTCCACTACCCTTCCTCGAGATTCCTCCCTCAGGGCTTCCTTGAGTACCCCAGCTCCTTCTGAGCACCCCTCCTCCAGAACTGCCTCTGTGGACTGGAACACAGTGGATGAGACCGTGGGCGGCATACAAGAAGTCATGCTGGCTCCCACACCTTGCTGTGTGACCAGCCCCAGCCAACATCCCTCTCTGGGCCTCCTTCATCTGTAGCACGAGGAGGCTGAGACAAGGGGTTTGTAACCAGAGCTTCAGAGACAGAGATGGACTTTGGGAGGTTTGTTAACAGCTTGACATTGTTGGAGAAATTTTGTGCAGTTGTTTGTACTTGCTTTTTTTTTCTTTCTCTATTAATAGGAACCTTAGTTCTCATCAGGTTCTCAAAGGCACCCACAGATAGGTCAGAGCCGTAGTCTGAGTGCCCTGTGTTGGCCCTAACCAATGTGTCTGCTGTGGTGAGGGGGTGGGGTGCCAGCTCCCTTGGAGAGGAGAACATGGCAGCGGCCACGAAGCTCCAGGGGCTGGAGCCTGAGCCCACCAGCCAGGATGCTGCTCCTTCCCTCCCCTGCGGGGGCCCTCACCTTCCACAGTGCCAGGACCAGCAGGGCCAGCAGCAAGAGGCCCCCCAGGGTGCTGCCCACAATGATCCAGATGGGGACCTGCCAGTCCTCTTGCTTGGAGATCTCAAACACGATCTGCAAAGGGATGGGGGCCAGGCCAACAGCATTACTGTTCTGGGGCTGGGGTGGCAGCATGGGAGGGGCAGGAGGGTGGAGACAGCTGGCACCTGGTGGGAGAGCTGCATCCTCTTCTTCAGGGGGATGCCAGAGGGATGGGTGGACAGGCCAGCCGAGGCCTCAGGACGACCAGCACCTGAACAGCCGACACTGGGTTCAGTGGCCCAGGTGATCCCGCCTCCTTGAGACACTTGCTGCCTTTGGCCTCAGGCCCCACCACTCCCTGGATCCTCCTCCCACCACATGGGCTACTCCTTCTCCCTTTGCTGCCTCCGCATTGCCTCCCGCACTTCTAAAGGTCAGTGTGTCCCGCGGTTCAGTCCTTGCACCTCTTCTTTTTCTAGAGTCACTTCCTGGGTGAACTCAGGGCTGACTTTCCCACGAGTCACGGTAGGCATGGTGCCAAGGCCCATAACACTTTTAGGAGCCCATGAAAATGTTTACATTTCTTTTTAAATTAGAGGAAAAAATGGAATAAAATCCAGCTTGGATAACATTTTTTTGTCTTTGTGCCAACACAGTTATAAACCATAATTTTAAATATTTTTTTCCCGTGGAGAAAGGCGTCCCAAAGGCAAAAGTGGCCAGGGCTGGGAAGGTCAGAAAGCAAGTCCAGGCCAGCTCCCTCAGTCCTGTGGCTATCACCGTCTACACGCCGACTGCTCTCACATTTCTGTCTTCCGCCTGGATTCTCCACTGAATTCCAGGCTCATACCGACCGTCTCCTGGCCTGCCTGGCAACTGTAACAGGCCCCTAACCAAGCTCTTAACACCCCAGCCCCTCAAGCCTGCTCCTTCCAGTTCTTTCTCACCTAAGCAAATGGCAGCACTATCCCCCCACACTGCTTAGGCCAGAAGCCACATATCCATCACTGACCCTAACTCTCACCCACACGGAGCCCAGCAACAAAGTGTGTCCACTCTATCTTGGAAACACCTGGAATGTGGCCACTCCTCCTACCTCCTGGACCTGAGCGCCCTCACATCTCCTCTGGAGACTACAGCGCTGCCCGACTGCCTCACCTCTGCAGTCTGTTCTCAGCACAGCAGCTAGAGGGATCCTTCTAACCAGGAAGGCAGGCCCATGCTCTGCTCTGCTCAAGCTCGCTCGGAGTAAAAAGTGCAGTCCTGGCCCTGGCCTGCAAGGCCCTCCCCTTTCTGGTCCCACCTGTCTTGCTGACCTCACTTCCTGCTCCCTCTCACTCTACTCTAGACTCCGGCCACCTGGCCTCCAACATGCATGCCATGGCGTGCCTGCTGCAGGCACTGCTATTCCCTCTGCCTGCAAGAGTTTTCCTCACACAGCCGCAAGACATTTCTGTCTTCCTCATGGTCTCTGTCTGATGTCACTTTATTGGAAAGGCTTTTCCCACCTCCCCTGTATAATACAGCGCCCCCTGGCACTCCACCCTTAGATGTGTGCCTTTTTCTGGGTGGCCCTTATCACCAGTTGATAATGTTTATATTTATGTTTATTGCCCGCCTAGAATGTCAGCTGTAGGAGAGCGGGGGCATTGTTTTGTCCCTGCTCTATCCTCAGAACCTGGAACTGTGCCGGGAATGCAGCAGGAGCTCAGCTAACATGTGGAGTGAACGGACCACCCGCAACAGCAGACAGGGCCCTGCTTTGGCCACTGACTCGCTGTTCAACTTGAGGCGAGTCACTGTCCCTCCTGCCTCATCTCACATGCCTCGGTGTGCATACCTGAGAGATGGGGGTGGCGACAGTGCCTCACAGTGTTGTGAGGTCTGTCACCATGTTGGGCACACAGCTGGGGGCCAGCAAATGGCAGGGCCCTTATGTGTGCTCTTTCTGTCCCTCAAGGCGGGTACCTGGCTATGCCTCCCCAGCGCTGGCACCTAGCACAGAGCCCAGCATACAGGGGCTTAATTTCGGGGTTGCTGGATTTCTAAAAGAGAAGTGAGGCATCTACAGAGTATAAGAGGAATTTTTGGGGCGGTTGAGTGGGGGTGGAAGAAGGAAAAGTCACCTAAAAGACAAGCATCAATGTGAGAAGAAGGGTTCTCTCTCTGTCTCTCTGTCTCTCTGTCTCTCTCAATCCCTGTACGTGTAGGGTATATGTGTGTGTGGGGGTGCCTGTACCATACCTCCCTCTCTTGGATGCTGGGAACATTCCAGCATCTTTCAAGATTCGGTTCAAACAGTCTCCAGAAAGCTTTCCAGGGACGTCTCTCGCTCTGAACCGCTCCCCTAGGCCAGTGCTCACCCCCAGACTGCGCTCACCCCCAGACTTCACTCACCCGTTTATTGTCCCTGTTCCCCTGCCTGCCTAATTTATCCCCGTTTCCCCTTTTGGGGCCGAAGGAGTCGTAGGAGAGACACCCAACAAATGCCAAACGAATGAACACACAACACAGCTCCTTAGGTGGATCCTGATACCCCTCTGCCTGGCATCCCTCTGCCCTATTGTGATTGGTTTTTGTTGGATTGTTTTATAAGGGATGCTTCCTGACCCCGCCTCTTTGCTCTCCAGCATCTCCCTGGGGTCGGGATGGGAGCTTACTCCGCCTCTGTAACAGGAACACTCGCCTGGAGCCCAGGCTGGCATTTCTGGGGTGTGGCCAGTGGAGGGCAGCAGCGTCCCACGCCCGGCTGCCCTGTCTATTTCCACAGGACTGGGCTTTGCTTGCTTGCTTGCTTTCACAAATGTATTTCTTTTCTTTTTTCTTCCTTTGCTACTTCTTCCAGGAATGGGCTTTTCTTTAAGACCTCACTTCTCGTTGGGTCTCACACAGAGTCTCACTCCTTTCCCGGACCCCGAATGAAGCCAGTGTGATCTGTAACAACCTGCTTTTACCCAACTAATAAAGAGGCCAATACCGAGGCATCTCCCATCCTTTGGTTTTCACAAATTCAGTTCACACTAGACCTCTGGACCTTCCCTAGTGTTGCCCCTGAGGCCCATTTGTCTTGCTTTTTCCCCTCTCCTCAGCGGCCGCCCTAACAGCCCTCAGGTCTGCCTGATTCTCTGCTGCTGGGACATGCAGCCAGGGGTTGTAGGAAAACTCTAGAAGGGTGCGGCCAACCCTTTCCCAAGCTGTCTGGCCTAAGCCCAGTTCTGCAGGGCTCCCAGGGGCTCACCTGGCGGCTGGGATCCTCCTCACGGAAGATGAAGGGGCTGTGGAACTGCCTCTGCAAGGCTGCGTTGACCATGATTTTCATGGATTTGTACTTGAGCTGTGCAATCAGAGGGCTCGTCAGAAGCTGGCCTGGAAGCTTTTCTTCCCGTCCCCTCCCCAGGCAGCCCCAGGTGGAAGACATCCCAACAGCCACCCCCTTTCCCTTCTTCCTTCCAGCGCAACCCAGGGGCTCTACTTACTGCTTTTAGGGACCTCAACCACAGGTTCCCCAGTAGATGGAAATTGATTTCCTGGTTGGGGGCCAGCCGTATATTGCAATTGATGGAGACGACATCAGAGTTGCTGTGATTCTGAAAGAGAAGATGGGTCTCAGGGCTGAGCTGCTGGGCTAGGGGTGCAGGGGGCGGCAACACTGCTTGAATGACTGGGGCTCTGTTCCTGGGGGCAGATGCAGAGGACAGGGGACAAGGAGAAATTTGGGAGTGGGGGACATGTGCACTGTGCCTGCCAGGGGATGACTGAAGGACAAATGAAGGACGGTATATCTGATGCTCCAGTTGAAGCTGTGCATTGTGACCGGCCTGGGTATATTCCAGGGACAGAACTTTGGTTCAACATTAGGGAATCTATAAATGTTTCCCATCACCATATAAACACATTAAGATAAAAAATTCTATGATCGCTGCAACAGATGCAGAAAAAGTATTTTAGGAAGTCCAACTTCTGTTCATGATAAAAACTCCCAGGGAACTTCCTGAATCAGATAAAAGGGGTCTTCATAAAGTTCATGGAAAATGTGTATTACGGAAAAACTATGCATGGATTCCAAAACTTTTTTTGCACCAAAATAAACTCGTATTAACTTGTTGTAACCTATGTGAACACGATCTAGTTTGAGGCACTAAGAAGGACATCAGTTTGAAAACAGCCCCTATCAGAGCAACATGAGTTCTGCTAAAATTGAAGCAAAAACAAACATCAAATTTATGGCGAAACTTGAGTGGAAAAACAGTGAAATCATTGATGCATTATAAAAAGTTGATGGGGATGATATCACAAAGAAATCAGCAGTTTGCAAATGGATAACTTGTTTTAAGAAGGGACTAGAGGGCCAGGTGTGGTGGCTCACGCCTGTAATCCAAGCACTTTGGGAGGCTGAAGCAGGCAGATCACAAGGTCAGGAGACTGAGACCATCCTGGCTAACACAGTAAAACCCCGTCTCTATTTAAAAAAATACAAACAGTTAGCCAGGCGTGGTGGCATGTGCCTGTAATCCCAACTACTTAGGAGGCTGAGGCAGGAGAATCACTTGAACCCGGGAGACGGAGGTTGCAGTGAACCGAGATCACACCATTGCACTCCAGCTGGGTGACTGAGCAAGACTCAGTCTCAAAAAAAAAAAAAAAAAAGGAGGGGTTAGAGGACATTGACACTGAAGATGGAGCTTGCAGCAGATCATTCATATCAATTTGTGAGGAAAAAAATAATCTCGTCCAGGCCCTCACTGAAGAAGCCTGACGATTAACAGCAGAACCATTAGCCAACGCTATAGACATCTCAGTTGGCTTAGTTGACATGATTCTGACTGAAAAATTAAAGTTGAGCAAAATTTCCACTTGACGGGTGCCCAATCTGTTGCACCCAGATCAGCTGCAGAAAAGAGCAGAACTTTCAATGGAAATTTTAAACAAGTGGCATCAAGATCCTGAAGCATTTCTTCAAATAATTATAACAGATAAAAGGTGTCTTTGCCAGTACCATCCTGAAGACAAAGCACAAAAAAAGCAGTGGCTACCAAGAGGTGGATGTGGTCCAGTCAAAGCAAACGCAGATCAGTCAAGAGCAAAGGTCATGGCAACAGTTTTTCGGAATGCTCAGAACATTTTGCTTGTTGACTTTCTGGAGGGCCAAAGAAAGAGAACATCTGGTTATTACAACAGTGTTGTGAGAAAGTTAGCCAAAGCTTTAGCAGAAAAATGGCTGGGAAAATGTTGCCAGAGAGTCCTTCTCCACCATGACAATGCTCCTGCTCGCTCCTCTCAAAGGAATTTCAAAAAGTTTGTGGAAAAATGGAATTAAAAGATAAACATTAAAAATTAAATTTTACTTCTCAACATAAGCTCCATCAAGTTCAAAACACTTTTGTAAGCCATGATACCAACCATTCAGTCCATTCTTAAATAACTAAGCATCCTGGGAATTTAACCATGTCAATGCAGTCCTTTTTTTTTTTTTGAGACAGAGTCTTGCTCTGTTGCCCAGGCTAGAGTAGAGTGGCACGATCTCGGCTCACTGCAACTTCTGCCACCCGGGTTCAAGCGATTCTCTTGCCTCAGCCTCCCAAGTAGCTGGGACTACAGATGCACGCCACCACACCTAGCTAATTTTTGTACATTTAGTAGAGATGAGGTTTCACTATGTGGGCCAGGCTGGTCTCGAGCTCCTGACCTCATGATCCGCCTGCCTCGGCCCCCCAAAGTGCTTGGACAACAGGCACGAGCCACTGTGCATGGCCTAATGCAGTGTTTTTTTAACATTATTAGCTGAGGAAAAATGGGTGTCCTTTAAATATATATTTTTAAGATTTAACAAACCAAAAGAAGTTAGAAGGAACCAAATCAGGACTGGAAGGTGGATGCCTAATGATTTTGAAATCCCCTCATGTGTGACGCCTATAGCAATGATCATATTTAACAATCAAAATCAAAATAAATTCCTTTAAGTCATCATGATTAAGGTAATCCTGATGATTCTGTCATCATCATATCTATTTACCATTGCACTGGAGGTCTTAGCTAGAGTAATACCACAAGATCATTTATAATATAAGGATTAAGCGGAGAAGCTAACGTTGATGGGAAACCCAATCTTCAAACAGAATTTATTAGGTGAAAGTTGCTAGTGTTGCTGCCTCGCTGCCCACCTCAACCCCAATGCAGCCCAAATCTTTGGCAAAGCACGCTACCCTCAATAAGTGTTTTGTGGGGGGCACTTGTCTGGGGGAAGTAAAATTAAAACAGCGAAGATTGTTGTCTGGGTAAAGAACAGTGGAAGCAGGGTGAGAAACTGGTATCTGGAGGCAGAGGCAACCCTGAGAAAGCAAACGGAAATAAGCAGGTGTTTCGGGAGGGCTGTGGAAATTGAAGCTGATCTGCATTCCATCTCTAGGGCAGGAGGCCCCAGCTGATGCGGCCAAATGTCTCCAGTACAAGCCACGTGTGTGTTCCGCTGTTCCGCTTCTCTCTGCTTCTCTGTACCCTACGGGCCCGCTTGGCCCAGGTGCAAGTCCACTGTCCCCACCCCTTTCTGCTCGTTTGCCTGACACACCGCAGGCTGTGACCTTGGCTTCTCAGACACTCACTCTGTGGGTTTGTCCCACTCCCTGTGAGATGGGGGACTCACACAGGCCAAGAAGTCTTTTCCTCCTTCAGTTTTTTCTTGGTTTGGGGCTGGGTACATCTAGGTGCTCAGTAAGCTCTTATTGACAAGCTGTTGGATCAGGAGGGAAATGGCCCCCGGAGCGCTGGCGGCACGCCTCTAACCCCAACCACTGTGGCTCTCTGCATGGGGGCACTCACCAGCTGCGGAGCACGACTCAAGTCTTCCTCCATTGGGGTGGGCCGGTACTCAGTGCTGTTCCCCCAGATGTTACAGGACGTGTTCGCCTACATAAAGGACACGGACACACACACACACAGCCTCACAACCAGCTCTGGCAGACGCAGGTTCCCAGAGATGTATCTTTTCTCCTCCTCTAGCCCTGGCCCTGGAGAAGGGAGCTGGGGTCTGGGAACCTGGGGACACACGTAGGGGGAATGTCTGTCTCCTTCTGGTCCCCTCCCCTGAGCCGGCGCCCAAGGGCATCGGTACCTGGTCGGTGAGGAAGTCCCTCAGCTTCAGCAGGCGGTTGCCGCCCCTGGTGGCGATGGGAACGGTGATCTTCATCATCACCCCGTGGATGGGGAACAAGCCCAGGTTCTGGATCTGTGGCCCGAGATGGGGGGGTGTCAGCACAGTCAGTTGAGGGGGGCGGAAAACAAGGTCCACAGGGGCCAACCAGCCCCTGGGGGTGGCAATTCCCCCACCAGGCCTGGGAAAAAGGCCCACTCAAGGCCCCTGGTGTTTTCGCTGTGGAAGCTCCTACACTCTGTCAAATTGTGGCCGGGGACTGCACAGACAAGTGCAAGAAAGCCTGAGAGGGGAGGGGTGGCTGGAAGCTGAAGACAAGCCAGTGGGGATCCAGAGGCCGGAGAGCAGGGGCCACCTCCATTTTCTTTTCTTCTTTTTTTATGAGACTGAGTCTCGCTCTATGACCCAGGCTGGGAGGCTCTCACTGTGTGCCCGGGCCTCGGGTTCGGCACCCTCCCGCCTCAGCCTCCTGAGTAGCTGGGACTACAGGCGCCCGCCACCACCCGCTAATTTTTGTAGTTTCAGTAGAGACAGGGTTTCACCGTGTTAGCCAGGATGGTCTCGATCTCCTGACCTCATGATCTGCCTGCCCCAGCCTCCCCAAGTGCTGGGATTACAGGCGTGAGCCACTGTGCCCAGTCCACCTGCATTTTCAACTCTTTTTGGCTGGGGTGGGATTTTGTAGAGGCCAGGGGTGAAGACGGTGACAGCAATGAATGCATTATGAGATGGAATCATTAATTAACAAAGGATGTATTACTAAATAGCGAGTGTGTGATTGTTCACATTCTAGCAGTGTCACATTTAGTGCCAGAGCAGCAGTGATTCTAAGCAGGAGTTTGGAATCAGAAAGACCAGGAATCTAATCCTGGGCCCCCACTACCTATGAGCTATGTGGCCCTGAGCAGCTTACTAGGCCTCTCTTGAACAAGCCATGCAGGGCTCAGTGTGTCTGAAGTCCAGTATCCAGCTGTCAACCTGTCCTCAGCTTTCACGCAGCCTAGGAGAAGTTGATAAACTTACAGCAGTTCAGGGTTGAGGGAGCTATCAGGACCCACTGTAGCAGAGGCTGCTGAGTTGCCTCCTAACTCTCATTCTCCCTTTTTCCTTAGTGACAGAACTGAGACTAAAAGCCACATTTCCCAGCCTCCCTTACAGCTGAATCACAACGTTCTGGATAAAGAGAGGTCACTGGAAGAGTGAGGAACTGCCAGGGAGGTCCCTTAATAAAGAGGGAGCATGCTCTTCTCCCCTTCCTCCTTCCTGCTGCCTGGAATGAGAACGTGATGGCTGGAGCTGCAGCCATCTTGTACTGTGAGGCAAACTGGAGGCTGGTAAGTTCACGCCAAGGATGGTGGAATAGAAGACCCACTCCTGGATGACTCTGTGAAGCTGCCAACTCTGGACTTCTTTTGTGGGAGAGAGTAAACCCTAGTGTGTTTAAACAACTGTTTAAAAATTTTTTTAAAGAATTTTAGGTAACCACACCCTATCTCCACCCATATGTTTCCCACTGCAGTCCAGTTGTTTTTCGGAAGACTGAGAGGCCCAGAGAGGGGCAGTGACGTGCCTAAAGTCGCACAGTGGGTGGGTGTCAGGGTTGAGACTGGACTCCGGGCACTAGTGATGATTCCACATTCCTCCCCTCCGGGATGGGGGTGCTCAGATCCCATCGTTCCCCCTCCACCCGGCTCCCCTCCAGCCTCACCCTGAAGATGCAGCTGAAGGGAGGCCCGATACCATCGTATCTCTCCAGCGAGCTATTGGGCTTGACCTCGTAGTGGCTCAGGCTGCTCCTCCTGCAGAGACAGAGGACAGGGCTGTCGTGAGCTCAGTCAGTGCTGGCTGGAATGACAGATGAATGAAAGAGGGAGACGGCATGTGCCGGCCTCCCCCGGGCCACAAAAAACAGGTTCCCTCTTGTGTCGGTTGGGAGTGAGTGTCATGTTGGAAGGACTCTGAGCCTTCGCAGGAATCAGCGCTGCCATGAGTGAGCAATGTCTGCCTCCTGAGTGGGTGGGCGTGAGTCAGAAAAGCCAGTTATTTCATCCCTGCCCCAGCCTGTTTGCCTAGGGGTGTAGCTGCTTTTCGGAGCGACCGTGCCACTGTGCTGCCTTCCACCCTCTAGGGATGGCTGGTGTGGGAGGGCCTGAGCTTCCTCTTCGTATCTGCTGTTCTGCCCTGACTTCTCCATCTGTCCGTGAGCTCTCAGAGGACAGGGGCTGTTTCCTTCGTCCGATTGGGGGCCAGTAGCGTACCAAAGGGGCGGGGGTGGGAGCAGTCTGTCTTTTGGGGAGGAGTCTTTTCCCACTGACGTTGTTTAGATGTGCTGGCGTAAGATGATAATAAAAAGCAGATTGACTTATGACAGATATTATTACTGTTTTTAAATTCTCTACAGACCATGCATCCACTTGTTGCCTATGCCAGGGCTGGACGCCTCCCACTGCCCCCACCCTCCCTTCTTGCCCCTGCTGGGAGCTCCCCAGGGCCAGGCCTGTGTCTCCTCCTTCCTCTATTTTGATATCCCCTCCCGATATTGGATGGGGAGCTGCACTCTCTGACCCATCAGGGACACTCTTGGCTCCATCCATAGTCCCTTAGTGCGGGCGTCTGGCCCTATTAGGGCTCATCAGAGGGTACCCCCCCTTAGGCCTCCATCTTCCCACTCTCCATGCCTTCCCTCTCCTGGGGCCCCTGGAGCCCGGCCCACCTGGTGAAGAGGACGTCAGCCTCGTATTTAAGGTGGAAGCGTAGAGGGGCCACGTTGTCTTCCTTGGTGCTGTCCCGCTCGTTACTGTCACTGCAGGGAGAGCCAGGCAGCAGGGTCAGGAAGGGGTTCAGCACAGGCAGCGGGAAGGGTCTGAGGCAGACTGTGGAAGGAGCAGCTGGCTTATCTGGGGCTGATGGGCACCAGACAGGTCAGACAGGAAACCTGAGGCATCTCCTAGGAGAGGAAGGGCCAGAAGTGGGGATGGATGACACCAGCTCTACCTGCTGCCCCTTTAGGTGGAGTCAGGGGAGGGCTCTGGACTGCATCTGGGAGGCCTGTGCCTGGCCTGGCATGGACGGGACCCCAGCCTGTTTGCCTCCCTCACCGGGCTGCCCGTCGGTCAGGCGGGCCAATCCTGCTGCCTGCTGGATTCTCAGGGTCTGTGGGAGACGACACCTGTGGCAAAGGCTTGCCCACGGAGGAGGGATGGTGAGGAATTCACAGTGGAGTCGTTCATTTATCCCTGGACTGACCGGGGGCAGCTCCTACAGGGCGGCCAGGGGCACTCTGCTGCCATGAGAAGGCTGGGAGTGAAATTCACAGACATCTTCAGGGGGCTTCTGTCCAGTGTACCTCCCTTCATATCTGAGCACCATGAACTACTGGGGCAAATCATTTTAGACATAAACATGTACGATTCTTGCTTGCCACATAGACCGAGTTTGATTCCCTTTGGAAGCCTTACCCCAGGATAGGGGTTTGGTTAGAAAAGGGAGACCCACCACACACAGATGTGCCCCCAGAGCCCCCTCCTACACACACCTAGTTCTCAGACACCGCCCACAGCTGTGCCAGAGACACTGCTCTGCAAGTGCGCGCTCATTTCTCCCGTGAAGACGGGACTGGGTTTTCTAAGAGCAGGGCAGAGCGCAAGGGAGGCCTTGCCAAGTTTGCCACGTGGCGTGTGAGAATTCTACCACAACGCGCAATTCATTTAACTGTAGCTGGGACGCGAGCACATGTGGGGTGTGAGTGCCCAGTGCTTCTGTGACCTCTGACCTGCGTGTGTGTGTGCTGCAATGTTAGTGTTCGGTTTGTCTGTGGTATTTATTTCTTAGCTAAGGATTTTTGCCATTTGTAAGGCTCCACAGTGGACAGAATCCCTCTGTCCTTCCCCACATAGAGGTAATTCTGCACAAAAGAGACATGTATTTACTACTGACACAAAGTGATTCATGGTGTCAGCATATAGCAAGCTACCTCTGAGAGACCTGGGAGACAGACAGACAGACAGGAAGACCCACACAGAGTAACAAAAGGCCTCTTAAAAATGGGAGAGAGGTGACTAGGACAGGAAGAGCCCTGGATGGGGAATAGGATGAGTAGTGTTCAGCTTCCAGCTGCACAATTCACTGCTGTGTGTCCTTGGGAAATTCACTCACCCTCTCCGAGCCTCTCTTTTCTTAACTTGGAAGATGGTGTGGGGAATAACCCCTGCTTTGATGATCTTAAGGGGCCTCTGTGAGGACTGAGATTTTTGTCTGTATAATGCTTTATAACCGTAGGGTTTGTGAATTACTACTGTATACAGGGTTGTCTAAAAGTAAAGGGCTGACGTTATTATTTATCATCCAAAGAATGAAGAGCGGTGGCAACACAAGGGGCAGCAGGTTGGCCCACACCTGCAACAGATGCCGGTTCACCTCCCCACTCCATTCCCTCCACTCAAGGTTGGGGCAGTGAGGGACAGGGCGTGGGGCTGCGGACTCAGTGTTGGGAGGAGCAGTCGCTAGCAGCCAGAGAACTGGGCCCCAGAGTAGCAAGCTTGGGGGAGAGGGAGCAGGCACGGCCCTGACCTGCCTGCAGCGAGCTCGATCTCCAGGTGGTGTAGGAAGATGGATTTGCTGAACTCAAAATCAAGACGGAAAGCCACCTGCAAGGAAGCGGTCGCATGTCTGGGCATTGCCGGGACCAGCCCCGCCCACTCCCCACAGCCCACTCCCCACAGCCCCCTGCCAGGCTTGGGGTGGGAGAGCTTGCTAGGGGGTTGGGGAACTGCTGGCTGGGAACAGGCTTGGAAAGGGAGGACCAGGTGCTAGAGAACGTGAGCTGAGCTTCAGGGCTGCTGTGGGGACACAGCCAAAGACAACAGCTCCCACAGTGGGGTTTCTCGGGGCTGAGCCAGACTCCTCCCTCTTCCTCTTCTTTTGTTTTTAACAAAAGGCAACCAGAAAGCAGCAAGTCCAGCTCCAGACTCTGTCTGCAGGATTTTTAGGGTAGGGGGCCTTGACGGCAGGAAGGGCCGACGGCCATTACAGGATGTAGGGGCCAGAAGCGTTTGGTAGGACCGCCTCACCCACCTCTTCTTTGTGCGTGATGGGGAGGGGATGGCCCAGAGAGGGATGAGGGCCAGTGGCCACCCAGCAGGCGTCTGCCCCTTGTCTGGCAGTGCTCCTGCCGCACTGCTGACCTGGGCCCTGATGCTCCCCCTGCCCTTTGCCCCGCGGTGGGGAAACATGCGACCCTCCTCGCCTCCTCCCCGCCCCGCCTGGGGGCATTACTGGGACTTTGCACAGACACCTGCTTCTCTCCCAGGTCTCACCCTCACGAGATGAGGAGACCTCAGCGGCCCCTTCTCCACAGCAGTGGCTGGGCATGGGTGGGGAAGCCTGGGCTGTGTCCTGCTCCATCCCCACTCCAGAGCTCCTGGGTTTGTCGGCGCCTCAAACCAGAAACTACACCTTCGACTTGTTTCTCACCAGGGAGGTGCTTTGCTAAGGAGCCCTCATCCCCGCTCCCATTTCTTCCACTTTCCCCAGCCGTGCAGACCCTGCTCCTGGGAGCACTGCTGCTGCCTAGCTGGCTCCTGCCACGGCTCCTCTCTGATTCCCAAGTCCAAGCAGCTTGGCCTCAATTAGATCTTCTCCTGCTCCAGAACCTTCTGTGGCTGCCCACTGTCCAGGGCTGATGTCCAAACACTCCCTGCGATCTGGTGTCTCCCTCCCTTTCCCAGCTACTTTGCTTCTCCCTTCACACACCCACCCTCTATTCACATGAGCTCTTAAGCACAGTTGGGTGGTAGGTGCTCATGAAATGGTAGTTTCTCTCCCCATCCCTCCCCATACACAGCACAGTGGCAGAGGCCAGAAATCTGAAAAACTTGTGAGGGTGCAGAACAGTGGGACTGGCTAAGGGCAGGTGGGAGACTAGTGGCTGGGAGTGGTAGGAATTCTCTCTGAGTTAAAGGATGGGCTGCTAGCCTGGGGATGGCTGGCTAATTTGGTCACTTGCATGTCATTTCATGGGAGAAAAGACAAATAAAAGCCACCTCAGGCCTCCCACCCCTCCCTGGTCTTCTGTTCACTCCTGTTGCTCTTGCCTCTCTCCCCAAACTCCCTGTGCCTCCCAGTGCCCACCCTGGCCCTCCCCGACTGTCCCCAGCCTCAACCTTGGCCTTGGCCCTGAAGAAGGGGTAGCTGACATTGCAGACTTTCTTCTGGAGCCTCCTTTCCTCGTTCACGCACTCGATGTTACCGTCCGAGTCCTCCTGGAGGTGGGTGGCAGACATCATGGCAGCAGTTAGGTGGGGCCTGGGACCAGGTCTGGAGGCTCCCTTACCCCCAGCCTGCACCCCCCTCCGCAGGGGCTGCCTCAGCCCCTGATACCCATACGGAAGCCCGGACCACAGCCCTTCTGACGTCTGAGATCCCAGAGGCCCCAGAGGCTGCGGTGTGACTTGGTGCCTGGTACTTGGCTTCACACGGGGCGGGACACACTCAGAGGCTGTTGGGCGGTGGCAGGAGAATGGCAGGGGCTCATGTATGCGTCTCATTTTGCTCATCTGTTAAATGGGGATGACAGTAACTATCTCATCTAGTTGTTATGAGGATTACATGATGCGATGCACATAAATGCAGCGCCTATCCCATGTCCTGCCTATTGTCATCACTCGTATGTGGCAGCTACTGTTAGGATGATTATTCGTCCCTGCTGTGGGCTCTGCACTGTTGGGCATTACCTGGGCACACAGCTGTGCATGTCTCTGGGCATGCATGCACCCGTGCGAATGTGAGCCTGTGTCTGTGGAGACTCTGTGTGTGTCTGCATGTCAGTGCATGTGTGTGCATGTACCTGCTGCATGTATACTGAGCATGTGCTTTTCCCTGACGAATATGTAGGCATTGTGTTTTCGCATGTGTGTGCAAAAAGTGTGTGATCAGACTAACACATCTGCATTTGGCTGAGAGGGGTGCTTTCTCTACTAGAGTTCCCCTTGGCTGGATGTTGCAGAGAGAGAGGAGAGGAATGCCGACCTCACAGCCATGAGCGTTTCCTGGGTTGGGGATGGGTGGCGGCACCTGTGAAGGTGGCAGGCTCCAGGCTAGCCCTGCACCCCACCTGCTGTGTGTGGGGACACAGCACTTCATAGAACGTGTCTCCCACTTCTCTTTACCTCCACTCACTTCCAAAAGCTCTTCTGAGCCACAGAAACTAGCTCCGTGATTCCCTCCCCAGGGTTAGGAGCAGGCACGGGACTGGCCTTGTGAAGTCTGGGCCAGGGAAGCAGGGGAAGGCGGATGCTGGTGTGGGGCTTGATTTCCTCCGTATACCTGAAATCCAGACAGACACAAGTCCCTGGGCAGGAGGGGACTTTGAGAGACCATCAGGTGGGCTCTTCATCATCAGTCTGGCCTGTCACTCTGGGCAGTGGAGAGGGAGTGGGGTTGGGGCCCAGGCCTGGGCCTGACAGAAGGGACTGTGGCTGCAGATAGGCCTTGAGGTCTATTTGAGGATGGGGGAGCCCACTGAGGAGGAACGGGGGGCATGAGCAGGCAGCTCCTCGCTTTCCTGGGGTGGCCTCCCTCCACTCAGCTTCCCCTCCTGGCTGCAGGAACTGCTCCTGTGTGTGTGGCAAGCAAGGGGGGCGCTCGGGGAGGGGTGCTGGGCAGCGGTTCTGGGGTGGAGAGGACAGCCTGGCCCAGCACCTGTCTTGCCCGGGACACTGGGTTCCACATTGACACTGAGATCCTCGAGGACAGAGGCTGTGTGTGTGGGTCCTGGGACCCCCAACACGCACACATGACATTGATGTCTGAGTTTACTCAACAAACTTGTCTTGAGGGCCTTCTATGTGCCCAGCTCTGGACACAGACATGGCTAAGACAAGGCTCTTTGCCCCTGGGAGTCGAGGGTTTCAAGAGGCCAGCACTTGGAGACTGATGTTTCTTCAGAGCACACGAAGGGCTGTGCCAGATGCTGTGCGGGCTGGCGGGCCGCCTGTGGCCTTGGAGAGCTTCCGGAAAGATACCCCAGAGAGCAGGGCTGAGGACTATCCTTTATCACAAAGCGCAGGCTCAGGTGCCAGCTGTGGGGCAGGAATTCTGCTCTGCTGCTCACCAGCTGTGTGGTCCCAGGCAAGCCTTAATCCCTCCCTATGCCTCAGTTTCCTCCTCTGTAAAATGGGGACACCACCATCACCACTACCACCACCACTACTGCTATGCCTGAGGCTGCTGCAAGGGTTAAATGTACGCCAAGTGCTAGCACAGCGCTGGACGCCATGAGTGGGCAATACGTGGATGGTCACCGAGTAGGAGCAGGAGCCTGTTGGGCAGAGGAGAGAGGAGTCCCAGGTTGGGGTCATGGTGGGAACGAGCAGGGCGTGCTGGGAACAAGGTGGCCTGTGGCAGGGTTAGGGGAGAAGTGGCAGGAGGTGGATGGGATGGGCCTTGAATGCCACAATGAGGAGTCTGGAGTTTGTTCTGACAGCAGCTGGGAGTGATCAGAAGTTTTAACATGGGGAGGAACTGGTTCTGATTCTCGTCAGAAGGACCTTCAGAGCAAGCCCGCAGGGTGCACTGTTGGTAGAAGGTGTGGATGGCTGGTGGCACACGCGTGGTGTGTGTGCACCTCACCAGGGCCCAGGAGACAGGCTGAAGGGTATTCCTCTCCATGTTCCCAGCGGGCTCAGACTCCCCTGGTGCTGGTGGTTCTCAGCCCTGCCTGCACACTGAAGTCACCAAGGAAGCTTTAAAAGCCTCCCGACACTAGGCCCAAACCCAGAGCAAATCAGTTGGGACCTCCAGAGAAGGAGTCTGGGGCCAAGCTTTTTAAAGCTCTCTTGTGATTCTTTTTAATTTAATTTTATATATTTTTTTGTAGAGATGGGGTCTCACTATGTTGCCCAGGCTGGTCTCAAACTCCTGGGCTCAAGTGATCCTCCCACTTCAGCCTCCCAAAGTGCTAGGATTATAGGCATGAGCCACTGCACCCAGCTTTCTCGTGATTCTAACACCCAGCCCGGACCCCACCTGGCCTTCCTTTTCCTCTGTGCCAGGCAGTCTGGGCAGGTCGCTGAGGTCTTACCTTCTGGATCAAGCTGGCAAACTGCAGGTTTGCTGACTGTGAGATATTTAGGACTGTGCTGTAGGCGTTCTCGCCCCTGTTCTCCAGTGTGGCCTCCACTGCCACTCGCCGGCGTGTGCTCTCTATGATGAAAACTGTGGTGTCGAAGGACAGCGTGTATGTGGAGCAGTCCTGTGTAGGCTTCCTCAGCACCCTCTGGCAGTACTCCCTGAGAACAAGAGAGCACCAGAGATTGGGCAGATGGAATAAGGAAAGCAGGGGTAGAGAGGAGCCCCAGGGTTGGGGCAAAAAGGTGTGTCTGGGCACTTGACTGGCCTCTGCTCATGGGAATAGCCACTGGGAGAAGAGGGGAAATGGATGGCAGGGCTGGAAAGAGCTCACCCTTCAAGACCACTTCCTATTTCAAAGGCCCTTGGTGTCCTCACCATAGAGATCATACCCTCTGCTGAACCCAGAGCTCTTATTTGACCTCACCACTCATGCATCACCACTCCATGCATCCTGTTTCCCTTTTGGCCTTGGCTGCCAGGAAGCTCAGCACTAATGTAGAGATAATCCTTATTTTAGCCTAGCTGGTTAGAATATGTGCTCCATTATCCTTCTACAAGTTTTGAATGTGCTATTTCTTTTTATTGTCTATGTCATGGTATATATGTTTTCTATCTGAATCATCTCATAGTTGGATCAAAGTTGAGCATAAATTATTGGAAAATATGTTATGTAAATTAAGAATACGATATTGTTGATTATTTTCCCTGGTGTGTTCGTTTGTCTCTTCCAGGGGATTGTGGGTCCCCTGCTCCCCCTCTGCTGGTGTCCCTGGCATCCTTCCATCAGAAGGATTGGAAAGCCCAAGGTGTTCAGCCAGCAGGCTCTAGAAGTCACCTCATCTGGGGGCTGAAGGACAAGCATCCAGAACTCTGAGTCCCCTGTCTCTACCTTTCATCTAGTTTGTAATGTGGGCTCCGAAGAAAGGGTTTCTTTTTTTAACAAAATTTGAGATTAGATTAGACTAGTAGTTTCATATTACAGAGGAGACTTTCCTGAGGTTATGCAGGAGTTGGAGGTAGAGCCTGGGCTAGAACACAGGCTCCAAGTCAAGTGTTTGATCCACGCTGTCTGTGAGGAGGACGTCCAGGAAACAATCCAGGGCCCCGGGAGCCCCAGAACCTCTGACAGTGAAGGGGAAGGGGCGAGGGTGGGGGTGCAAGGAGCCAACTCACATGGCCGTGGGCAGGTCACTCCGGGCATCCAGCACAAGGTCAGGGACACAGTGCTCATCCTCATTGCAGCCGTTCCAGAAGGGCACCTGGGCCGGGGAGAGCCAGGTATGGGCAGCTGGGTAGGGACCCGCAACCCCTCGCCCTCAACGTACACCAGCATCTGTCTCCACCACACTAGACATGCGCTGGCTTTCCTGCACTGTCCCCAGACATGACACTGTTCTTTCTTGGGCTTTTCCATAGATGCTTCCCTCTTTAAAACGAGGCTCAAAACTCAGCTCCTCCTGGTTCTCCTCCAGTTCATAACTGAGCTGATAGCACAGAACCCCCACCCCCACTCACCCAGCAGAGCAGTTCTGGTCAATATTTATTGATCATCTACTGTGTGTGGGCAAGGGCTTTGGTACTGGGGATATGAAACAAAGAAGACGCAGCTTCTGCCCTCAGCTCATGGGGAAGATTGGTGTATGAACAAATAACTAGTGTAAAATGTGCGAAAAATCCAAAAAGAAGTGCATGAGGAATAGAAGAGGCAGAGAGGAAAAACAGCTGTTTTGGCCTGTAGGAAGTCAGGGAAGGCTTCAAGGAAGTGACAGTGGGTCAGAGTTCTGAAGGACCGTCAACGTAGCTGGGTGGACCGGGGTGGAGGTGGCGAAGTCCAGGAGGAAGGAGAACCTGATGCAGAGGCCCTGGGGCAGGAGCAGGACTGAGTCGGAAATGATGGGTGGGTCAGTGTTGCTGTGATAAGAGGCACAGGGGTGAGATAGAGGAAGAGATGGTCATGGGCCTGTGTTTACAGGGCCTTGGGGTCATGCCTTGCAACTGGTAGGAGTTGCCAAATGCCTCAGGCAATGAGTGTCCTGACAGACCTGCATACTGAAGGCTGCCCTGGCTGCTGTGGGAGAATGGAGTGAGAAGATGGAGGCTCGAGGCAGGGAGGCTATTGAGGAGGCTGCCCCAACATTCAGGCAAGAGGTGATGCTGGTTTTGGTGCGGTAGTGGGCATGAAAGGAGAAAACAGGTTACTGACCCCAGAGGCGGGATCAATAGGAACCTGGAGGTTGTCGGGGCTGAGGGAGAAAGGGGTCCAGGGTGTCGGCTGAGTTTCTTTTTTATGTATCTGGAAGGATGATCATGGCATTCAGTAATAAAAGCAGGGGTTGGCTGGGCGCGATGGCTCACGCCTGTAATCCCAGCACTGTCGGAGGCCGAGACAGGCAGATCACCTGAGGTCAGGAGTTCGAGACCAACCTGGCCAACATGGTGAAACTTCGTCTCTGCTAAAAAATACAAAAATTAGCCAGGCGTGGTGGTGCACGCCTGTAGTCCCAGCTACTCGGGGGGCTGAGGCAGAAGAATCCCTTGAACTCGGGAGGCAGAGGCTGCAGTGAGCCGAGATTGCGCCACTACACTCCAGCCTGGGCGAAGTGCCTGTGGCCCACCGGGGGCGAGGACTTCAGCAGGCAGCTGGATATTCAAGCCTGGAGCTGAGGGGCGGTAACTGTCACTACCAACAACACAGCCTAAACCAGGGACGAGGAGTCACAGAGTCATGTGTATCTTAAATTCATTACCTTTTCTCGAAGGAGAGCTCTCTGGCCCTCACTCAGATCCATGCGCTCTTGCTTTAGGCATGGATCTACCCATCTCGCCCCTCAGCTCCCCACCGCAAGGTGGATCTGCAGCTAGAAGTAGGCCGACTGCAATGGCAGCCAGCGAAGCCATATCCAGGGGTCGCTGTGGAGCCGTTGGGAAAGGGACTTAGTTCCGGATGGGGGCTTTACGGCATTCTAGCACCAAAGTTCATCCTGGTGACTTCAAGTCTCGAAGAAAAAACTGCCTGCTCCCACTAGGAATACTGTTTAAGAAGTTTGAGAACTATAAAATGACCTTCAGAAAAATTTCTATCTGGCTGATTAAAATAAGTAATTTAATGTAATAAGCAACTGTTACCCTCAATAATATGGAATGGCTCACTTCCCCAAGACGCCAGATCTTATGATATTAGAACAGTGCTGGGCATTTAGTAGAGGCAAAGTAAGACTTTTAGAATGATGGGAAGAATGTGTCTCCCTTGCTGGGGGCTAGAAATCCAGATAAACCAGAGTTTTAGAAACTTAGCTGCTCTTCAAAGTTTTCAGCTCTGTTTCTCACCTTTTCTTTATAAGGTGAGAAAGGGATTTACATGAAGCCGCAACCTGCCTTTCCTGTTTCCCTGCCTTGGTGATGCTGTCAGCTCTCGCGGAACAAAAGCCCATCCTCCCTGTCTCCGCATGTCTGAATCCTGCCTAGCCTTTAAAGTCCGGCCAAAGGCCGCCTCCTCCAGGAAGCCCTGGCCTATCATCTGATTGCTTGATTGTATGTCCTCTGAGTGCATACTGCCTCCTGCCTGGCCTGTGCTGCTCATCCACCTTGCACGGAGATCGTCGATGTCAGAGCAGGGATTACCCTGTGTGTTAATCTGCACTGTGGGCTTCAGCCTGCTTGTGGGGTAAGTGCCATGTACTCATTCATTTGCCATAGTGACTTTGTAATTACTGTGAGAGGACAAACATGACTTAGTGCACCCAGCTTTCCCCTTCTCCGGCTCACTAACGAGGAATCCAACTTCGCCAGCCCAGGGGCGCAGACTTAGGAGGATGGTGGGGAGGTGTGAGGACGGGGGTTTGGCGGGGGACTGTGGGAGGCCTGGGGAGAGGGGTGTGGAGGGGCTGTGGGGGATGATGGGTGTGAAGGAGAGAAGGGGAGGTTTTCAGGGGCATTGCTGCGGACTGTACAGTCCTTTCCTGGTGTTGAAGAAATGCAAGTAAGAACTTGAATAATTCTGAAACTGCTTCCTGGCCAGACTGTGTCACTCACACAGACGTTGCTCAGTGACTGGACCTCACAGAATGGCTTAAGAGTGCCGTGGTGTGTTTAAAAGTTGTCTCCTAAATCCTCAAGGTTCAGGCATTAGCTATTCCATTTTACAACTTTTGCCTGCTCTTACAGCGCAGCAGCAGAATTGATCACTGCCTGACATTTTCCTTGAGTGGGATTTACATGGAGTTGCAGCTGCAGGGGGCATCTGAATGTTAGATGTCAAACATTTTGGATGCCCTAGAGCCAGGGATTAGAAAATGCGGTTGAGGGATGGGGCCGCTTCTTTTTGGAATGCTTAGGAGCTCTGTCAATCAGTTAAAACACTTCTTTTTGCAATACTTAGGAGCTCTGTGAATCAGTTAGTCATCTAACAAGCAGAACTCCGGGCTCTAAGAGTCACTCTCTGGTCTCCATTGTCCTCATCTGTAAAGGAGGGAGGTGGGTGATCAAGATCTCAGGTCCCTTCTCATCCAGTGATTCTTTGTATTTCTCCAGTGCTCACCCCTTATTCCCCTGTGCTGGGGATATGGGGAACCTTGAACAGGAGAAGGCCTGGGCCTTGCCCTTAAGGAATTGATCTGCTAATACTCAGCACAGGCCCCGAGGGAGGTGGGAAGCGGCCACACTGTGGGTTTGCCGGGACAGAAGGTGGGAAGGCGAGGTGAGGGATGGTGTCCTCTGCACCCGGCACACTCAGGCTCTGGCCTTTGGGGAGGAAGTGGAGGTGGGGGTGGGGTTCATGCCTGAGGTGCCTGCCCTGTACCGAGATGTACCGAGACTCTGAGGGTGGTGGGCCAGCCGTCGTCCAGCATGGGGCCATGGTCAGGGTCCTCCAGGGAATACTCGGCTGAGAAAGTCACTGGCTTCACGTAGTCAGCAGTGTCCTGGGGGGTGGAGACGAGGGCAGGGGTGAGGGAGGAGAGAACGTCATTTTATGAGCCAGGACCATGGATGCTGAGATAGAACTTTCACCTTCCTAAGGTGGCAGGGCAGCTGCCCTGTCCCCTCAGGATGAGTCCGCGGGTGGATGGAGGTTTCTAGCGGGTCTGTTGGTGGGAAGAGTGTGCCTCTGTGAAAGGAGCTCCAAGCTCAGCTCATGCCAACCTAGCTGTCTGGCTGTTTCACCAAGCTCCTGCGCATCCTTCAGGGCCAGACTCCCATTGCCCGGATACCTTGGCCTCCGGGAAGCCTGGCAGTGCTGGCCCGCATCCCACCCCACCCACCACTCTGTTCAGACCAGTTACGCCTGCTGCTCACGTAGCATTTGAACCATTTGACTGTGGTCACTCTTCCTTCCCAAGCAAGGAATGGGCCTGGAGCCTCCCAGCATGGCTCTAGCACCGTAACAAGGGCTTCAGCATGTGGAATGGGTGAATGAACAAACTCATGAGCAAGACAGGGGTACTCAGGATGGTTCTGAGCATAGATGGTAAGTAAAAGGGTGGCTTATAGCTGCCTAAAAACTTCCCCTTGGAACTTGCAATCCTGATTATATAAAGGCAGTGGCTCTCAAACCTGAGCTGGTATCAGAGTCCCCTGGGAGCTTGTTAAAATATGGGATGCTGGCCCCATTCCCAGAGTTTCTGAGTCAGAACATGTGAATTTCCAAGTTTGTGGGGAGGGTGAGGATGCTGCTGGTGTGGATGCATCTCAGGGGACCCCTTAACAGGGATGTGCCTTCTCACACCTGCTCACGTCTCTGACCTCTGGCCATTGAACTACTGGGGCCAGGAGGGCTCTGAGTGACCCTGCTTGCATCTCTGAGGCTGGAGCTCTGGATGGAAGTAAACCTGTCATCCTCTTCCTTAGCTATAAAATGGGGCACTAGGCCACTACCCTGCTCGTGACATCACTGGCGCCCCTCTCTGTCTCTCCTCCCGTTTTGTACATGCCACTGCCTCCTGGACCTGGCCCTCAATTGTTAGCTGCTGCCTGCTTATCCCTCCCTTTGGGGCCGTGCCCCCCACTGGCTGCTCCTGGTTCTCTCTGCTGGACCTACTGAGCCCACCTTCCTTCCCTCGGCATCTGAGAGTGGCAGGATAAGAGGTTTTGGAAGGAGGTCCAGTGAGGTGGTGTGTAGCATGTCTCTGGGGCATGAGGTGGGAATGTGGAGTGGCCAAGTTCAGGGGATACAGACCCCGGCTGGCTTCCTGAGGTCTGCTGGGGGCTCAGAACCAGCCAGGCACCAGGTGGACTCTCTGCCTCTCCCACGGCAGGTGCTCCTTCCTGTAGGAGTCTGGGCTCTGCTGGTGGGGCTGCCAGCTCACCAGAACATGGAAGTTGATCCTCTCACAGAGCTCCTGGCCGGAGGAGAGCAGGACAGCTCTGTTGGTGAATCGGTCCCCGCCCTCGTCCAGGTGGGCCCTCGGTGTATACCGCCTCTCGTCCATGGTGGCATTGTATCTGATGCCTGCAGGAGGGGAGAGGGCAAGACCACAAAGGTGGAGCCACATGCCCATCCAAGACTGTCTGCCTCCTCCAGGAAGCCCCCCAGGCTGGCCAGGGGAGAGCTATTCCTTTCCTCTCACGAGCCCCAGTGTGGGTGAGAAACTCTCACATGGAGAGCAAGTGGTTGCATGAGGAAGGGAAAGGAAGGAACCAAAGAAAAGGGGGAGGAAGAGGGTGGAGAAAGAGCAGGAAGAAGAAATGGAGGGAAAGTGAACACCGCAGACAGGGAGGGGAGACAGGATGTGGGGCCAGGGCGGTGCCATGTTGAGCCCCTGCTGCAGTCAACAACCCCCTCCGCCTCTCCCTCCACCTTCCCTGTCTCTCCCTGGGCTCTGGGATCCCCCTCAGGGCTGGTCAGAGCCTTTGCTGGGTGCTTCCTGTCACACCAAGGAGGGCTGGCCAGCCCCTTCCCGCCGTCTCCTCAAACCTTTGACTCTATTCTGGGGCATAAAACCTGCAGCCTCCTCCCCTTCAATTAGGTTTTGCCAATTCCAGGAAAGACTCAGTCCCTTCTCCTGCTCTCCAGCCCGCCCACAGCTTGCTGCTGGCTCTCATATCTGTCTCCTCTCAGGGATGGAAGTTGAAAGAGAGGGGCACAGCCCCCAGGCCCGCCTTTGTTCTCATCTTCCTTTTGGTCTCTGTCTGGTCCTCCTCCTTGGCTGAGACACTCCCTGAGTCCCCATTTCCTGTGCCAGCGCAGACAGTCCTGGAACCTGCAGCACACTTCCTGAGACCACCTGGACCCGGGGCTGTCAAGAGGATGTATCTGACTCAACTTAGCTGGAAGTGATGGACCCTCAGAAGGAAACTGCCCCGCTGCGGACTCACGCCCACTTCTGAGCAAGGCTCCCTGCCGCGGACTCACACCCACTTCTGAGCGGGGCTCCCTGCCGCGGACTCACACCCACTTCTGAGCGGGGCTCCCTGCCGCGGACTCACACCCACTTCTGAGCGGGGCTCCCTGCTGCGGACTCACACCCACTTCTGAGCGGGGCTCCCAGATGCTGGGGTCTCATTGACCTGGACTTCTGGTTTCCAGGACCCCCACTGTAGGATTCCTGGGTCTGCCTCTTCCTCTGCATCCAGGCAGACTTCTGGGTTTCCGCACCCCACTTTGCTCCACTGGCATCAGTCCTGTGTTCTGATCCAAACTCTGCGCCCAGACTGTTTCCTTCTTCTCTTGTCCTCCCTGTCATGATCACCCCTGCTCACTGCCACTCTCACCCTGGCATGACATCCCCTCTTTGGCACTCAGCATCCATTTCAGGAAAAGCCCAGGCTTTGAAATAGAGTTAGCTGCAGGGGGAGACTGGAGCCGGGGGGTGAGGAGAAAGGAGGGGCCTGCTTTACCAACAGTTGTCGTTTGGAAGTGGGGTGCCAGGAAGACGGGTGTGAAGCAGAGGAAGGCGGCCAGGCAGGTGGCATCCCTGCCACTGCGCTTGCAGTCTCTGTGGAAGATGTTGATCTTGGATGGCTCAAAGTGGAGGCTGGCATTGATCTGAACCACAGGGCGGGACCTGCGGGAGAAGGGCCAGTGAGCTGGGGTGGGGCAGGGGCTCAGGCTGCCCTGCTGTGACCATGGGGAAAGACAAGAACCAGATTCGAGTGGAATCTGCAAAGCCACTGGAGGGGGTGAGGTGGAGGATGGAGGGGGCTTTGGATGTCAAAGGATTGGCAAAAGGGAGCACAGGGGAAAGAGGGGCTCAGCCACCTCACAGCCCCTCCATGCAGCCTCTCAGCACTTTCCCCCAGGGGCTGTGCTCGCTGTAGATCATGCTGACTCCCCTTTGCTCCCTCATCACCTTTTCTAGCAGTGGTTCCCCACCCTGGATGCACGTGTGAGTCATCTGAAGAGCTTAAAAAAATCCTGGTGCCTCAGCTACACCCTAGGCAAAACTGCATCAGAATCAGGCCTTCGCAGGTTTTAAAGCAGTGCCTCTGAAATTTCCATATGTGTGCATGCCCCCTGGGGATCGTGTTAAAATGCAAATTCTGATCCAATAGCTTGGCACCGATTTTGCATTTCTAACAAGCTCCCAGGTGATGTGAACGTTCCATGGACCACACTTTGAAGAGCGAGGCGCTAAAGTACCCTAGGTGATTCCAGCATGCAGCCAGCACCCATCCACCCCCACACCACCCCATCCAGGTAACCAAGGAAATACAAATTTACCCTTATACCAGCCTAAGTCAAATGTAATTGGGAACGAAACCTATTGCCTCTCCCAACCATGAATGTAGATGGAAAGAAATAGGAGTAGAGTGGCTTAGAGGTTTCATAGCTTCAACGTGATGATCTGTGCCAATACTCGACCTTGGCAGGTCACATGATCTCTGCAATGGGGGATTGTGAGGATCAGAGGAGGTGAGAATGTCCTTTGACAGTGTAGAGTGCTGTGTCAACACAGTGGGCTACATCTGAAGTTCTCAAACTGGACTGCCCATTGGAATCACTTGGGGAGTTTTTAAAAAATTACTGCTGCGCAGGTCCCTCCACAGAATTCTGCTTTAATTGGTGTGGGTAAAGCCCGGGCAATGACATTTTAAAAGCTCCCCTGGCGATCCTAATGGGCAGTCATGTTTGAGAACTATGGGGCTTGACCATAAAGTCTTCCCAGAGGACTCTGGCCCACAATCTCATCACTATTTAGGTAGCACATAAGTGTGGACTTCAAAAGCTAGAACTTGATCCAATCATTTCTGTGATTCTGATTATCTTGGGGTGTGTGTGCATATGTGTATCTGGTTTCCTGTAGAGAAGTTTATGTGTTACTTTAAAGACCTGCTAGGTTCTCTGTACCCCTCTCCCCGGGCCTTGGTCATCTGCCTTGCTTTCTTGGTTGGAACCAACGCAGTGAACACCTTTACCACGCCTTGCAAGCCCAGGCTGCTGTTGCTGCCACCATCACCACCACCAAGGACCTAAGAGCCCCCACATGCAGCACAGACCTTCGAAGAGACAGACCCTGCTCCTGTACACTAGCTGGGCTGCACAGGCCCTGGCTTCCCAGTGCTGCCTAGAGGGCCAGGGGACACCACCAGGACTGTCGGGCAGCAGATGCTCTGGCCATGACAAATGAGGGATCTGAAGGAGCCACAAGTCTGCTGCTCCCCCTTCTTTCCCTACAATGGGCTGTGTTATGCCACACTGGAAATGCCTAGATGCTAAGCAAAGAGCAGTACGCGTGGTGAAGACACGCTGGCTTGCTCCGCATCTGCGCTCCCTTCCGGCTTCACTTTTGCTTCTGGGATTGCACCCCACTCCCAAAGCATTCAAGAGGCTTTTGCCTCAGGCTCTGTTTTCTAGGGAACCCGGAGGAAGACATTTCCCCCTTGGGTTGTAGTAGCCTTGCGAACAGGAGCCCGTCCTTTCCTTTATTCTCCCTGTGAAGTTATATATCTCTGTTCAATGCCTTTTTAAAGTTGTAGGGTGGATATAATTGCATTTATATAAAATTATAAGCAGCGGAAAAAGGACTGGGAGAAGATATGCCACACTATTAATAGTGGCATTGTTAAGGTGATGGTAGGCTGAGTCATTCTTTTCTTTATCTTATAAATGTTCTTTATGTTATTGTATTTATGATGAAAAATACCTCATCAACATATATGAAAAAATACTCAAGGTCTTTTTTTTCTGGCTCAAAAAGTAGCCAACATATGGTAAAATAAATGGGTGTTTAGGAAGCATGAAAATGAAGCCCCGAAGAAAGGAAGCAAGAGGTCAGAGTGCTTTGGAGGAAAGAAATCTCTGTATTAGAGAAACATTCCTCCACGCCAGGGTAGAAGGAAAGGTCCTCCCAGATGGTAAAAATATGCTCAACTTGCCCCTGCAAGTGTTATAGCTTGAGAACCTGAAGTGGAGGACATGCTCGAGTAGCCAGAACTTTTAGGACAAATTCTAAGAGCGGGGGCTTTTGGACAGGACGTCAATTTATACTGAATTTACACGGATTCCACCAAAAGGAAATGTGTAAGCAAGTTGGGGTAAGAACAGGGTGAGTCTAGCTGAGAGCAGTTAAAGACAAGAGAAAAAGATCCTGAAGCCCGTTTTTAAAACCCCTGCATTCATTGTGACCTTCAGGAGAGCCCAGGAGGTGGGAACAGTGGGGGAACCAACCAGAGAATCACAGCGTTGCCAAGGGCTCCCACTGCCAGGTCGATGAGCCCATCCTCATTGAGGTCCAATTGCCCGTGGATGCTGCAGCCAAAATACTGGAGGCCGGTAGCCAGCTCTGAGGCTGTGATTCTCTGCAGGGAGCAGGAAGAGAGCAGGAGGGCATGCACACCGTGAGTGTGGGGGCGGGCGGCCCTGAGCTGCAGGAACAATCGGGAGCCTGTTTGAAATCACGAAGAAGCTTCCCCAACCCAAAGCAATCTCGTCTCCTGGCCTGTCACGGCACCTGAAATTCCTACCATTCAAGTCATTCTTTTGGATTAAAATATCGTGTCTTAAAAGAGTTCCCTATTAAGTGTAAATACATGTTACCTGGCAAGCGACTCATCCACGTCTCTCACACTGGTCTATTTTTTAGACTATCTTACTAATAAACCGTGGGGCAAAAGGATGATCCTCAGGGGATGGGACCCAAGACGGGTCGGTTTTGAGGTGGGCACGATTTCTAGCACGAAGCGCTTCCAGAGAAGAATGAGCCCAGAAGAGATGCTCCACTGGTAGGCAATTGCATGTGTGCATGTCTTGGGAGGAGTGAGGGTCAGGTGCCAGGGATTTGCTGTTGTTTGTTGTTGGGGGAGGATAAAGGTAAGCAGGGAGAGGGTGCCAAAGTGGGTGGTGGTGGTGAGGGGTCCTGAAGGTAAAATGTGCCCTTTTCAAAATTTCCACGTGGGGAAGCATGACCAGAACAGATTGGCATCCGTTCCTGTGAGAGGGCACGGAAGAAAATCCTGAACCAGATGAGGCACAGAAGCTCCTGGGACTCCTGCAGCCCCATTTGCTCCATCCACTTCCCCGGGGAAGCCTGACCTGCTTAGGCGTCTTCAGGATGCTGCCTCGGAAGCCGTGGAAGATGTAGATGGCTCCTGCGTGGTTGTCCTCCAGGGGCGCTCCCACCACTACATCATCGTAGGAATCCTGGTTGAGGTCTCGAACTGAGGCAATGGAGGACCCAAACCGGGCATTCTGGTAACTGTGTGAATCCTTGAGCGTTCCGTTATAAACAAACCGGTTCTGCAAAACCAGGGGCAGAAAAAGGCTAGGGAGGGCTTGGCAAAAGTCCCCAGGCTCATAATTCCCTCTGCAGGCTGCTCTCGCATCCTCTCCCCACTCCATTCCCCCAGATCCCCGTCTCTGGCTATATGAGCCCAGCCACAGAGGAGGCTCTGATTCTCCCCAGGCCTGGCTCCAGCACTGGCCTCACTAGTAACCCATTTCCCTCGTGGCTACCCAAGTCAAAGCAGAGGCTGGGGGCCCCCGAGAAGCTGCTCAGCCCCTGCCCAGCTGTACCTGTCTCAGCTCGTAGACATACACTTTGCCTCGCTCGCGGCCCTCGCTGAAGTACATGGGTGCACCCACCAGCAGGACATCAGTGACACCATCGCCGTCAATGTCCACCGAGGTGATCTCACTCCCAAAGTAAGAGCCTATCTGCGGCACGTGATGGGAGAGAGGAGTGGGCTGGCTGCCCAGCTCGCACAGCCCAGAGTCCTTGCCTCGCCGGCAGAGGGAAGCCAAGGTCATCTTTTGACTCAGAATTTTTGGTGAACAAATGGGTCCTCCCTTCTCATGTGCTCCCTCTCTCTCCTCTCCCTCAGAGCGGACTTGCCTGTTTTCAGTTTGCCCTTCTCCCCTTCCCTCTTTTCCTTCTGTCATTATCCCCTTCCCACTCTTCTTTCTTTCTGTTAATTTTATTGGTGGCCATTTGTCTTGTGTGTAAAGTGAAATAATGGCAAAAAATAAGGAGAATATTTAAAAGTATGAAGAAGAAAACAAAAGTTACCCACAATCCTGACATCCAAATATAACTACCATGAATGTTTTAGCGGATTTTCTTCTAGTTTTTTTCCCCTGAGGCATGTTGCCTATTTGTACTTGTGTTTTATTTTTACGAATTGGAGTAATAATGCAAATATAGTTTATATACTGATTTTTAAATAAAACAATATATCATCAACATTTTTCTATGATGTATTATATTTTCATCTACAACATAATCACTGATGATTCCACAGTGCTTAAAATTATGCATGTATCATAATGTATTTAATCAATTATTGCTGGACAGTTAGCTTGTTTTTTTTTTTTTTTTTTTTTTGAGACAAGGTTTTGCTCTGTCACCCAGGCTGGAGTGCAATGGTGCAATCTTGGCTCACTGTCGCCTCGAACTCCTGGGTTCAAGTGATCCTCCCACCTCAGCCTCCTGAGTAGCTGGGACCACAGGCACACTTACCCTGCTCTGACATTTTAAGTGGTGTTTGGGAGATAGGAGTCTCACTGTTTGGTCTGGAACTCCTGCGCTCCAGTGATCCTCCCACCTCACCCTCTCAAAGTGCTGGGATTACAGGGGTGAGCCACTATTTTTCATTTTTGATGTTATAAATCATTCTGGCATTAGCATTGTGGATGGTGAATTACGATTTATTTCAGTGTCCCCAGAGCATGCCTTGTTTAGGGAAAGATTGGTATCCACCAGTGAGGACATCATCCACCCCCTCCTCAGAAACCCAGAAACCCTGACTCCGTCCTCCACCTCTCCCACCACCTGGAAAACCTGCAACAAGTCCCTACCTGGTGGGTGCCAATTCTACTCCCCTTCCCTGGGCACCTTCTAAAGGGCCTTCCAGCCTCAGGCTGGCCCCTTCAGCCCACCCCCATAGCAGCTGGCGTGGCCTCTGCTGCCATTCCACCTCTTTGCTGGGGTGGTATCTGGCTTTCTCCAGCAGGACCGTGCTGGACCAGCCTCCCAGGCCTCTGTCCTGGCTCCTGCTCCCCAGCAGGCCTCCTGAGTCACCAAACTGGGTTATTTCCTCTTCTCCCTGGCCTTGGCCGGCTTCCAGGCTTCCCTCTGCACACTTTTCTCTTGCATGCACTCCCCGCCCCTGCGTCCTCCCCAGATCATCCCCTGCCATCCCTCAGGTCTCAACTGAAGTGTCACTTCCTGTTAGAAGCTGTCCTTGACCTTCTCCACTCCTCTCCCTGCCCCTTTTCCATGTGCCTTCAGCTCCACACTCCTCCCACCAGCCCTTGTTCCCTCTGCTGGGATCCTCATGAGGGTGGGCATTGAACCTGCTGTGTTCCCTCTGGGCCAGGGTACTGTGCCTGGTACACAGAAAGTACTTAATGAAAGCTGGGTTTCTTAGGAAAGGGGAAGGCACCCTGTTCGTGGACAAGCCCTGTTTGGGATGGTTTATAGCCTTGGGTTAGCTCATGTGAGCCCCATCCTGCTAGGAGAGAGGGTCATCCTCATTTTACAAGGGAAGGAACCAAAACTCAGAGAATTGGAGTTTCTTGCCCAAGGTCAGAAGGCCGGTCACCTGGTCACCGCCAAGCTGGTTGGAATTGGGGTCTGCCTGACACCCTGGCCCATGACTCTGCCTACCCCGTCCTTCTCTGGCTTAGTGTGTTTTCAGAAGAAATCTATTCTCAAGGATTAAAAGCTTTTAACTGAGGAGAAAGATAAAAAATTTAGAAGAGAGGAAAGGGAAATAGTACACATGGGTGGGAGAGGGAAAAGATGTGCCTACATAAAGTAACTAAGAAGCAGACAGAGAGCAAGTGAGGGAGGGGGCGGGGGAAATTTGTCTAAATATGTGGCCTCAGCTATGTGGGTCACCGCGATTTGGAATTCACTTAATTTAGCTGCCTTCAGCACTGCGGTTTCTCCTTCGGATGTTGGAGGCGGAACTGGGCAGGAAAAATGTCATAAATTCATCAGCAAATTCCCTCCAGCTCTCAAGGTCTAGCCCTCCATTTCAAAAGAGTTGGCCCTGGGCGAGTGTGGGCAGGCAGGGTGGAGGGTGAGAGCTTCGCCGCCTGGAATGGCCCGCACCCAAGAAACAGGAGGAGGAATGGCAGGAGGGTGGCACTCTGCAGCGAGACGGATTTAGGTTAGACTCGGTGAGGAGCAGGTTCTCACAGTGACAGGCCAAGGGCAGTCATGGGCTCAGGAGACAGGGCTGTTCCCAGGCTCAGGAGAGTCGACAGGGAGCTGGGGACAACATGGAAGGGCCTGGACAGCACTCAGGTCCGGCCTAGAGAGGGCACGGACGCTGCTGGTCAGGAGGAGCCCAGGACTGGTTTTGGGGTTATTGGGGGTCAGAAGGTGGCATGATGCAGGCAGCCCCACCAAGAGGGTTCTTGGCTTGACCCAGTCATGAATTCACCATAGAACCCTGGAAAAGCCACATTGCCTCCCAGGAGCCCAGTTTTCCTCTGCGCTGGAAGTGACTTGGATTGGAGCCCCGTTTTCACCACCAATGACTCTTATCATAGCTTTCCGATTTGCATTCATCACTGTCCAACACAGGACTCTTAGCAGCACAGTCTGGTTGCCAATCACCTCCCTGTGGGGCAGTGGCACTGGCAGCCTTCCCATTCCTCATTGCTTCCATTCCAGGAAAAGGGAAGCAGCTGGCATCCTGGAGGACCCATGGGGCCTTCTGTGGGTGGATGCACACTCCTGCCACTCCTGGCAGCATGAAGGTGGCTGGAGGAACATGACTGCCCTTCGGAGCACCCAGTGGCCCAGGCATGCTGTATTCACTGCCCTCCCATTTGTCTGATCCGCCCCTCTTCCCTCCGTCCCTGCCCCAGGCTCCCCCTCCATTACCTGCTGGCCCCGCAGAGCCTGGTGGATGGTGAGGCTCCGGTTGTTGTGCATGGTGAACAGGATGACTTTGCCCGTGTGGTTGAACCGGGGGGCTCCGGCCACGTACACCCGCCCCTGCCTGGAGGACACGACCGATGTGACTGTGTACCCTGCCACAGGAGGAAACAAGCTGATATTTGGCACCGTGTCCTCAGCAGGCCTTGCTTGGCCGGGTGCATGGCTCGGCCATGCCAGAGGATGGGCCAGAGGTGGGGTAGGTTCCGGACCAGCTGAGCAGATTCAATCATGCAGGGCTGTAATTCCTAGGGGCAGCTGGGGAGGCCTGGAAGAGGCAGGGCCCAGGAGAGGGGTTTGGAGGGTAGGGAGGACTCACTGCACCCCAGCCCCTACTGGAGAAAATAAAGGAAGCCAGGTGGGGCTGCTAAAAGACTAACTTGAAATGCACACATCCCTTCTTCACCAGCTCATGAGCACGGCGGAGGGCAGCAGGGAGTAGGGCAGACTCTAGCCTCACTTCAGTTAATATTGGGGAGACTTTGCTTTGGTTCCCCACCAATCTTCACTCTTAGGGACTAACCAGTGTCCTCTTTATTACCACAAATGCCTGCTGAGTGGCCCACTGAGGACTAGAGTGTTAACCGTAAAGGTGGAAGGAATTGGTCTGCTTCAGATATTCACATGGGGTCTCAGGGATTCTTGCAACCCCAAAGCTTTGCAGACTCAAAGGAGGAAGCTCCCAGGCTCCTGTCAGTCCCATACGTGCAGCATGCCAAAGAGAAAGACATGGAACCCCAGGGGCTCTTTGGGAAAGGCTGCCAATCCCTGCTCCCGGTATGGCTGTGCCTGATCACTGTGAATCTCATCACCCACCCAGTACCCAGGAAGCAAATGTGCAGCATCTTCAGGCAACTCTCCTGAAAGTGGGCTCCGGCAGGTGTGGAAAGCCGATGGCATCCCAGAATCCCACTTGCTGCCAGATAATCTTGGATCCCAGATTTTAAATGGGTGTTGGACTTTGTTGACAGTTCCTGGGCTGTTTCTGGGGAACAGATGTCTCTTGCAATGCACGTGTGTGTGTGTGCACATATATGCGTGTGCATATGTGTATCTGTGTGTGCAACACTGTCACTTGGGTCCCATTGGCTGCTTCCAGAGTGGCTACAGGGTGTACAGATGAGCTGTCTCAGTGCCTGGGGGTGAACCACCCTGGTTCCAGACACAACAGTTTTCACTCTTGAGGCTGTACTTGGGGAAATGAGGCTTGACAGGTCCATGATACCAAGACCTCACAAGGGGTGGCTAACACGGCCATGTATTTAGAGCAACCATAAATATATGGGTGGGTGGGGCTTAGCCTTGTGGTGTGGAGCAAAGGTTTCTTCTGAGCTGAGCCCTCAGGGGCACTACTGAAAATATTCTCAGTAAGCCTTGAGTTTCTGGGCCTGCTTGGAAGGGGGGGCACTGACACGCAGTCTGGGGGCCAAGTGTCCTATGGGGCAGGCGTGGGTCAGCATTCAAAACTCACAGAGCTTCCTGCCTTCCAGCTGTCTGTAGGCAGCACCTTTGGTTCCCAGGCAACTCTCTGGCCAGCAGTAGGGGCCATTCTGAGGCTGGGCCAGCCTCCCTGAAGGCCTGATGAAAAGGTAGGGCCATGGCCCGAAATCTATACTGCACCCCCAGTGGAGGCTGGGAGCCGGCCTCCTGGTCTCCTTCCCCTGTAGTGCTCCTCTCCCTTGGGACACAGGAGGAATCTTCCAGCAGGCATCTCTGCCCCGGGAGAGAACCCAGACCCTGCTCTCACTGGATGACTCCTAGAGGGAGGAGGAGGAGGAGAAAAGGCACTCCCCAACACTCCCACCCAAGGCAGTGACTGTGGCTAAGGCATGACAGCTGGGCCTCATGAGTGTCCTTCAGCCAAGTTCTACCTCACCAGGGTCTTCCGGGAGGGGAAGCAGGGTGGCTCTGCTGGGCCAGGGGGATATTCATCCTGCTGTGCTCTCACTCAGATATGTTCAATAGCTCCCTGTTGCCAACATGAAAAAGCTCAAACCTCTTAACCTGGCATTCGAGGCCTCCTGCCTATCCTAACTTGCCCTCTCCTCCATGTTCTCACTTCTCCCCCCTGCTGTAGCCACACTCATCTACTTCTTGGGTCCTGAAATAACCTGGCACTTCCCACATGTCCTTCCTTTGCTTGGCCTTTCTTGACTTATTTGAAATGTCCCCTGCGGTGGAGACCTGGTGTAGGCGCCAGCTCCTACACAGTGGGTCCTGAGTGTACCAGCTCGCTGGACCACTCTGACTCACTTGGAACTAACCTCATGGGCCCTGGGACACCCTGATGTGATCTGTCTTGCTGTTTAATGCCTCGTAGCACCTGCATCTTGTGCCCTTTCTTTGGTTTCCTTACTCTCAGCGCAGTGCTGTGCACTTGGGAGGAAACACAATGAAACACGAGTGATTCTAGTTTCTAGTTAAAGGGTTGCTAGCCTTTGTTCTTCCAGCATCTTTCCTAGTGTTTGAGCAATTGCCAAGGCAAGGACTCCAATCTTTCTCTCCTTTATTTGTGCTTTTATCTGAGCTCCCACCTCACTTGTGTTATAATTTTATGTGCACATGTCTGTGTCTCTCAGGAAGCAGCTTGAGGGCAGGTGCTGTGTCCTTCTTACCACGGCACTTTAGCACGGCACTCTGATAGCATCAACCGCAGTGCTATGCAATTCAGGTTTAACACCTTGCGAATTAAATGGACCGCAGGCCCTAGGGCCAGGCGCTGTTGGGAAACTTCTAGGGATCTACACTTCTGGATTTTCTAGCACAGTCCTGAATCCAGCATTTTGCCCTTTTGCCAGCTGAGGGTCCCATGGTTGGGGATAGAAAACAGGGTAACCACAGTGTGGGCAGAGTCATAGGCAGGGTATTGGCTAAAGAGCTGAGGAACAAAGGTCAGGATGGGATGAAGCACCAGAGAGATGGACACATGGACAGATTCGCTGTCCACTCTGGGTGGCCCAAGTTCATGGAGAAGTGGGGTCCGAGGAAGCCTTAATGAGGAGTGACTTCACAGAGAGTGGACTTGGTTCAGAAATTCAGAAAGACTCAGAGACAGTGGGGAACCCCTTCTTGCCACCCTCCCCTCTGGCCCTTCCTTTAGAAAGGAACAAGCCTTGGCAAATGGGACATGGCTGGGGATGGCCAGGTGACTGCTCCTGCAGAGCTGGAAGGTGACTTTGCCCAGCAGGCTAAGGCCTCGCTGCCAGGACCTTCACCATCAATGATGTGCGCTTCTCTAGATATCCAGTTCCAAAGTGCTTCATGGGCAGCGACTTCTGCCTTGATTATGAACATTAAGAAATAAAAACAAGTGCAGATTCCACTCGACTTGCGTTTTGCCTTCAGAAGGCAGGCTCAGTGTACTGGAACCCTAGTCAGCCCCAAAAGCTTTAAAGGCACAACAACAGCTGACCCAGAGTCTAGGAACACCAAATGAAACACACTGAAGGGAGCGGGGAACTGCTTGTCCTTTATTCTACCTATTGATGGAGCGCCTGTTATACGCTGGGCAGGGTGCTTGGCGTGGTGGTTACCAGCGTGGAGAGGATATGCCCCCAGGGATGCTCTTCAGAATTGGGTGCTTGAATTAGCCCAGAATATACACAGCAGGCCCCTCTCTCGTGTGTGGGCTAGGGGTTCTGCAGCCCCTGGGTGCCCTCCCGGCCCACCACCCGCCGGCCTCCCCTCACTCTGGGCTCTTACCCAGGTATGCGCCATGGTTCTTGAGCTCCTCGGGGAACTCTTTCAGGTAGGACTCACGGAGAGGAATGACCTTGCCGGCACTCGTCTCCTTTAGCACAGCTCCGTTCCAGTCATAGGCACCAACAGCTCCCAGCAGAACCCCATCCTGGCATTGGGGATGGGACACACATCAGCACCTGTCCTCATGGGCCTGTTGCCAGGAGCCACATCAGGTCCTGTGACCAGTGACGCCCCTGCCAGCCACCTCAGGCACCTTCTCCTGGGTACATTATTTAGCAACCTAACTTCTGGCTGGGACTCTTGGCTTTTGAATGAGCCAAGGAGACTTTTTTGCCCCTTTCCATCCTTAGGACAAAATGGGTCAAACTGATCCCAAGGACAGGCACTTAGGGAAAAAGGAATGTTCTAGAAACAAACTGTAAATCCAGGACCAAACCTCCATCCCTCCTTGGGCTTCAAAACCCTCTAGGGACCCTCTCGCCACTGTCCACTCCTTCTGACATTTATTGAAAGAGGGAAAGGGCCTCCTGCATTTGCCCTTCTTCAGTATTTCTTTGCCGTGTCTGAGTTGCTTCCCTGCATGTCAATCCTACTCCTTGGTTTCTTCAGCAAACATTCACTGAGGTCCCCTTTGTGCCAGGCACTGGTTTGGTGCCAGGGATATTGTCCCCCGCCCTCAGCCACGCCCCCCGCTCCCCACCACAGAGCTTGAGGATACGAAAAAAAAAACTCAAACAAACACACAGTTGCAAACTGTGATCAGTGCAATCAAGAAAAACCACAGTGAGGCTGAATCTAGATTGAGATGGGGGTCAGGAAAAGTCTTCAAGGTTGTTGTTATGTGCACCTGAAAGATAGGTAGGACCAGAAAGAAAGAAGAACTGGAGAAAAGGGCCAGGAAGAGCCTGTGCAGAGGCCCTGAGGCTGGAGAGAGTGCAGAGCCTTTGTTCCTAAGGAACTGAATGCTGTTCAATGGAGCTGGAGCACCTTGACATGAGGCTGGGCAGATAAGCCAGGGCCACCTTCATGACAGCCAGCACCCAAGGCACTGGTGCTTGGGCTTGTTTCTCAGGGCTTGGAGGGTCTTGTTCTACCCACCAGTTGTAGGACAAAGGGAAGCTGCAATGCTTGGACAGGAAGACAGGAAACTCTGGCTCCTTGAGGGGAAGTTTCCAGGTTACTGATCCCATAGCCCTTTCTTGAAGACTGAGTCCACTCACCCTCTCTCTTGTGTACCCCCGATCCCCTGCTTCAGCAAGCCACGTAACTAGTGGGTACAGGCAGACAAACAGCCAGCACTTGGAAGAGGAAGGAAAATGACAAGGGACAATGAGGGGCCCAAGGAAGGTGGTGGAAGCAGGGAAGGGCTGCCTTTTGGGTTACGTTGGTGATTACAGGGGTGGGGGCAGACTGTCTGGATCCCAGCTTTGGGCTTTCAAAACACAGGCTGGTAAAGTCACCACTGTCTCCCATGGAGCCTTCCCTGAGCCTGGCTGTCTGGGTGAACTTGAGATTCCCACCACTTTACAGAGTCAAGCTGATCTTATCAAAGAGTTAACATATCCTAACCCTCCAGAGGTAGAACTGACTGTTCAGACAGAATGTTTTTACAGCTATAAATAAGCTGGTCTTGGGAGAGTCAATGTGCTTGGTTATGTTTCACATTGCACTTTCTAATTAGCCTTCTTCCTCCTACTCTGTGCTCGAGCCTCAGCCTAGGAGGCTCTGACAGTCTGTCTGGGCCAGGACGTGAGCCAGGAACTCACATATTCGCTGTCCACAAAGTCACCGCCAACATTCCTGCACGTGGGGTGTGCTCTATTCTTTGTGGAATACTTTCTCACCCGGCTGCCCATTTGGGCCCAGAGGCCCTGTGAAAGGGAAGGGCAGATGTTCAGTATCTGCACTTGACAAATGAGCCGTTGAGGTTCAGAGGGGGAAGGGACTTGCCCAAGGTCACACAGCAAGTCAGAGGCAGGGCTGGGGCTTTGACCAGACAGGTGAGTAGGGCCGAGAAGAAAACATCTATCTGTTTCCCCAAAGCCTGCTGTGGGTCCTGCTTTCCATTTTCCACCTGAACCCTCCTGAGGGAGCAGCGCACTATTTGGGGTCTGACTTTCTTCCTTCCTTTCCTCCCTCTCTCTGCCTGCTGAGTCCAAGTTTGTAACTGCCGACCAGGCTTCTGTGCTTCATGGACAGGCCTTTGAAGATGAATTTCTGGCTCTGCAGATGACAGGGAGCCTCTGGGATGTACTGAGAAGGGCTGGCTTGGCCCAGTGGCCGGGGATTCAGCCAGGGAGACCCCTCACACTGACTCTCCTTGTGGGAGCTTGGGGAATTCCGTCCTGACTTTTGGGTTTGGCAACACTGGGCCAGGCGATTGCTTACAGTCTCCCACCTCATCCCGTTTTAACCCTGGCAGCAGCTGCAGTCTTGGGCCTGCAGTGGGAGACCCTTTCCTGAGCGTGAATTTGTTGTAGCCAGGGGGAGTCTTCTGAGGATGGGGACACTGTGAGGAGCGATCAGGTTAAGGCCACCAAAGCAAGCCTCAGTATGTCACAATCTCTTCCCAGCTGGGGAAGCCCAGACATTTTGAGTTTAGAAAAATCTAGAAGGGTGGGGAAAAAGAAGAGACGGGACCAAATCCTTTTTTTTTTTTTTTTTTTTGAGACGGAGTCTGGCTCTGTCGCCCGAGCTGGAGTGCAGTGGCCAGATCTCAGCTCACTGCAAGCTCCACCTCCCGGGTTTACGCCATTCTCCTGCCTCAGCCTCCCGAGTAGCTGGGACTACAGGCGCCGCCACCTCGCCCGGCTAGTTTTTTTGTATTTTTAGTAGAGACAGGGTTTCACCGTGTTAGCCAGGATGGTCTCGATCTCCTGACCTCGTGATCCGCCCATCTCCGCCTCCCAAAGTGCTGGGATTACAGGCTTGAGCCACCGCGCCCGGCGGGACCAAATCCTTAATAGGGGAAGCCAGGCATGTGGGCCCAGCTGGCGAACGAACAGTGGGCATTCCCAGGAAGAACCGTGTCCCCCGCTCTGCAGGCCTGGCACGGGCTTCCTGTTTTATAGCCTCCTTTCCCATCTGAGGCCACCTGGGCTCCCACCAGATATTACCAAGGTGTGCCTGGGTGGCCTTGCACAAGGGGACCTTCCCCACAAGCTGATTTTCCTGGCGTTCTGTGCAGACATGAGGTCGCAGGCTTGGCAGCCGTCAGAAGGTCCGAGGCCACACCGTGCCTTCCCAAAGGACATTGTAGCTCTAGCACCTGCCGTGTGTGTAGCTCCCACCACCAGACCCTGCCAGCTCAGCTCTCAGCTGCCCTCTGACCTGGCCTCTGAGGCAGTCTTGCCTTCCCAGCTGAGCTGCATGCTCCCAGGGCGTGTGACCATATCTCTCAAAGCTCTGTGTTCTGGTCAGTCCGTGTCTAAGCCAGGGTTGGACCACAGCCCCGGCAGTGAAGGCAGCATGGTCTAGGGCAGTGCTGCTCAATGGGGGCAGTTTTGTGCCCTAGGTGATATTTGGTTGTTACAGCTGGGGGTAGTGGTGGGGGTGCTATTGGCGTCTAGTGGGTGGAGGCTAGAGATGCTGCTAACCATCCTACAATGCAAAAGATGGTCCCTTATGGCTGATGTCACTAGGGCACAGGTGGAGGATCCCTGGCCCGGTGGTGAGAGCAGGAAGGAGCTCTGGAGTCAGAGGCCTCTGAGTTCCACTTCTAGCTCAGAGCTTCTAGCTGTGTGACCCTGTTCTCTCTCTCTCTCTCTCTGTCTCTCTCTCTCAACCTTGAGTTCCTCAGCTGTAAAACAGTTCTGTTGTGAGAATCAGCATTTTTAATTCTTAGCAGGGTGCTTGGCAGCCAGTGAGTACTTGGGATATGGTAGCTTTTCTCGTTCATGAATCCATCTGTAAGCATCTCCTGGGTGGTCGGGAGTCGAAGAATCAGGTGTCACAGTCACGTTTGTCATTGCGGTAGCGTGTGAGAAGTGCTCTGATTGAGTCAGGGACTGGCTACTTTGGCAGTCCCAGGAGCAGGTGAACAACTGAGACAGGGGGTGAGTGCATAGTGGGGTTAGAAAAGGCTTTTAAGAAAATCTTACTTGATTTATTAGTATGTCTCAAAATGAACACTTCTAGTTCCAAGCCTTGCTTCGATTTCACAAATATTCTTCAGACATCTACTGAGACAAGCTCAGAGAGGGCAAATGATTTTTCTGAGCCCACACTGCCAGGCAGTGCTTCCCTCTTGCCCAGCAGTCATGGAATTAGGATACTAGGTGCCAGCAATTCTTCCTTTGAGCTCTTTTTGGCTTTTGGGAGGTAAGACTGTGGAGCCAGGTGGAGGTAGTTGCTGGTGGTGCTGTGGGCTGGTGTGATGGGAGACCCCCTAAAGGACACCGAGGCTGTCCTCCTCCCCAAACTCCCGAGAGTCTGAGTCAGAGTGGCTGTAGAGGGGTGAGGCTCTGTTCCCAAGAGCCCCTTCTAAGGCACATACACCATTTGGAGGGTGGATTATGCTTTCACTAATTGCTTGGACTCTTAGAAGGCTTGTTTCAACAAGCTTGAAGTGGGCCCGAGGAAGGGATGAATGGCCAGGAGGCTTGTGGGCAAGAAAGGCCCAGAAACAGGCCCTCTGCCTTTCTGTGGAGGAGGGGCCCTCACCAAGTGCGGTGCTGGAATCCGGCAGCTAGGGTGAGCAGAAGGGGCCGTGGGGACCAGGGCGCAGTACACTGACTGCTCATTCCTCATCAGAGAGTTGGCTGCTGCCTGTCAGAGGCCCTGGGAGAGAGGCCCAGGAGTGGGCACTAGGGCACAGCCTGAGGACGTGGGGCCAGGCTTAGGAGGATCCGAATGAACCAGAAATGATTCCTGCTACCAGGAGTCAATTTGCAAACCATCGGGAGCAGCGTGGCAGAGGACCTCAGCCGCTGTGTCCTGGACTGCTGGGGAGAGGGCCAGGAGACCATCTTGACGGCCTGCCCAGCCTGGCAGGTGGAGGAGTCTATTGTTTAGGTCTAGAGGGGACAGGAGGGGTTTACAGCTTCCACAGGTCAACCCCTCAATTCACCATTATTCATCAGTTTATCTCATTTTTTGTTAAATCAGATACGCAAAACCAGTTCAAATGCGAAACCCTTAGGGAAGATTACACATCTAAAGCTTGAGCCACTAAGAACCTTAGCAAATAGCCAATACCCTTCATTGTCTAGATCTCAATCCCAGGAGGGCCTGTGGGATGAGCACAGGCTGAAGAGGCAGGAGGGTGGCTGGGGTAGCTCAACTGGGAATGTTTATACCTCCAGACGGGGACTAGACTCTAAGACTCTGTAATCCCATGGGCCTTGAGGGGAAGATGTGGAAGGAGAAAGAGGACTGCAAATAACTGATGCACATGAGTGACGGTGTGCAGAGGACCCCTCCCACACAGGGCTCAGCTGGACTGAATCTGTTTCAAAACAGAACCGAGCTCTGGCCCTGTTAGATCATCATGTGCAGGGTCAGTGACCTCTCCTTTAGGTACAAGAGAAAAAGGATCTCTTCCCATCTCGGGTGAGTCACCAAGGTTTTTGTGTAGACAAGATCTACCCTGATAAAACTGCTTCCCTCTGTAAACTTTTGGAGTTAGGGCAGATTTAGGATTCTAGTGTAGGAAGGCGGATGCGAAATCCCTCCAGCTGAGCCCTGTGTGGGAGGGGTCCCCTGCACACCGTCACCCATGCGCATCAATTATTTGTAGTCCTCTCTCTCCCTCTGCATCTTCCCCTCAAGTCCTGTGGGATTACAGAGTCTTAGAGTCTAGTCCCCCTCTGGAGGTGTGAATCCCTTCTCCCAGCTTTCTGGCAGATTCCTGCAGCTCCTGCTTGATTACCCAGCTTGACAGGTAGTTCACTACCTCAGCAGACAGCCAGCACTAATGGAAGCCACTCTGGCTCTTAGTGACTTTTGCGTTCATTTCCAAATGCTAATGGAAGCGTTAGCTTAAAAATCTGTTCTAAAGGTTGACCAGGGATCCACAGCTAGCCTTCCTGATGGTAATTTTTGGAATACTTTCTTTCCCCTTTCTGTAAATCAAGACTAGAGTTTCCAGCTCCGCGGGTTTTCCCAATGACTCGGACGTTTTGCCTTCAGCCTGGAATGTAATGTTTTGGGGACTTGGACTCTGTGGGTGTCAGGTGATGTCTTGGGGTCTCCCCTCTACCCTGGGCTCCGGTCCTTTCTCTGTCCTGTTGCTTTTACCTTTGCTAATTCAAAGACTGATTTCCTTGCTCATGAAGACAGCAGCAAACCAAGAAAGGAGGAGCCAGGCCTTTCTTCTGCCATCTGAGAACGTTCTGCTAGCGATCTCTCCTTCTACCAGAACTAAATAGACCCGGGGAAGCCTCAGGCTCCTTCGGTATCTTTTTGGGCAGCAGCTGTTTGAGACCATCTGTGGCACTTCTGGCAGGGAGGAAGCCTGGGGGCTTGCCTGGGAGACAGACATACTCAGGGCAAGGTGGAAAGGCTGGACCCAATAGCATTGTGGACACACACATTGCTCCCTGATCCCCAGGGAGACCTAACTGACCCTCAGAGCTGAGGAGCTGGACTCCCGGGGACAGGATGGCTGTGGCCAATCATGGTGGCATCAGCGGCCTGGCACTGAAAGACCTCTGTGCTCTAAAATAGCCACCCAGTGGCCAGTCACAGTGCCAGTCAGCCCATCATGCTTGCACCATTCCTGTGCATTTGAAAGGTTTTTTTGCTTTCGTTTTTAATACTAAAGAGTCTCAGATTCAAATGTGATCGTCGTCTCTTTTAAAGTCCAATTAGATGAAAATGTCAGGGGTGATGGAAGAACTAGGGTATATGGGAGAGACAAGCTGGGCCCCTCTGCCTGGGGAACAGAGAAGTTGAGCATGTGTGCACGGGCTTGCACATGACAGTCATGACCCTGACTTGACCGAAGTCACGTGCTGGGGCTGTGAGCTCCTGGGTCTCCCCACTCTGGAAGCTAGGGAACCTGTTGATCCTGCAAGGATCACCTTGCTCAACACTGAATTGCTTGGGCCCCTTTCAAGGCTCCGCTCAGGCTTCCCTGAGTCCCTGAAGCCCATCTTAATGTCCTCTTCTTTTTAGATTCCGCGATTCCTAGACATACACAGATCATGATTTTAGAAGCAGGACAGTGAACTTATTATTTAAGAGTTTTTCTCCCCAGCTAGGCTATGAATGGCTGTCAGCTAAAATGTTTCTTTAATGTACCTGGTACAGAGCCTGACACACATGAAGATACTAAAAAAATGTCTGTAGAATGGACAAAGGAAACATTGGGACATTCATTTTCTCTTCTGTCCCCAACACCAGGGCTGACCTCTGAGCTGTGCCAGAATGTCACACAGTGTGTGTCCACAATGCTCTCTATTCTCCTGCTTACTGCTACCCTGGACTGCTGAAACCTGTGTCCTTTAGGGGCTGCTCAAGTGCCAAGCCCTCCCGGATCTTTCCCTGACCATCCCTTCTTTGAGCAGAGGCCCTTCCTTCTGTACTACCCTGATCACATTGCTTTGGTTAACATTAGGCATGACCATGTCTCCCCCATTCCCCGCATTGAGCAGGGGGTCTTCACAGGGGATCTTCGGATGGGGGGCCTTCAGGTGTTGTACACTTTTACCTAGGAGGCATCTATAGTTTCTTTCATCCTACTCTCAAAGCTAAGAAATGCCATTCAGGATTGTTTGCAAGTTGACTCCTGGTGGCAAGAATCATTTCTGGGTCCTTTTGGCACTTTAGTGGCATTTAACAAATGCTTGTTAGATTTAATTAAATTGCATTTCCTTGTTGCATTCTCTAATCAGCTCTGACCTCAGAGTCTGGAGACCAGGACTGGTCCTGCCAGAGCACGTGACTCTGCTGGCCCCCATGTGAACGGATGCTCTCACCTCTCTGTGCTGGGCTCTTTACCCTGGGACTCTGAGCACCTTGAGGGCAGGACTCCCGCCTCGGATTCTCCTGGCATCAGGCTCAGGACCCAGCACAGAGAAGGCACTGAAAAGAGTGGCTGATCCAACCACCTAAAACAGGATAACTATCATCACCTGCCATCCTTGTAGGGCTGTTCTGGCATGAAATGAGGTGCAGGAATTTCCTGGGAAAGTTTAAACCGCTGTGCACATGTAACAGGGCTGTTATTAGGACAGGGCAGCTACATTTACATCTTGCTGTTACTCAAGACAGTGGGCATGAAACTGTCCAGATGCAGCTCAGAAAAGTCTGAGTGTGAGTGGCATGTCCGTCCATCTGCCGGCTGCATGTCAGGCATGTGTCCCCCTCCCCTCCAGTTTGGAAGTTCTGACTCAGACTCCCGGAGATTCCCTCTCACGAAACAGCTGCTTGGTCTAGAGGAAAGAGCATGAGACTAATATTTTTCTCACAAATTTTACTCCAGCAGGTCACTTAACCTTCTCATGCCTCCAATTCTTTATGTGTAAACTAGGAACAAGGAGTCCTGCCCTATCCGCCTCGCAGAGGAGTTAGGAGAGGGGAACGGGAGGATGACAGTGACATATAACTAGGATGCACTAACGGGCCTTCTCTGGTAAATTAGGAGGAATAAGTACACTCTCACGGTGCCAGCCCAGGCAGAACACACACACGCACACACGCACATGCACACACATGCACCTGGCTGTGCAAAGCACAGCCACGGGAGCACGTATCGATACTGACAGACGTAGTTGGTATGTTTTCCCACGTGGCAATCCTGGGCAGGACTCTACAGTACATTAAGCATATTCACAGACATGGATTCTTCTGTACCCCTTGCAATCCTGGGAGGCTCCAGCCCCTTCTAATGAAGCAGCACCAGGTGAAGCACACAAGCACACAGAGGGGGGAGTGATGCAGAGCCCCAGCTGTCACATGTTGCTTGTGACACCACACCCCTCTCTCTGTGGGCCAGCCCTCCCGCAGGACCTCTGCAATCTGACGCAGCACCCGCACAGTGGGGGTGCCTGTGAGTCACCTGCCAGAGCACAGCTGGAACATCTGGATACCCTCCCAACACTGACATGGGGACACGCCCTGGCGTGTGCAGGCCTCCTCGGGCACTGGAACTATCCGAGGCACGTGCCATTGGCTTTGCCACCTGCCCTAGATTTTGCACAAGGCTCTCTGGACTGAATGGGAAGGTGCACCCCGCACCTCACAGGTGAAATTATGGGATTATTAACTGTAGTCCATTCACTTCTAAAGAGGGCTTAAGACGATATAAATAGGTGGAAGACCTCGATTCCCCTCTTCCAGCCCACAGAAGATGGGAGGCCGAGAGACCCTAAGAAAGAGAGAAAGCGGGAGGAGCCAGCCCATCTGTGAAGGTGGATGGCAGATCTAGAGAGCTAGAAAGGGAAAGTGCATGCCCTGAGAGACAGAGGCGAGGCTCTCTGCGGGGACCTCCACCGCATACCTCCACCACGTGCGAGGAAAAGCCTGTCTGTGACATCTCCAGCCCAAAGGAGGTCTCGTTCTTGTTGGTGCCTACAACAGAATGACAGAGAGATGTCAGCTCCATGCCCAATCACTTAGCTCCAGACAGAGCTGCCGCTCAACCCACAGCTCCTGCTTCCTTGGGGCATCATTAGGAGGTGGGGCTCTCTTTCAAGGGGGGCTCTGAAGCTGAGGCCAGTAGGGTGCCAGCCTCCTCAGCCCTCCCCAGCACTCTGTGCGGTGGGGAGCACTACACACCTTCCAGGTGCCCGTGTGGGTTGTTACTGGTAGCCTAATTACTTCTGAAAAGGGCTCGGGGCAAATTATATTACAGGGCATGCATACTGTAAGACTGCTAAAATTGGGGGGAAAGCAAGCAAAAGTGCACAGAAATAGTGTACGTTTTTGGCAAGAAATGGAATTTCCCACTTTGTTCATTCCTTTTATTCACTAGCTTTGGTTCCAGATGCCTTTGGATGGACCTCAAACATCAAATCCACCCTCAGAGGGAGGTCTGTCGCCACTGCAGATTTGCGTAAGAAATCCCATGAGTGCTGAAAGCCTCTCCCCACGGAGGGGCTCCCTGAACACATCATTGGAACCAATGTTCTCATCATCCAAGGTGACCATTTTGAGGAGAAATACACAGATTTGGATATTTGAGTTCTGGAGTGGGTGTCAAAGCTCACGTCCATACTTTATATTCATCTGCCCTTGTTTACGAGGGCCATTTTAGTCTCTTTTCATGTGTCTGTGGCTTGTCATTTCCAATGCACTGCAGACTTCTCAGGCTTTACATGGCCTTCTATTTCTTTTTATAATCCTCCCATATGCCCAAAGCCCGATATTGGAAGGGCCCACTATAGCAATGGTGGAAATGAAATTCGTGCAAATCAAATCAAAAATGGAGCTTAAATCATGAGGAGAGAGGCAATCTGAAGGACTCTGCCAAAAATAAAAAATGCTTTTGGTGGAGTGGAAGCAGTTGGCATATAGGGATTAAGGGTTTCAGGATATGGAGTCAGACTCTGCTAGGTACAAGCTAGAGTTGCCTGATGCAACATAGGATGCCCAATTAAAACTGAATTTCAGGCAACAAATAAGTTTTAACCTAAGCCTACCACACCCACCGTATTTTATTTTTGCGAAATTCGGCAACCTAGTTCAAAGCCCACCACCGTCCCAAGCTGTGAGATCTTTGGCAGGTCACTGAACTCCTTTGAGTTTCAGTTCTCCCAGCGGTAAAAATGACAGCATTAGCAAAGTAACGTTTCAGCATTGTTCATAAAACGCACAGCCTCACGTCCGGCACGGAGTAATACTCAGTTGTTGGAATTTATGACTTTTTTATTTTTGGGGACAGGGTCTGGCTCTGTTGCCCAGGCTGGAGTGCAGTGGCATGATCTCAGCTCACTGCAACCTCAACCTCCCAGGCTCAAGTGATCCTCCCACCTCTGCTTCCCAAGTAGCTAGGACTACAGGCACACACCACCACACCTAGCTAATTTTTGTAAATTTTTTTTGAAGAGATGAGGTTTTGCCTTGTTGCTCAAGCTGGTCTTGAACTCCTGAACTGAGGCAATTCACTCACCTTGTCCTCCCAAAGTGCTGGGATTACAGGCGTGAGTCACCACACCTGGCCTGGCATTTATTTTTATAGAAGACTTTTGCTAAGCCATTCCGTTTTATGGGATTGGGTTGTGCTCTGTGGAGTTTACCTGATATAAGCCCAGGAGAGAGTGGATCCCCTCTTAGCATGCATTGCTCACCTTCCAGGCTGAAGATTCTGTCCCCCAGGGCATCGACAATGTCCTTCAAGGCAGCCTCATCAGTGACATTGAAGAAGTGCTTGTCATCGGGGTCACTGGCGATGTATTTGATTTCATTTAGAAAAGTTTCTGGATTGATGCCCCTGCGGTTGTAGTAGCCCAGGACCTGCCAGGGAACAGGGGCAGGAACCACAAACCAGAACATAGCACAGACTTTCCCATACACCACACGGCCTAGACCCTGGGGACCCCAGGGTGGGCTGGAGCCAGGGCCGGCAGCCATGAGAGTTCCTTGTGATGCCATTTGCGTGCAGAATGGACTTTCTTTTAGGGACAAGATAAAGCCTTTGTGCTAAGCTAGGGTCTGGGAGCTGGGAGGTTTGGAGGTGTGTTCTAGTTTTCTGAGGTTCCAGACCCTCCCTGGCAATGGATAGCGGGGCAACCCAAACCCACGGCTTTTGTGGATAGGCCAGAGCAGTGCAGAAATATTCTCAACTTGTTGTTTAGAAGATGAAATGGGAGGCTCTTTTGAGGGCCTGGACACTTGTGATACTGCCTGGAACTAGTCCCTTGAAGTCCCCGGGGATTTGATGGCAAAGCCTCTAAGAGACCATCAGCAGCCCTTGGGCGGGCCAGGACTTACGGCCACCGCATATCTTGTTACGTTGTCTCTCTCGCTTTGCTGGATCACCTTCTCCAGGTCTGGGCTGTCATGGGACTCTCCATCTGTGATGACAATCATCACTTTCTTGGCCCCTTTCCTTCCGCCCTTCTGGAAAGCCTCTGAGCTGGAAGCCAAGCGCAGGGGCAGGGTCATGAGAAAGAAGTGGGATTGGGGCAGCCCCTGATGCTCCTGCAGAGGGGCGGCCACAGAAACCAGGACTAAGTGCCCCTTGGGCAACCCAACAGGTGCCAGGACCTCGAACCAAAAAAGTAGCTGGATTGAGATGGCCACAGCTACTCTTTCACCAGCTGCTCAGAAGGTTCTTAGATCTGTTGTCTTTAAATGAAATGTTGAAAAGCTCCTTTGGAGTCCTGACCTTGCTGTTTTGGGCAGGCCAAAGGGATGAGGTGGACCTGGGAGGGGAGTTCAGGGCAGGTGACAACCTTTAGAGGCATTAAGTCAGTGGTTCACAACTCCCAGCTGCTCACTGGCATCTTGTGGAGCGAGCCTTTAAAACCTGTTGGCCAGGTGTGGTTGCTCACGCCTGTAATCCTAGCACTTTGGGAGCCCAAGGTGAGCGGATGATCTGAGGTCGGGAGTTCGAGACTAGCCTGACTAACATGGCAAAACCCTGCCTCTACTAGAAATATAAAACTTAGCCGGGTGTGTTGGCATGCGCCTGTAATCCCAACTACTCGGGAGGCTGAGGATTAAAATTGCTTGAACCTGGGAGGCGGAGGTTGCAGTGAGCCGAGATCACGCTACTGCACTCCAGCCTGGGTGACAGTAAGACTCTGTCTCAAAACAAACAAACAAACAGACAAACAAACAAAAACTGTTGATGCCCCGGCCTCAGCCAGACCCCTGAAATTGGAATCTCTGGGATGGTGGCCTGGATATTAGTATTTTAATTTGTTTATTTATTTTTAATTGAGACAGAGTCTCCCTCTGTTGCCCAGGCTAGAGTGCAGTGGCACAATCTCAGCTCACTGCAACCTCTTCCTCCCAGGTTCAAGCGATTCTCGTGCCTCAGTCTCCTAAGTAGCTGGGATTAGAGGCCTGTGCCACCACGCTTGGCTAATTTTTGTATTTTTAATAGAGATGGGGTTTTGCCATGTTGGCCAGTCTGGTCTCGAACTCCTGGCCTCAAGTGATCCGCCTGCCTCTGCCTCCCAAAGTGCTGGGATTACAGCTGTGAGCCACCGTGCCGGGCTGGCACCAGTATTTTATAACGTTCTGGTGAGCATCCAGAGCTGAGACTCACTTTCCTTCGTACTGAAAACAGGATGTGCCAGGGTGACTCGGCATCCAGACAACACTGACCCATAAAATACGTGCGATGAGGCCTGACAGAGCTCTGGCTTCCTCACAAGGATTGCTTTGATTCTATTTTGGGAAACATTAAATATCAAATCCATGACAAATATTTCTCTTTCTCACTTTTTATTTTGTTTTCAGTATCTGGAGCATGAGCTCAGCCCACCTATCAGGCAATCCAGCCCAGGGGACAGCAGGGCTGGCACCTCGACCGTCAACCTGGCAGACAGGCTCTTGTGGCGGGCCATCGGGCTACGAAGTGTGAAAAACTGGCTCCCAAATCACCATTGGCTTTTAGTGTCCCTGTGGCCTGCCTTCCTTTAGACCATGAGGTTCTGAGGGGTATAGACATGGTCTCACTGAGGAGTCTGGCCCAGAAGTTATAATTTGCCAATAAGGATCTAAAAATAAATGTTAAACTCTTAGACTCTGAGGTTATTCCTCATGAGTCTGACCCACAGCAAGGCAGGACAGGCCACAGATTTAAGCTCTGTAGTGACAGGTTAAAGAGCCACATGGCTTTGGTATCGCAGGTATCTCTTCCTACGTAGCACACTGAGGAACGGATGCATATGATTTAGGAGTTGAGGAATTTGCAAAAGCTGAAATAAATTAGTTTAGAACATCTTCAAACTACCAGCAAAGAGAAAAAACATCCGCCATTCTCTTAGCAGTGCTCCAATATGCTGGATATGTTGCCTTAAAAAACCCACTAATTTTAGTATGTGCTGTGGACTGAAGCCTGCAGAAGCATGTGCCACATGACGAGAGCAGATTTTGAGCTCAAGCTCAACCCAGTAGCAGGAGAACTCTGCTATTCTTTCCAGGGAGATTCTAGATGCTTCTGTGACTGCATGGAAGGGCCAGGCCCAGGAATAAAACGCCCTGCAAAAAAGCATGGCAGGAGCAAAACATGTTTTATTATATATGGAGCCAAGAAAAATGTCAGGATCATATTTCCATGGAGTGGAATAGTGTGAATGTCATATGAATCTGTAATCGTGTGAATATCAGCATGAATCATCAGATTTTAAATTGTGATTTTGCACTGGGAAAGGGACTTGGATTTGTTCGTTTGTAAATTAGATTATACATTCCTTGAGAGCAGTGAGAGCTGTATACTAACAACAGGCTCCATGGGCCTAGAAATCAGAGTGGCCCATGGAGATTGAGGCCACGTCATAACTTGTTTCTGCTCAAAACCTGCACAGGTTCCTCTTTCTCTCGGGGAAAGCCCAGGTTCTGACAACGGCTCCCTAAGCCCTCTGAAATCTGGCCCATTTCCTCTCTTAGCCTCTGGTCCTGCTTACTCACCCCCACCTACACTGGACTCTTCGATGGTCTGCAGTCCTCAGGCACACCAAACCTTTGAGCTGTTCCCTCCCAGCCATCTGCTTGCCAACAACTCCCTCAACTCCTTTCAAATCTCCAGTCAAAGGTCATCTGTCAGGGAAGCCTTTCCTCACCGCCCTGTTCATGCTGATTCTGTACCTGCCCTCTGCAACTGCTCCACTCCCCCTACCACACTTCATTCTCCCCATAACTTTCATCTCCTTCTACTATGCTATGTTATTTATTTATTTGTTTATGGTCTGCCTCTCTCTCTAGAATGTCGGCTCACGAGGGCACAGTATTTGTACCTATGTTGTTCACTGATCTAGCCCTGGTGCCTAAAATAGTGAGAGGCACATAGTAGATGCTCAATAAAGTGTTATGTGGCCAAAGGTAGAATCACACCACGTTGTTCAGGGGCCCTCTCCACTTCCCTGCTGTACATAACTGCCAGGCTCGTTTTCTTAACGTGTATATCTGGTGTTTACACTCTACTACTCAAGAACCTGCTATGGCCACCCATGCTGGTTTTAACTACAACATCATCACTCTCACCATCTTTACATGGCTCACTTCCCACCAACATGAACCCCTTGCTGTGGGTCAAGAGGAGTGCATCTCTGAATGCAAATGTTCCTTGACTTTCCCTCTCCTCTGCTGGCATCAGGGTGGAATGTCTTGTGTGGCACATCTTCTGTTCACCTGTTTTTGTTGGAATCCCAGGGTCTTCCCAGGACAGGTGCAGTGCCACCTCCTCCTGGCAGTTCTCCTTGGCCCCTCCATGGGGGCCTCTCCCTCTCTCATCCTCACTGAGTCAGGGTTAGGGTGAACACTTGTCACAGCCCTCCCATCAGACTGTGAGCTGCCACAGCCAGGACCCACAGGTTATCGATATCTTTATAAGCCCTCATGTTCATGGCCTGAATCTTTGCCCTTTCGAAAGGAGTGTAGGAAAAAGAAATGCATTAAGAATAAACTGAGTGAGGACAGAAAACCTTTCACCTTAAAAGGCACCAGCTGTAGTTTGGGACTTGAATTTGGCAAGTTGGGAAGATCAGAATTTCGACCTTCATTTGAGGTGAAGATTGCAACCTCAGCAGTGCTCATGAGTCAGGGATGGTTCAAACTACCTGGTGAGTCACACACAAATAATTGACCTGAGGTTGGTGAGTTGTAAAGTCAGGTCCAAATAGTGGGTTTTATTCCTGTATGAGTCAGTTAGCTTCACACTGAGAAAGTGAGTGCTGGTGGTTATGGGCTGCCTTCCTTGGCCCAGTCATTTCACAAGGGCCTGCTGGAGTCTCAGGTCTCACCCCGAAGAAGGCAAAACAAAAGCAGAAAAATGGACCATTCCTTGTGAGGATGAATAAGAGAGCCACCTTCACATGGAGAAATGCTCCTTTAGGAAAAGCTTGAGTGAGTTTTATCAGCAAACAGAAACACGCTAGTTTAGCAATGACTTAATTGTAAAGAGTTATGAGGTTGGAAAAATCTTAATCTTTTGAGCACATGAAATCACGATACTACTGAATAGTTCTTTTTTTCTTTTCTTTCTTTTTTTTTTTTGAGATAGGGTCTGGCTCTGTTGCCTAGGTGGAGTGCAGTGGTGTGATCTTGGCTCACTGTAGCCTTTGCTTCCTGGGCTCAAGTGATTCTCCCACTTCAGCCTCCTGAATAGTTAGGACTACAAGCATGCACCACCATGCCTGGCTAATTTTTGTATTTTTTTAGTAGAGACGAGGTCTCATGGTTTTGCCTAGGCTGGTCTCAAACTTATGGGCTCAAGTAATCCTCCCACCTCAGCCTCCCAAACTGCTGGGATTACAGCTCTGAGCCACTGCACCTGGCCTCAATAGCTCTTACATTGTGGATTTTTGAAAAACACATCAGCTAACCCTACATAAGGTGGGATCATAAGGTAACAGGTCTGTGGTCTCAACAAATGTAGCAGAACTCGTATTTATAGGTGTAACATTTAGATATTTAAAATTTAAATGCCTTTGACACAGTCATCTTATGAGTTTAGGTCTTGGCTCAAGAGATCTGTGGCATTGCCTTTAAAATTGGCTAATTTCAGTGGGGGGATGACCACCATGTTTTGAGCAACAACATTACTGGAATAAGCATGCAGACTTCGCACGGACAACATCTAGGGATAACATTTATCTGGATGAGTGAGTTCTGGTGTGATTTTATTTTATTTTATTTTTTATTTTTTTGAGGCAGAGTCTCGCTCTGTCACCAGGCTGGAGTGCAGTGGCACCATCTTGGTTCACTGCAACCTCCGCCTCCTGGGTTTAAGCAATTCTCCTGCCTCAGCTTCCCAAGTAGCTGGACTACAGATGCATGCCACCATGCCTGGCTAATTTTTTTGTGTGTATTTTAGTAGAGATGGGGTTTTACCATGTTGCCCAGGCTGCTCTCAAATTCCTGAGCTCAGGCAATCTGCCCGCCCCGGCCTCCCAAAGTGCTAGGATTACAGGTGTGAGCCACACGCCTGGCCAAGTTCTGGTGTGATTTTTAAGGAATCAGCCTCACTACTCTACAGTCTCAGGTGTCAGATTTGACTGCGTTCTTTCTACTCCATTGATGACTAACTCTCCATAAGAAGACCCCACCCTCACAGAACCTACTTCTTATAGAGTGTCTGTGGCAGAAGCTATTTTTCAAAGTTGGCTGCAACAATATCACCCATCCTAAATGCTCTTTTGCAAAATGACCTCACTATTCATCCATCAAGACAGAACCAAATTCCCTTCCCCTTGAATCTGGGCTAGGCTCAGTCACTTGCCCAACTAATAGGATGTGGCAGAAGTCATATTCTGGGACTTCGAGACCAAGTTACAGGCAGTCTCCCAGGTCCTGCCTGGGTCTCTTGGAAAGCTCACTCTTGGGATGCTCTCTCTAAAACTCCAGTTGCCATGCCACAAGGAAACCAAGCCACATGGCCACATGTGGGTGCTCAGGTTACCAGTCCCAGCTGAGCTCTCAGCCAATAGCCAGCAACAACTGCCAGTCACGTGAGAACCTTCAGATGACAACAGATCCAGGTGACACCAGACTGCAACCACCTGAGAGGACCCAAGAGAAAACCAACCAGCTGAGCCCAGCCAAACCCCAGAATTTTGAGGAATTAAGAAATTATTGTCTCAAGGTACTAAATTTTGTGGTAGTGTGTTACATGGCAATAGATAACTATAATTCTTCTACTTTTTTTTTTACCGTGCAAATTCGATGCCAAATGCTGTCCGGGTCTCTGTTCCTCCTCTCTGCTCAATGTGGCTGGCAGCTTCCACCACATCTTTTACAGACCTGTAGTCATTGAGGTGAAACTCATGCACCACATCTTCTCCATACTGCACAACTCCAACCTGCAAGGTAGAGGAGAGGGCAACAGAACATTTTGATCCCCTGAAACTTAGAATTTGAGAGTGAGGATCCCGGGGAGTTTCTGTGTGATAATTCAGGAGGCAGGAGGGCTGAGGACCTTTGCAAGAAAGTAACCACAGCCAAAGGGAAGTAGGTTCTGCAAAGTTCTGGGAATGAATGGACAGCTTGATGGCACAAGAAGGGGTGCATATAGAGAATGGAGACTTTGTGATTGAAAGAAAGGCCCAACAATTATGCTTCTTTCTTAGGAAAACAAAAGCGGAGCAGAGAATCTAAGTACAAAATATTACGAACAGTGTGGGTGGAAGGTCACAGTGTTTACCAAACTCCAAAACTGAGGTTCCTTAAAACTTGTTAGAGAAGAGGTTCTTTTGTCCCCGTGGATGATAAAATAATGACAATATCAATAGCTTCAAAATAAACAAAAAGCTTCAAGACCTATGGTAGGAATAGAACGATGAAACGTTCCTATTGGATGAGCCCACAGAGTTTATTTGGCACACGTGCCCTTCTAATGCTGGATTTTCACCCATGATACCCTAAAGGATGATCTTCTGGTGGTGGGTAACTCATTACTTCATGAGAAAGTCCAGTCCCTTTTGAACAACCCTAATTGTTACAGATAATTTCTTAGATTGACTTGAAATCTGCCATCTAATAACTTCTAGTCATTAGTCCTCACTCAGGCAGAATAAAAGGGAATGAATCTACCTCTGCTTTAGCCAGGCAGCATTTCAGATATATGAGCCTAGCAGCCCTTACCTCCTCTCCTGCCATCTTCCCTCCACGATCTATATGTCTAATTCTCCCCTGTGCCTCACTCAACAGGGCTCTAGCATCCACTCAACCATTCCCACCTTCCTTCTCACTTTTTAGCTTGTCTAAGTCTTCATAGGTGGTGTGTTGTGTCTGACCCGTGAATGAGCCCTCCCCCAAACTATCATTTGATGTGCTACACTGGAGAAGAGTGTCCTGAGCTGCAGCGCCCTGGTGCCGGCTGGCCCTACTACCTCTGTCCTCTTACCTACACCTCCTTTGTGCACACACAGATCTCGCCTAGACCTAAGGCAGCACCTGCCATCGGTTTGGGTGGCCCTGTTGAGAAGAGGGCCCAAGAGATGCTCACCTGGATCTGCCCTGGGCCGATGTAAAACTTCTTCAGGATGTTGATGAGGAAGTGCTGAACCTCCACCCAGGGGTAGATGCTGTTGGAGCCATCCAGGACAATGACGATGTCCATGTAGGTCTGGCACCCTGGGAAGTGGGGACACGGTTATGGCTACCCAAGGAGCAGTGTCTGCGAGTCTCTGATACTCTGGACGATTGTTCAAAGGACAAATGAATGACTCTGCTCCATGTGTGTGATTCCCTGGGCTGGGAAGCTGTCCCTGGGCTGGACATTTATCTGGGCAACGTGAATGAGCCCAGTAAGTCCTGGCTATGTCCCACCACTCTGCTGGCTGTTTGAACAAAGCTTAAATTACGCCTGATCACTTCTATTCCTAATCAGGGACTGACCACTACCAATTGGCCAATGCTTCCGAGGCAGCCAGCACTGCTCAAATCAGTACCTTGTTATCGTTTGTTTTGCTGTGATGAGCAGGCGGCATTTACCACTCACAGCCCTAATGAATGGATTTCTTCTTTTAGGAGGGAAATATGATGTCATGGCTAGAAATGTGGGATGTGGCATCACACTGACTCCTGGCTTTGGCACTCCTTAGCTGTGTGACCTAGGGCCAGTCATGAAACCGCTCAGCCTCAGTTTTCTCTTCTGTAAAACAGGCACAATGATAGTAAAGAGTTGCCTAGAAAAATTCATGAGAAGATGCTTCTAAAGGGCCAAGCACAAAGCAAATGCTCAGTAAATCTGAGCTGATCATGGTTTCACTTTTTTTTTTTTTTTTAAGGAAACCACTGAGTTAATATGGTACTGATATCATCAGTTCAAGCTCTCATGCCATTATCTCTGCCTCTGAATATAAAGGTTGCTTCATGCTCTTGTAATATCAATACTAAATTAGGCTGGGAGTGGTGGCTCACACCTGTAATCCTAGCACTTTGGGAGTCCGAAGAGGGTAGATCACCTGAGGTCAGGAGTTCGAGACCAGCCTGGCCAGCATGGCAAAACCCCTTCTCTACTAACAACACAAAAAGTAGCCAGGAGTCAAGATGCACACCTGTAATCCCAGCTACTCAGGAGTCTGAAACATGAGAATTGCTTGAACCTAGGAGGCAGAGGTTGCAGTGAGTCAAGATCGGGCCACTACACTCCAGCCTGGGTGACAGAGTGAGACTCTGCCTCAAAAACAAAACAAAACAAACAAATAAACAAAAAAACTAAATTAAAAGGAATGATGAAAATCATCAAAGAAAATTAACAAAACATTGGCCATAACAAACGTAAAAAAAGCCCCTCCTCTTTTAAAATCTAAGTAATTTATTTCTGTTTGTCAGCTGTTGGAGTTACTTTGAAATATTGCATACACTCTGCGTCTGGGCATCTGCTCATTTTTATTGGTGAGTTTTTATACTGTTATAAAATCCACTTTATAACAATGCTGCATGAACCTTTTGTGTGTTAACTGTTCCAGTAATTCTTGCATTTCGAAGAGGCACTATGTCGAAGTCAGTGCTGAGCAGACAGAGGAAGGTGGGGGTGGCTTTGGGTTGGGACGCCTGTTGCAGGCTTTGTGTTTAGCAGAGCATTTAGAAGCATTTGGGCAACTTGAATGCTCCGCTACTTCTTGTCCCATCTGCATACTGTGTACGGCATGTGATGACCTGACACTTCTGGCCTGGCAGAGCCTCATACAATTCTGGTTTAGTTTGGCTCTACACACGTGGACTGAGCGCCTGCTATGTGCTGGAGCTCTGCATGGTGCAGGCGGCAGTGGGGGTGACCAAGACAGAAATGCCTTGATTTGGAGGAGTTCATAATCTTTTAACAGGTTATTTTTATTTTTATTTTTAAGCCAGCTTTATCATTAGAATGTATTTATTATTGCTGATTTCTTTATTACAATTTCAAATTTTTCTTTTTAAGACACCTTGGGAACAAACTGGCTTGAGGGCTATGGTTCCTAAACATGACTGAACACTCCTTTGGGGAGCTTAAAAACACACACACTCACATGCACGCATGCACACACACATGCACATACTCCTACTGAATTAGGACCTACGTGGGGGTGCCCTGGAATCTGCATTTGATAAGCTTCAGAGCAAAGCTGCTGGTCAGCCAGGTGAGGAGGCCTCCACCACATGAGGTTCAGGGACCGTAGGATGGTCACATCTTGGCCTGGAGGGACTAGCTCTAGAGGTGGTGACATTTCCCAGTGGACCCCTCACGTATCCTGACCTCAGGCCTCCTCCTGTGCTGTGGCTCTGCCATTTCCTCTGTCATTTTGTGTGAATAGAATCCACATCTCCTTGTCCCTCAGGAGGACCACCTTTCTGCCCCTACTGGATTGATGCTTCCTCCTACTCCCTTCCCCAGGCCCCACTGACTGGGCCCTGTTGTCTGGAGGGCAGCTGCCGGCAAGCCAGAGGTGCTAATTCCCAAACCCTCCATAAAACAGGCAGCAGCCGCTTGGGTGATGGTATTTAGTGCAGAGGAAACAGTGAGGCTCAGAGCCAAGAAGTCTGGGCTTGTGGGAGGCAGGGTCTGAGCAGTAATTCCCCAGATTTTCTTGGCGGGTGGGCAGTGAACAAGAGGTTTTACGTTCCATGAGGCTCTGGACGAGCTGGACAGAACTCCCTGCTGTCCAGGAGCACTAGTTTGGTGGAACTATTACCAAGGAGATTTCTGTTCCCCCTGTTCCTTCATCTACAGGGCTGCTGCATTGTGCAACATCAGGGGGCGCCATTCACATGGTAGTCTAAGCGAACAATTCCCCCAGAATTGTGCAGTGCACAGCTTGTCTGCTGCATGTGCTCACCAGGTAACCTGCTATATAACCAGGGTTTCTACAGTGAGCCTCCCTTGAGGCCGGGACTGTCTTTGAAACCTTAGCTCATTTGCTCCTCACTATCACACTTGGGAGAGGGAGGCCAGGATTATGACTCCCACAGAGGCCCAGAGAGGTGGAGTGATACATTCCAGGTCATTTGGAGAGCTGGGGTGGGGCAGGGCTAGAGTCCAAATACTGCTTTCTAGCCACAGGTTGTGGTGCTCAGGGCCCAAGTCTCTCTGGACCATCCACTGCTCAGCTTGAGGTTGCAGATTTGAAACCACTTACTTTGGAGAGCTGGGGCCACGGTCTTGGAGAACCTGAAGTTGGAGTTGACTCTTGAACACATCCCTGTGGTGTAGTAGGAGCTCCCACACTCGTGAGACCAGAGGGGGCTGCAGGCCTAGGGAGGACAGTGCAGACCCCTAGTCAGCGAGGGGCCTCAGAGAGGATCCAGGTCCAATGGCCTGAAGCCCAGTCCCATCCTCCATGACCCAAGACAGACTTCTCCTATCTGAGGAGTGAGGGGGTGAGGGGTCTTCTTTGGGTCTAACTGAACTCTCTCTTGCTGCAATGTGTACTAGTTCCTTTGGTTTCAGGTCTAATGGAGAAAAACTAATCTTGGAGTCTCTTTCATTGTTTTTTCAAGGCCCTGTTCTCCATTTCATCATTTAGGAATATGATACTTCCTCACGTTACCTGTCCACCCCACTCACCCATCCATCACACGGGATCTGGGGAAGCCTTTTCATTCGTGGGTGTGAACCCTTCAAGGGTCACTAGAATAACTCCTCTGTCTGAGAGGTCGCCTGAAGGGCCTTCCTGGGCAAAGTTCTAGGACTGGGTCCCAAAAACATGCCATGGCTCATATCGGGGCAGGGGAAGAGAAGAATGTTTGTATTCTTTCTGTGAAATGTTCTACCAAAAACAGTGATGTCAGTCCCCATTGAAGGACCGAGTGATGAGTTCTTCTCAGAGTCATTGTCATTAAACATGAAAGCTCAGCTCCATGCTTCCATTGCTATCAGGAAACCCAGAGCTAATTTTGTGCTGTAATTTCCTTTGGTTTAGGGGAGTAAGTATTCTACTTCCAATCCCCTTCTTTAATTACTTTATTTTTAAGCCCAGACCTTAAAGGTTATATTTTATGTGTGTACTTTGTTGAAGCTGCTCTACGTAATGTTTGGAAGTTGGGCCGGGTGGGGGAGGGGGGGGGTTGGGAATAAAGAATGGACAGATGGGTGGATGGATAAGTGGATGGATAGACAGATGATGGATGGATAAGTCGATGGTAGTTGGATGGATGAATGATGGATAGATGGATGATGAATGGATGGATGGATAAATGGATGGAAGATGGATGGAAGGATGATGGATAGATGTGGATGGATGGACAGATAGATGAATGGATAATGGATGGATGATGGATAGTGGATAGATGATAGATGAATGGGTGAATGAATGATGGTTGGATAGATGATGGATGGATAAGTGGATGGATGATGGATGGATAGATGATGTATGAATGGGTGGATGAATTATAATGGATGGATGGATGAATGGGTGGATGGATAGATAGATGAATGGATAAGTGGATGGATGATGGATGAATGGATGATGAATGAATAAGTGGATGAAAGATGGTTGGATGATGAATGGTTGATGGATGGATGGATGATGAATTGATGGGTGGATGAATGATAGATAGATGATGGAGGTTGATGGATGGATGCAGGAAGGAATAAATGGAAAGATGGATGATTGCATGGGAGATTGAGGGTGGATGGATGTGTGATGGGTAGATGAATGCATGGATGGTTGGATAAATGAATGGAGGAATGAATTGTTGAGGGGGGAATGGACTGATGAGTGATTCAATGAATATGTGACTATTTATAAACCAAGGATTAACCTACTCACAGAGGCCCCAGAGAATATATCACACCATTCCTCTCAGACCTTCATACCACCTTGTGAAGAAGGAATGTGATAAGAAGGCTGAGAGGGAAAAGGGAGTAGAGACAAAGCCCCTGATGGATATGTGTGTGGATAGGGCCAGGGGTCCTGCTTTGCCCCTGGTTATGGCTAATGAAGGGCTATGGGCTAAATATACATCAAGGCACCTCATGACTTTCCCTGGCAGAGCCACTGTGTACTCAAGTCCCCTTGCATCCCAGCCATCTTCTTATCTTTTTGTCTTATTTGTCTGATCTAATTTGTCTTGTGATTCATGCCCCAGATGTCTCATTTGTCAGCAGAAATAGACAAGAACAAAGACTGACACAAGCACCCCCATCTAAAAATGGGCAGTAATTTGTACTGGGCTTTCTGGGGTAAATTTTCTCTGAAATCCTCTCTTGCAACTGTTTCTAGGAACCATCAGTCTCAGAAGGATCCTGTTTGAACCCCAAGCATTGCCCATACTCAAGGCACCACTCCAAGGTGGTGGCAAGGAGCAGGCAGTGCCAATCCCTCATGCCGCCCACACTTGCTACTGTGTGCAGAACCCTCACGTGCTTGCCTGGGCACAGAATAGAGACCTGTAAGCAGGGCCTGCTGCTGTCTGTCCCCCAGCATCCTGTTAGACATTACTCATTTGCTTTCGCCTCTCTTTCCACCAGAGTGTAAGCTCCAGCAGGGCAGGGTCTCTATTCACTGCCGAATCCCAGTGCCCAGCACTGGGCTTAGCGCATACTATGGTAAGTGCTCAGAAACATCGTTGTTTAAATGAATGAATGTTTCTACCACCTCAACCCAGACATCCCTTTTTCTTTCTTCCTTGCGAAGGCCTGTCTCTTTAAAAACAAAACAGAAGCCTTCTCCAGCCTTCTTCATCTAATCCTGGATAGTTGAGATGGCTTGCCGCTCTGTAGCCCTTCCCTCGGCTGTAGTAAATCTGTGTTTTACTTATTTAAGGCATCCCTTCCAAGTCTTCTTTGGGTATGTGGTGCAGCCTGCTTCTTTTTTCAAGCCTAGAGCAGAGATTTGACCTCCAGCCCAGACAACTAGCTCCCTAAAGGAAGGGACAGTCCCCCATCAGACTTGTTGGCTATCTGTATTTTTTCTTGTCCCTTTTCTGGCTGTTCCTGCCTCCCTCGGGGTATGCACATAACAGGGCTCAATTGTGTCTTCTGCCTGAACTGTCCCTGCCAAAACACCCAGGGTCCCGCCACCCAGAATGGCGTAAGCAGGGAGCTGGTGGGGGAGCTGCTTCCTGGAGCGCGCAGGGCCAGGCAGCTTGGATGGAGTGGGGGAGAGTGGGTGTACAGTATGTACATGAGGGTGTGTAAGGAGACGCTCCACCCCTCCCCACCTCCACCCCCACCTCTCCTGACCGCAAGCAGTGGCAGGTGGCTCTTACCAGGAAGCTGTTGTCCTTGGGGTTGGTGGCGAGACTAAGGCCGAGGCGCATGTTGTCCTTCCGCTCGGACACGTTGGACAGGGTGACCCTTCCTGGGGTGGGGGGAGAAGCTCAGCTTGCAGTCCCCTCCTGCCCGCCCTCTGCCCAGAGCCTGCTGCTGGTCTGGTCACCCGAGGTGCCTCCCTGATTCTCCCTGGCCCTGGGGACCTCTGGCTCTCAGGGTTTACAAAAGGCCTTCCCCAGATGTACTTTCAGGACTTCCTCACAACTACCTGTGAGATGAGAAAACTGAGTCTCAGAGAGGCCAAACGACCTGCCCAAGGTCACACAGTAAGCACTCACCGAGCCTTCCATCTCCTAGCCCACAGCTTTTCCTCCTCCAGCCATCCGACTGGAGCCCCACTCCCCCGTGTGCCCCCAAACATGCCATGGCATCCCACCTGGGCTGGCTTCTTCTGTGCAGTTCCCCTGCCACGCTTTCCTCCAAGTCGACCCCCATCCACACATAACCAGTCCTGTGCCCAACTCTTTCCGTGCCCGCTTCTCTGCTCATCTGAACAACCAACATGCGACAGCTGAGAGAGCTCCCTCTCATGGGTAACAGACAGTCAACTCAACAAGAGCCTTCCAGAGCTACCAGGCCTTGCCCAGGAACGCCATTCTGAAGGTGGCTGCCAAGAGAGGTGCTTAGGAGCCGGGTTATCAGCCAGCTGGGAGTAGGGAGAGGGTCGGCTCAGTGGCAGATTGGAATAAAAAAAAAATTGCATCGCTTAAGGTTTTACCAGATCATCCTGGAGGCCATTGAAGGAAGGGAAGTGAGTCTGAATTCCCTAGAAGTGTGTTAGTATGTGTGTGCACGCACACACATGTGTACGGGAAGAGGGAGTGGGAGAGGCTGGGGAGCTAGAGTGTGCCAGCCCTAACCTGCAGTGTGAACAGCTCTGGATGGCTTCCCTGCCTGGGGGAGGAGTAATTTCTTTTTTCTTTTCTTTTCTTTTCCTTTTTCTTTTCTTTTCCTTTCTCTCCCCTTCCTTTTCTTTTCTTTTCTTTTTTTTTGAGGCAGGGTCTCACTGTGTCACCCAGGCTAGAGTGGAGTGGCACCATCACGGCTCACTGCAATCTCCAACTTCCAGACTCAAGCAATGGGAGGAATAATTTCTAAGGAGGCCTCAAGTAAGAATGGGTTGTATTGCGCTGTGTCAGTGACTGGAAGTGTGAAGAGTCGGCCTGGCTCCCAGGACACACAGGTCAGGAAGGCCAGCTGGTGCGGGAGTCTGGGGGTGGGCCGCTGGCAGAGCCCAGCTTGTCAGACACGGACTGTTTCGTGCACTGGAGGGTGGAGGCAGCTGTGTTTGTTGTTTTGCCTTTTTGATTTTCCTCAGTTTGAAGCAAGGCTCCTTTGAAATCTGCCCTTCTTGACTGTGCTAAGAATGACTGGGCTTGATTTCTCTTTTGTCTGTCCAAACAGGCACGAGAGAAAATAACAGTAAAGCCCCGGTGTTTCTGAGATGCTTTATCATCTACAAAGCACCGCGCACACCTGCCCTTTCAGGACTCCTCATGGTCCTGGGAGACCCGGGGTCATCATTTCCATTTTACAGATGAGAACATTGAGGTGTAGAGAGGGTTAGTTACTGCCACAAGGTTACGTGCTGGGAAATTAAAGAGCAAGATCTTTAGCCCAGACCATGTGACGTTTCATCCTGAGTCCTGCGTTTTTTCCCATCTGATGGCATCATGGTGGCAGTGGGAACTAGAGGGCAGCTCCATGCTCCACTGGACTGGGTAACCCTCGCCCCCTTCTGGCTAGAATTCTGCCCTCCAATTATTTAAGGGGCTCAGCCCTCGCCACCCTGCCTCTCTCTTTCCTCCCTCTCCCCTGGGACTGATGTTTGTAGTGAAACTGTGCAGCTGGTTGAGACAGAGGGGCAGGGGGGGAAAGATCCCTGTGTTGCAGTTAGACAAACTCAGGTTCAAGTCCTGCTTTGCCCTACCCCTCTGTGAGTGGGAGAGAGTCACGCCTTCCTCAGCAGGTATGGGTGAGGGTCCTGGGCCCAAGCCTCTCCCCACACAGGGCCTGGCTTTGAGAATCACGTCACCTCGCCCAGCCCCCGCCCCTCATTGAAAACCCTGACTTTATCCAGGTGTTGGAGGGACTGTGCCAGTGGTAGTGTCTTTCCCACTGAGGTGTGAATGACTGACACCCACTGAGCCTTCCCTGGAGAAAGAAGAAAGAACATTCCTGGCACCGTGCTGCCCAGTGCCTGGAATGGCCGTAGGAAAACCCAGGGCTTGGGTTTCCCAGCCTTGCATTTTCCACTGTGGGGTGAAACTGACAGATGTTCTTTCTGCCATGCATTTTCTTCTCAGTGGGAGAGAGAGAACCACACCTCAAATGAAGAGTAATTTTCCTCTGTCCCAACTCACTTTGCTACCCACTGCCTCCTGGGCTTGTGCCCCAGCTCAAAAATGTTTTCCAGGGTCTGATGGCTTTATGCCTCCTCCTCCCTCTGGAGAGAAATGGGGTCCACATTGCAACAGAGAAAAAAAGAAGATTGGTTCACGAATCCACGTCCCTGCCTGGACCAGAAGCTTCTCTCGGTGGCTGAGGCCCTGAGCAGAGGGCTCACTCTTCCACCACCCCTCAACCTCATTGCCTCTGTCCCAACTACATGGCCTTTCTTTATCTTCTCCAACAGGGCAGACTTGTTCCTACCTCAGGTCCTTTGCACTTGATCCTCCTTTGTCTGGAGTGCTCCACCCCCACCTATAACCTTCTCAAAAACTACCTGCTCAGAGAGGCCTTCCCCAACCACCTTGCTAAGGTAGAAATCCCTCTCCACTTCCACCGCCCCCTAGCCACTCTTATTACAGCACCTGGTTTATTGCACAGCATTAATCCCTGCCTAAAATTATCCTGCTTCCTAATTTGCCTACCCTATTAGCTTCCCCTTCCTTGGCCTCTTGTTCTCGCCATATCCCCAATAACTAGTACAGTGTTTGGAACATGCTAGGTGCCCATTAAAAGTTCGGGAACAGATTAGACTCGGAATGGATCCTAAGAGTTGTAGAGTCCAGCCTCCTTGCTTTACACATAAGTAAACTGAGGCTCAGAGAGAGGATGTGAACTCCGCATGGACACATGGCGAAGAAACTGTACAGCTGGAAGGGGACTCCAGCATGGCCAGTTTCAGAAGCCTGTGCTCTCAGGGTGCTGATGACCTGGAACCATACGCCACCCACCAGGCACCCTCTTCCCTTAGACAATTTCCTCACAATTTCCTCACTGGGCCCCAGCTGTGCTGGGTTTTCAACTTCCCACCCATGGCGCGGACGCAGATGTGGACAGCGGGAGCCTCCGGGACCATGTGACAGACAGCTGGCTGCCCTGGGGAGTTCTTTGGGCTTTCTCTTGGATGCTGACCTTTTCATCCATCAGCTTATCTCTTGAATCTCTGCCATTCCCATGAGATCCTGCTGCCCTTCCCATCCGCCATCTCCCAGGGAGCCCCACCCCGCTGCTCTGGGATGGGGGCCCCCCTCCTCGAAGGAGGAAGGCCCAGGGTCCTCGTCCTAGGGAAGGCCAGTCCTCCAGGGCAAAGCCTAGAATTGCAGCTTGTCAGCCAAAATGCAGCTTTTTCTCCCTTCTGCGAGCAGAGCAAGCAATGGCCCAGCCGCTGTCTGACCTTTAGGACAAGTGGGAGCACTTTAGTGGACTGGCGTGTGTGCTTAGTGGATACACATGTTTGCACACACATAAGCAGACACACACACGCATGCAAACACACACGAGTAGATTTTAGGAGGGCTTCGGAGGCTGGGGGCTGTTCACAGCATCTCCCTGTTCCAGAATATGCCTGAAAGCTCTTCAGGGAGGAAAGGCTTGCACTTCCGAAGCACAGTGTTGCTTGGTGGTTAAAGGGATGCCATAGCCTGCATGTACTGGACTCCAAGCCCTGCTGCTTGTGAGCTGAGTGACCCCGGGCAGGTCCCCTCACCTCTGTATGCTGTCATTTCCCATCTGTTAAATGGTTAAATCCCATATGGGTGTTGTGAGGATTAAATGAGTCCAAATGTGCCTCACACATGGTGAACATTATCTGAGATATCTGAATGTTAGCTATTGTTGTTATTATTTCAAAATCAGGAAGAAGACCAGAAGTCCTTTTTCTTTCTCCTGGGAGAGAAAACTTTGAGTGGAAGGGCAGTGGCTGAGTCAGAAAGAGGAATGGCCTGGGACAGCGAGGGCCTGGGTTGATTCCTGGTGGGCCCCTGGCAAGCTGTGTGGCTGTGGGAAAGTTGCCTCCTCTCCCTGGCCTCAGCTTCCTCATGTGGAATGTGGGGGCAGTGACATCAGCTGGGTCACCCCATGGGGTAGCAGGAAGGAGTCAGTGTGACCGTGAACATAGGCGTGCATCAGAGCCTGCCTTGTGTTAGACAACCGTTGACCTCATTGTGAAGAGACCACCAGCCCACGTTACCCAGGTTGAGTTTGGTGCAGTTCCCGTGGATCACTGGACACTTGTACACGTCTCCCGTCTTCTGGTGGCCATTGGTTTCCAGTGGGGCGCCCACGACCAGCCTGGGAAGGAAGAGAAGATGAGCAAAGACATTGGGGAAGGTACTCTTTCCCGGCAAGGATGGAGCCTGGTGGGCAGTGTGGAGGTGAAGCTGGGTGGGGACGGTGGGAGGGAACCCTGGAGGTGTGAACACATGCAGATCCTCAGGCTGGGACCACTGTCCCCCTAGGGGAGGGATGCTGGGCTTTCAGCATAAAGTCATGGGACCTGTGGCCCATTCTAGGCCCTTGCTTAGGTACAGAGATGAAGACCACACGGGCTCTGCAACAAATGGGATGGAGGCAAATCCCTGGTGGAGGAGGGGACAATGTTTGAGCTGGGTCTTAAAGGATGAATATGAGTTTGTCAAATGACAAGAGAGTGGTAATGGAAGTCATTCTGACAAAGGAATGATGTTTCTGGAGCCACAGAGTCTTGACCGTCTATCATTACCTGAAAGGGGCCTCATTCTTCATCTTATAGGGAAGCCTTTAAGCTGGTGCCCCAGAGTGGACAAGGCAGCCAGTGGGCGGAAGCTGCCGTGCAGCGGGGGCTCCTGCCTTGAGCCTATGCCTTTGCAACCTTCTTTGGAGAAAGTGTCTTTGCAGATGTAACTAAGTTAAGGTTCTTGAGTTGAGATCATCCTGGATTACCTGGGTGGGCCCTAAATTCAATGCCAAGTGTCCTGAAGAGGAAACACAGAGGAGAGACATGGAGGAGAAGAGAGACCTGAGAAGACAGAGGCAGAGTTAGGAGAGATGCCACCCCAAGCCAAGGAGTGCCCGGGGCCACCAGAAGCTGGAAGAGCCAAGGAAGCATTCTCGCCTAGAGCCTGCGGAGGGAGTGTGGACCTGGTGCTGCTGCAATTCAGGCTTGCGTCCTTCAGGACTCAGGGAATGCGTTTCTGTTGTTTTAAGCCACCCAGGTTGTGATCATCTGTTATGGCGGCCCTAAGGAACTAACGCACCTGACTGACTTACTTACATGTATCTAGGGAAAAGTGAGCAACCACTCCTTCCTGGCCCGGCCAAGCCCCGGTGGCCGTGCCCTGGAGGAAAAGCCTGTGACCTTGGAGGTGTGGCTGTGGACTCACCCCCCCTTGATGCTGGGGAGAGTTCTACCTCAGACTGGAGGGTCCCCCGGTCCTGTCCTTAGTGCTCCCCAGGGTCCTCTATGCCTCATCTCCCACCCAGCAGAAAGCAGCTCCATCACGGGGGCCCAGAGTGTCCCAAGATTCTGACCTGCCCACTGGGTCTGAGGCACGTGACTCTGGCACACCTGGGGTCCTCTAGGCCTTGGGTGCCAGTCTAGTTCTCTACTCAGGCCATATACTAACAGTGGCTAAGAACAGTAACCCTCCCCAGGGACAGTGGTACTGTGTGGGAGGGGACACCACAGCCCACAAGAGCCCTGAAAGGCTTTCAATCCCGAGGGATAGAGAACAGATGATGGCGGGATCTGGCACACAGGGACAGGTGGGACTTTCTGGAGCTTTTTAACCTTGCTCTTCTAACCTTTTTAACCTGCTCTTCCAGCAGCTTCCCACTGCCTGGTGACATGGCCCAAAGAAGCTACTGCACGCCAGCTGACTTAGATGGTTGGGAGGAGGTGGCTGGGAGGCTCGGGCTGCACGGGACTTAAGTGGCTTCTTGTGGTCCATTGCTCCCCCTACCCCGGTCCACCTTGACACTGTCAGGAAGGAAAGCCAGGTCTGAAGTGGGAGTTAACAGAACTCTGTTTGAAATTAAGCATCTATGAAATAAGAGCTGAGGTTTCTCCCCTGGGGAGCCAGATGCTGGCAGATTCTATATATATCCCCTTATTAAGCCTGCCTATTTTTGACTGGCAGAAATTAATTGGACCCATAAAATCTGTTTGTCTAGACGAAGTGATTTTTGGCTACTTAATTCTGCAAGTGATTGTGTGGTCGAGGCTGCTCCATCCTTGAGAGAGAGAGAAGGAAAGTGAGACAAAGGAAGAAAAAGGTCAGTAAGAGAACCCTGGGCTCTAAGCTTACTTCTCTAGGGCTGCTCCAGTTTTCAAGGTTAACTTGACGCGTGTCCAAGTTTTCCTGAGGGACACAGTCCTCCTGGGCACTTTTGCTGGATAAAGGAGCACCTCTCAGGATGCCTCTGGGAGAATCAGGTGCAGCATGTTCTAGATTAGAAAAGCCATGGCCAGCTGGGTGCAGTGGCTCATGCCTGTACTTCCAGTACTTTGGGAGGCTGAGGCGGGTGGATCACCTGAAGTCAGGAGTTCAAGACCAGCCTGGCCAACATGGTGAAACCCCCGTCTCTACTAAAAAATACAAAAAAATTAGCCGGGTGTGGTGGTGGGCATCTGTAATCCCAGTTACTTGGGAGGCTGAGGCAGGAGAATCGATTGAACCCAAGAGAAGGAGATTGCAGTGAGCAGAGATCATGCCACTGTACTCCAGCCTGGGTGACAGAGCAAGACTCCATCTCAAAAAAAAGAAAGGCAACGAGAAACAGAAGGGGCCATATATATCTAGGCAAGCTATGTGCAAAGACCGGTGACTTCCCAGAAGTCATGTGTCCTGGCAGTGGCTGAGATGGGACAATCTGGCAGTAAATTCACTAAGTCACTGAGACCTCGAATTTGCAATGAGACCGGTTTTGTCCTTTTCAAAGAACAAGGGCCATTCCCTGGGTCCCATCTCCACTCTCCCAGACCTCATTTCTCTGGGAGTCCATAGTACTTCACGAGGTAGGAGGGCAGCGCTCACTGTCCCCATAATACAGATGCAGAAACCGAGGCCCCAGGAGGGGAGCTGACCCAGCCTCAGAGTTGGTTTGTGGCAGAGCCGGGACTGGAGTTCTCCTGGAACCGCTTCCTCTGCATTGTCTCAAATGTTTCTTTGCCATGAAAGGAGGGCCTGGGTCAGCCCTTCTCTTTATTCTTGAGTCTGGGCATTACGTGTGCCTGTTGGGCTTGAGGTTTTGAGGACATGATTCAGTCTCAGTTTGAGGGGATAACTGCCGAAGCGCAGGGAAAATGTTCACGTCACCACTGAGACCAGCCAAATTGCCTGGGGTCTGGCAGCCCCTGCCACCCCCTGTGGCCTCAGCCTTATATAGCCATCTGCAGCCTCAGGGCCTGCTGCGCCTCTCGGGGGCTTGATACCCTATACCTCCTGGCGTGGGCACCAGACGGCACGGCAAACCCCAAAGGTCGTTGCGAGCATCCGGCCCTTTCCACGGGCTGTGTGCTGTGAGTCACCGGCTGCGGGCTCCCAGCATTCTTCCTGCAGAGGCGCAGGGAGCAGGGCTTCGGTGGATGGGAAAATGGGCACGAGGCATTCCAGCCACAGCCCTGTAGGACCCTTTCCCTGGTGACCAACCTCTAAGAAGGGGCTTGCCGAGAGAGGATGCTCGCTGTGGAGATTGCCACTGTGGAAGGCTGGACATGGCCCTGCTCTGTGCTGGGCTCCTTGGCTCCTTGCCCGACCCAGGCTAAGACAAAGGCCCCCTGGCTCCAGCGCCCTCCCACCTGACTCTACCTCACCCTCTCCAACAAGGCCCTTTGGGGACTCATCCTGAATTCTGCTTATCCTCAGCTCCATTCTTCCAGGCCGTTTTGGTCTCTAAACTTAAAATTCAATCTCCTGTAAGAAAAAAGACGACATGTACCCCTAATTATGTGTAAGTGTATGTGTAAATTATACCAGCATAAACTGTCCAATTTTAATTCACTGTATACTAAATGTTAGTAATTCTATTTTTTTCAGATAAAATATAAACCTAAATAGAACTCACATTATTTTATTTCTGTACTCCAGTATATTGTCCCGCACAGTCCCTGTGGTGTGTGTATCCCACCCTGGAGACCATCCCTTTAAAATCCAGCATAAATTCCCACCTGCTCCAGGAAGCCCTCGGTGATTACCCTGCCCTTTCTCATATAAACTGGCATGTAATCCCTGCTGTCTGGTGTGGCCAATGTTGTAGTGTCATGATTCCCTGAGGTCTGAGGTGTCCTGGATTGCCCTGCTGCACCAGCGTAGGGTGATCCTGAAGGCACTCAGCAAAGAGGTGCCCAGTGACCGACCTAACCTTCTGTAAGACAGTCTGCAGCAGGAGCAACTGTGGGAGCTTTTGGCTTTGCCTCAGGCCTAAGAGAAGCCCCTGAATTCAATCCTTGGAAAGAGGGTTGCTGAGAAATCGAGTACTTTCCATGCATAGGAGTTCAATGGAGTGACCCAGCTTCCGTGCTAAAGTCAATGTTGACTGCTTCCCTGGTTTCCATTTCCTCCTTCTCAACAGTATTCATTTCTGTTTGAGGATCCAGGGAATCTGACTGTATTCGCAGTCGTAGGGATAGAGCACATAGCTCATGTTAGGACAGTTTATCTCCCAGCTGCGGTGATTGAGTCAGGGTGGGCCAAAGACTTAAACCTCCCCAATCAAAGTGAATCTCAAGACTTGTGCTTGGGATGCAGGGATCAGGGTGGTCTCTTTTCTCTGGATGCCATAGTGAGTGAATGCAAGGCCTGGAACTGTTGGGAGTCACCTTGTGATGATGAGGGGTATGAGCTGATACGTAGACAGCAGGAGAGCTGAGAGAAGCATGAAGAGAAGGAGCTGAAGTCCTGCTGATGCTGTGAACCCCTGGATCAAACTGTACCTGAAGCCTAACTACCACTAGACTTTTCAGACATAGGCACAGTGACTACCTTTTACTGCATAGTAAGTCTGTGAGGTTTTAGGTACTTATAACTGAAAACATCCTAATGTTTAGAGTGTACAAGGCAAAAAAGTGCACATAGTGAAAATTACTCTTAGAAATTCCATATGTTATTATGCTATAAGAAAAACATGGCAACCAAGACCAACGAGGGAGGAGCAGATTCATATCCCCTAGCTCATGCTCCACCTGCGGCCTGGACTTACTGAGTGAGGGGTAGGTGGAATCGCCAGCACCATGTATATTATTTCTCTCTTGTTGTTTAAGTGAATGCATAGAACTTTCCCCTGGCCCAGACTTGTGGGAACAGAAACCCTTTTGTCCTATGTGCATCCCACTTACAACAGCTGCTTAGACAGGGAGCCCTGCATTCCAGATGTTTCTGGTTACCTGGTAACAGGCCTAGAGATCATCAGAGCTGGGAGGAAACATGCAGGTTCCTTGGGCCAGCCTCAAATGTGGGATCCAAGGACAGGATGAGAAGTGCCGTGTCTGAGGCCTCAGAGCAGGCAGTGGCAGAGCTAGACTAGTACGTGGTGTCCTGACTCCCAGGGTAGTGCTTCCCCCAAGCCATGGAGGGCAGAAAGCCCAGAGGCAAGGGCTGGGGCTCTAGGCCCTGTCAGACTTTTACAGGCTGTGTCTGCTGAGGCAGGTGGGAGCAGCTTAGTTCCCTAGCAGATGAAATGAGCCCAAGGGCATGAATTGAGTTCACTGGATGCTGGGGGAAGGAAGAAGGAACCTCCAAGAATGGGCCTGCCTCTGGAGGAGGTCCTAGGACCAGAGGCTGGCATGGACTACCTAGGAAGGGAAGATTGTGGGTTCAATCCGCTCCCTGACGGGCCTCACGGCCTCCCTCTGCAAAGCCTCAACCTCACATCCCGGGAAATCCAATTATCATTGGTTATCCTTTTCATTTGAATGAATCACTTTCAATGCAATTTAATTGCACTTGATTTTGATCTCCAGGACAGCTTTGGGGCTGGCAGAGCAGTTTGTGTCTGAGGCTCAGAATGTAGGTGTGATGAGCATGTAGAGAGACACTGATCAGTTTCTCAGCCAGGATTTCACGTCCTGTGTTCTTTTTCCCATTGTGAAGAACTGGAAAGCTCAGTGCCCAGGGAGGAGCGAGGTCTGCCCTCTCTAAGGCCAGCAGGGCCTGTCCCCACAGGGGCCTCTCACCTCTCTCCTCTCTCACCCCATTCCCTTCTTCACCTGTTCCTTTCTCTCAGCACAGCCGCTGCCCCCTTAAACCCACACGGGCCCTTTGTCTCTTTTTTCTCCTGGTTTCATTTTCCTTTTCTGAAATTAGATAGGGGCATCAGGGAGGGGTTTCACTGGAGGAGCCGAGAGAGAGCTCGAGGGAACAAAGGGAGATTATTCCTTTAGTGAGGCCTTTCTCTCCCTCTCTCTCCATGGAAAATGGAATCTCCTCCAGCCCCTGAGAGTTTGGTGGCTAATGGGTTCAAGATGGGGCTGGGGAAGCGCTGAGCGCAGCAAGTCCGAATGCCTGCCCGGTGGGGGCCCCGGGGCTGCCCTGACTGGGGGTTGGGTGTAGATGGAGAATCTGGCCCAGGATCTGCCCAAGGGGAGAAGTTGGCACCTTCAGGTCTTCCTGGGCTGACTGCAGGGGATTGTGGTTCACCTGGGCTCACACATCTGGTGAGGCCTGGCCTTGTGGGGGCTGGGGAAATGAGAGCCCCTTATTCTCCCTCCATAAAGTCCTATCAGACACTGGAAGCCTTTGTGTGCATTTTAAACAGGGACATATACATGATGATTAATTTTATGTGTCAACTTGACTGGGCCACGGGGTACCTAGATATATGGCCAAACATCATTCTGGGTGTTTCTGTGAGGGAGTTTTTTGCATGAGATTAACACTTAGATCTGTAGGCTGAGGAAAGCAAATCGCCCTTTCTAATGTGGGTGGGCCTCATCCAATCAGTGGAAGGGCAGAACGGAACAAAATGACTGACCCTCCCTTAAGAAAGAGAATTCTCCCTGGACCCTCCCCCAGACCATCCACAGAGGCTGAAACGGGGGGTGGGGTCCAGCGTCTGTGTTTTCACAAGCCCTCTAGGAGACACTGATGCATGCTTAAGTTTGAGAAGCATGAGAAGTGTTTATATGGGGGCAACAGAGGCACGGCGACTCTCATTGGGCTCAAAGCCCCAGATCCATGCCAACAAAATCCACCCTCTTCACCATGCCTTCTGAGGCTCTGTATCACCTCATTGTTCTCCTCTTTTTTTTTTACCTGGGCTGCTATAAACACTGTGCACAGCTGGGTCCTCTCCACCATCATCTAGGGCTCATCTCCAAGGCCAGCTCCCCAAAGTGGCCTTTCCTGAAGACCTGTCACTCTCTGTCTCACCAACCTGCCTTGCATTCCTCAAGTGCTTTGCAGTGTCCGATGTTGGTTTCTTTGTGTGACTTTTCATTGTCCTTATTTCCCTATAGGGCTTAAGCCCCAAGGGAGCTGGGATCTTGCTTGTCAAGTGGGCAGCCACAACTACCCCAGCACTCAGAACAGCATCTGGCACTGAGTGAATCCTGGAATGTAGTTTTTGTATGAACTGGTGAATCACCTGGCTTAGTGGGATGCCTGTGACCCAGTAGCCTGTAGCTTGGGACCACTGGCTGCCAGCTGCTTGCTTTTGTTTTCCAATATGAGTTGACCCAGCTGGGCGAATAGAGCAAGCTCTGGCAGGGGAAGACAAGGTCATTAACTGCCTTGGGCCTCAGTGTTCTCACCTACCCAAAGGGACTGAATATTATACCTGGGCTGCTCACCCTTCAGGGTTTTAAGGGGCAGTGGTTTCCACCCTTGCTGGTCACCAGGATCGCCAGGGGAGGTACAAATGCAGGTTCCTGAATCCCACTTCCAGAAGGTTCTGACTCAGCCAGTCTGGGACACGGCCCAGGAATCTGCAGATCTCTGGGGTGTAGAGGCAGGATGGGAAGCCCTGTTTGAAGGATCTGCTAAGGAAGCAGATAGGAGGCTCTCTGGCCAAGTGAAGCAGCACTTCTACCCTGGGAACTTCCGCTGTATCTGGGGATCATGACCACAGCCATCTCCGACCATCTAGCTCACCCAGATTGATTTTATCTATTTATTTTTGAAAAATTTGTTTTATTTCTTTTGGTCATAAGAAAATATGTAATAAATAATACTTTAATTGGTTCAAAAAAGTATTAACGTATTTAAAAACTGTGATTCTTTTTTATTAAAGGTAATACACATTTGTTATCTAGTGTTCATGTTGCAAAACTGTGCAAAGTAATATTTTTGTTTTGGTTTGTTTTTTGAGATGGAGTCTCCCTCTGTTGCCCAGGCTGGAGTACAGTGGCGGGATCTCAGCTCACTGCAACCTCCAGCCCCCTGGGTTCAAGCAATTCTCCTGCCTCAGCCTCCCTAGTAGCTGGGATTATAGGCATGAGCCACAGTGCTGGCTAATTTTTGTATTATTAGTAGAGACAGGGTTTCACCATGTTGGCCAGGCTGGTCTCGAACTCCTCACCTCAGGTGATCTGCCCGCCTCAGCCTCCCAAAGTGCTGAGATTACAGGCATGAGCCACTGTGCCCGGCCCAAAGTAAAACTGAAAGCCTTCTCCCTCCTCTTCTCAATCCAGCCTTCTATGGAACACTACTATAGCAGCAGGGATGCAGACAACCTAGAGGACATCCACATTTTAAAAACTGGAATCATTCTACATACGTGGCTCTGTAACAGGCTTTTTCCATTTAATTATTTTGTACGTGGACATATTTCTGTGTTAATATCTATCAATACCCCCCTTAGACTGTGTGACTAGGGCCCCTGCTCTTGGTTCTGCTCCAACCCTTCTCTAGCTGTGCCCCCTCCTATGGGATGTGGAGTCCTAGGGGTCAAAAGGACAGGACACCTAGAGCCACTGTCCTCCTACTCTGGGTGGTTGGGATGCTGGAATCTCCTGCCCAAATAGCCAGGGCCTGAGTCCAGGGCCTGTGCAGGCCTCTCCTCTAGACTTGTCTTTCTAATAGAGAAGCATACCTCTGATGGTAGTAGCCAAGGAGTGGCCATTTGCAGGGCTGTAGCGAGAGCTTGGGTGTGCAGGCTGGAGTGTCTACATGTGTAATGCCCCCCAGTTATTGAGAGAGAACCAGAGGTGGGCAGAAAAGATGGCAGGTCATGGGCCAGAGCCTCTGTTTACTTTCTTGCCTCAGGGTGGGCCTGGTATAGATAGATAATATAGTTTTGCCTCCTTCTTTATAGTGGTTGCACAGTGTTACACTTTTTAACCATTCTTTATAGTAGTTGCACAGTGTTACACTTTTAAACCATTCTTTATAGTGGTTGCACAGTGTTACACTTTTTAACCATTCTCCTGTTCAAGGATACGGAAATAAACAGTTTCATTCCTCTATTGATAGACATTCAGGTGCTTTGGACAATTTTTCTTGAAGCTGGGCATGGTGGCACGTGTCTAGAATCCCAGCTACTAGGGAAGCTGAGGCAGGAGCATCAATTGAGATCAGGAGTTCAAGACCAGCTTGGGCAACATAGCAAGACCTCATCTATAAAAAATAAAAAATTATCTGGGTATGGTGGCATGTGCCTGTAGTTCCAGCTATTCAAGAGGCTGAGGCAAGAGGGTCACTTGAGTCCAGGAGGTCAAGGCTGCAGTGAACTATGATCGTGCCACTGCATTGCAGCCTGGGTGACAGAGAGAGACCCTGTCTCTAAAAAATAAAAAATAAAAAAATTTCTATTGCATATCTTTTACCAATACTAATAAATAAAAGGCCTCCATGCGTAAGTAGCTATGGGTAGTCATGAAGTCAGTAAATACAAAGCCCACATGCTCTCCTGATGGCTGGACGTAGAGGTGCCCCTCTCGGCTTGGGCACACACCTGTTGACAAGCATTATCACAAACGTCAACTTCATAATCGACATTTGGGTCTCTGGTTTGCACTTGACAACTTTTAGGTCCACCTCAGCTGACATCCAAACAGTGATTCTTTCCTAAGTTGCAGAAGTTCTTAGAAGAGAAGAGGGAAGAGTGAGGGAAGGTGACTGCAAAGGAAGTTCTCAACCCATTTGGAGGGAAAATGAGAACCTCTGCCACTGACTATGTGGAATAAAAGTAGCCAGCTTGTGCCATTTAGAGTGTCTGACATTCGAGTGTCAACCTCTCAGCAGCCCTCCGCATCTCACACCCCAATGCCAATCACACGCGGCTGCTCATCCGTCCGTTTCTCAACATTGCCTGCACTCTCTCCTTCCCACCTCTGCATGAGCAGTCTCCTCATCTCAAACTCTCAGTCTATCCCCATTCCATCCACCCTTCAGTGCCTCTTCCTCCAGGAAGCCTTCCTTGATCTCTTAGCGGAAAACTCTTTCAATTCCTATGAAGCTTTGCCTATACCTCTACTGTTTGTGTCTTTTCTCTCCTCTAGATAATTTGCCTGTAGATAGCAGAGAGAGAGAGAGAGAGAGAGAGACCCTGATGCATTTTCAAATCTCCCCCCAGTGCTGGTCAAATCCCTTGGACACAGTCAAGGCTCAATCACTGTTTGATGAGTGAATACATGAATGGACGGATGGAAGAAGCTGCTCATTTTGCAAAGACAAGCTGAGTCTTCACTTTGCTTCTTGGGGTGTATCTGGCAGCACAGCCGGGCCGAGCTCTTCTGGGTCCCGTCTGCAGTTGGACAACCAGCCTTGGTAAGCCCTTGGCTCAGCTCTCTCAGGAAGGTGGCTGTGGTCTGTTTTCCCCCCAGAGAGGTTGGACATGCAGTGTAACCCCTCACCCTTCTCTTTGCAAGATGCCTGACAAACCCTTGCTTATTTTTCCAAGTCATGCTCAGAGGTTTTTTTCTTTCCACTTTATAGCAGATTTCTCCTCCAAAAATGAAACATAAACACAGCAATAGTTTGGACAGATGTTTCTCAGCAGAATGTACAGCTTTAATTTCTGGTATGTGTGAGTCTGACAGCTTCTCAGCCATTGCGTGGTAGGAAGGAAAGGGGCCTAAGCATTTCCTGCTCTCTGATCCGGGCCAGTGTGCTTGCTTTGGCTCATGAATAGGATGGTGACTCTTTAAATATGGCCAGTGAGGTGTACACACCCAACTGTCTCCAGCAAACCACAGCCAGGCAGGTGGTCCAGCAAAGAAGATATTCCCACTGGACTGGGGAAGAAAGCAAGGCCCAGAGAATGTCACGATTGGCCCCAAATCACGCAGTCAGGCAGAGGATGAGGCACAACTGATACCCTCATTCTTCCAGCTGTGTCCACCAGCCACAGGGATTTGGGTGACATAGAAAAAGGAGACGGCCTGGACTTAAAAGGACAGATACTCTTTTCTTGTTCATGGGCCTGTTGACATGTGCATGGCTATCTCTAATCTATCCCCAGATGGGTTAAGCAACCCACGGTGAGTCACCTGCCATCTCTGAGCCTCAGTTTCCTCATCTGTAAAATGAGGGACTTGGGCAGGTTCCATTCAAAGAAGTGATTAAGGAGCACTTGCTATGTGCTGGGCTCTGTGAGCAGAAAGACGAATGAAGCACAGCCTCACCCCTAGCCCAGTGAGGGCAGGGAGACCTGTACCCGATGAATTTAGTGTGGAGGACATGCCGCAAGAGGGGTGTTCGGGTGTGGCAGGGCACAGAGGAAGGGTTCCTGCTCTGCTGTCTGGGGAGCCTTCCTGGAGTGGGAAACTCCTGGACAGAGGCTTGCACAATGAATAGGTGTCACTCCGGTGAAAAAGGGCTGGGGCTCACAGGGAGGGCTGTGCATGATGTTGGCGCTCATGTGCACTATTTCTATGCTGCCTTCCATGATGAAAGCTGGGCGTGAGGTGGGATCTGGAGGGACAGACAAGTCCCTGCTTTCATGGAGCTTGTGGCAGAGTCATCCTCAACAGGTTCATCCCTGTTCCTCCTTTCTGACTTTCCAAGTCCCCTCCCTTCTTGCCTCACTTGTCCAGAGAACTCTACTTAAAGCGGTCCTAAGTACGGACAGATGGTTAGACGCCTACATGGTTGACAAGCACAGCATTGTCCCCCCTTCAGGTTGCCCCTGCCTGCTTTCTGGGGTTCTTAACTTCTTGCCATTGGTCATTCCTCTTTGGATTCAGGCACCGAGGGCCACTCTCAGTATAAGCCCGGAACGGAGTTTACCTATGGATCCATGGGAACTCACAGACCTCTCAGAAAAAATTAAGTCAGTGATTCCAGCACCTAGCTAGGCATTAGACTTACCTGGGGATTTTGAAAATATGGATTACCAGGCATCACCTCTACAGGGTCTGTCTTTGTAATTCTTGGACTTGACTGAGATATCTGCATTCTTTTTGACCTTTCACAGGTGATTCTGTTTTGTGGCCAGCTTTGGGAACCCCTGGATTATCTTATCAGGTGATCACCAGGCTTTAAGATGATGGAAAACGGATAATATGGGGATAGAGAGCAGGATGCCCAACCAAGAAATAAACAATGGGACATGCGTGCCTCTCCCTTCAAAGCACTTTATATGAATAAACAAATAAATGGATGCATGAATGAATATTTCGGGGGCAGTTTATTACGTACCAGGGATTGCGCGACGGCTGTCCTGACTTTGACCTAGTCTTTTCAACCCTGAGGCAGAGACAGCATTCCAATTTTTTTTTTTTTTGAGAGGGAGTCTCGCTCTGTTGCCCAGGCTGAAGTGCAGTGGCGTCATCTCAGCTCACTGCAACCTCCGCCTCCTGGACTCAAGAGATTCTCCTGCCTCAGCCTCCTGAGTAGCTGGGATTACAGGCACGCATTGCTGTGCCCAGCTAAATTTTGTATTTTTAGTAGAGATGGGGTTTTGCCATGTTGGCCAGGCTGGTCTTGAACTTTTGGCCTTAGGTGATTTGCCCACCTTGGCCTCCCAAAGTGTTGGGATTACAGATGTGAGACACATTCTCATTCTGAAGCTGAGGAAACTACAGCACAGAGAAGTCACGCAACTGGTTAAGGGGCAGCTCTTCGGCCTCACTCTCCTCCCCGGGCCTCGCCCCACCTCTGGCAGGTGGATGGAGTGCAGGAGAGCAGAGGACGCAGAAGCTGGCTTTGGTTTACATCAGGGAATCACTGTTTACATGGACTCCTTCGAAGTCTTTTCTGTCTGGTTCAAAGCTCAGATTTATTTTCCTCCTCTCCCTCTGTTGTGACAAATAGTCATCCTTACAGGATTATTCTTATTTCAATAAACCATAAAGAAACAAAAAGGCTGTGGGCTAGCTTCATTGGAAGGTGAAGTGTGTCATTACATTTTCAGAAATGTCCTCCTCCTGGGTTATAAAATTATTGGCTCAGCAGTTGGGAAGTGGCAGAAGAGAAATTGCAGAGAGGATCTGCTGTGACAGGGCGAGCCATGCCGGAGCTGGGCCAGGTCACCAGCCACCACTCACCTGATCTCCTGCCTGAGTTCGCTTTAGTAGGGCCCTTCCAAACTTTGCAAGGAAAATTTAGAAAAACAGGAAATCTCAACATCTCCCATCCAGGGGCCATGGTCCCCAGACCCTTTGAAACAAGGACATCCAGCTTTGGGCTTCCCCAAGATTTACCTTGGGTCACACCCAGACTTCTAGAACCATTCTCTCCCTCCCTTTCTTCTTCACCATCTGCGGGCCTATGCCAACCACTGAAGAGGCCAAGATGAATAGAGTCAAGCCCTACCCTTGGGGGCTCACAGCCTCCCTTCCCTCTTTTCTTTCTTGTTGGCATTTTATTTTCCATCTCATCTTTCCTCTTTCCTTTTCCCATTTCAGTTTCCATTTTTCTTGATTGGCGTTTTCTACAACTCTCTTTCCATGTCTGTCTACATTATCGTCTCAAGGTGACTCATCACAGATAAACCAGGAAGAAAAGATTCAAGAGGGAAAGGAGCAATTCAACAGAAGATGACAGAAAACTTGTCAAGATGGCCTCAGGTTGATAACAAGCATCGTGCTATTGGTTGTACGTCTGAGGGTTGTGGCTGCTTGGAAGAGAAGTCACTGAAAAAGAAAAGCGATTTGAAAGAGTTTGAAATCCCAAGAAGCAGCCGGGAACAGTGTCTCAAGCCTGTAATCCCAGCATTTTTGGAGGCCGAGGCGGGTGGATCACGAGGTCAGGAGATTGAGACCATCCTGGCTAACACAGTGAAACCCCACCTCTACTAAAAATACAAAAAATTAGCTGGGCATGGTGGCAGGCTCCTGTAGTCTGAACTACTCGGGAGGCTGAGGCAGAAGAATGGCGTGAGCCCAGGAGGCAGAGCTTGCAGTGAGTTGAGATCATGCCACTGCACTCCAGCCTGGGTGACAGAGTGAGACTCCGTCTCAAAAAAAAAAAAAAAAAAAAAAAAAAAAAAAGAAAGAAAAGAAAAAAGAAAGAAAAAAGAAAAAGAAAAAAAGAAAGAAAAAGAAAAAAGAAATCCCAAGGAGCCCTTGATTCCTCATGAAGGAGTCAGGGAAAGTTAGAAGGAGGTATTTTATCCAAGCCTGCAGAAAACAAGGGTTAGATAGTGATTAATTATAGTTAAAATTAGTGAGAAAAGGAATTTATGGCACCTTCATTTGTTTTTCTAATTGTATATAACCTTAAAACACGCACATTGCACCTTGTGGTTTTCAATAAGAAATTCAGTTTTTCACCTTTTATAGCCTAACTGAATGGAAGCACATGCTACCCTGAGCGGTATCTATGGGAAGCCTCAATGGTTGACTAGAGGAGCCATTAGAGGGCTATCTTGCTCCCTCTAGTGTCAGTTATGATCATTGCACATAACGTGCCAAGGAGCAATTAAAAACAGTACCAGCCTTGAAAATTCAAACCTATAAAATTATAGAAAGCCACTCTCAAGATACAGGGAATTTCAACATTTGTTTATTCTCCACCTCATATGAAAAGCTCCCCTTTCCTCTCCTTCACTGGACTTACGAAGGATGTTGGCATTGCAGAATGAATGGTGTTGGCTTCAGAAATGGAAAGAGGTTGCAGGGAGCCCACAGGCTGCTGTAGGGGGAGGCTGGTGAGGGAGTGGGAAGAGACGGGTGGCAAAGATGCTGAGTTGGCAAACCCCTCTGGCTTTCCTGAACTGCCCACGTTAAATTTATTTTCTTTCTTGGAAGTTAGTAAACAGGAGACTTTCTTTTCAATATTTCCACTACCGAGATTGTGCGTCTTACCTCTAAAAGCATACAATGGCTGGCCTCCTGCCTTTCCGAGTTCAGCACTGAGGACATTCTATGGCCCTGAGGAATGGCCTTAGAGGCCTTAGAGGGTGGAGCTGAGATTAGCTCCATCTCTGGTTGACCAGTTTTTGTGTGTGTCAGAAGTTTCCTGGACCCTCACTGACATCCCTTCAATTTCTGGGACTTTCTTGTGTGGTTTGGCATTAAAAAAAAAAAAAAAAAAAAGAGACAGAATGAAAGAGCAAAGAGAGAAGAGGGGAAAAAATCACCCAAGAGATGCAAGGAGCCTTGGGAGCTGTTTGCAGGCCACATCCTAAATCCACTGTGCCCCAGACTTCGCTCTTGGTTCTGGGGCTGCTGTTCTCTCCTTGGTCATTCTCACTGCTGCTTTGTGCGTTTGAGTGCCTGAAACGCCCCAGCTCCTGCCAGTGAGGATGAATGTCTGGATTTCCACTCTCCCAGCCCTCTGCGGCTCCTTTTCTTGTCTGTGTGTGCCTGCCAGGGTCTGCTGGGTGGCTTGGCCTGGGGCCTTACGCCGACGTTTCCCCACGAATACAGTTTTTCCTCTCTCCCTCTCTCTCTCTCTCTCTCTCTCTCTCGTGCGCTGGGTGGTTTCATCCTATCCTGGGCTTCACTTCTGTAGTGATTTATTCTTTAACCAGAATGAGTCATGATGCCAGATTTTATTTGTTCCAAGAGAAAATAGCAGAGAGCATTTATGCGCTGTGGTGTTGGGAGCCTGTTCTGGGGGCCCAGGCCAGGAAAAGAGCAAAGGATGTTCCTCAGAAAGGCTTCCACAGCAACAACCAAGGCTGCCCCAGGCCTGGCAGCCTACACTGTCACTGACGAAAAAGGGCAGACTTGTGTAAGATCCATCTTTCTGCTCAAACAACAAGCCCCAGAGGCCCTTTCCTCAAAACCTGCCCCTGGACACCATACCCTTTCTTCGGGGCATAGGCCGGTGTAGGGAACTCACTCATTCAGCCTCTGCCCCGCAGTAGACAGTTAAACACCATCTCTTATTTCTTCCTGAAAAGAACCCTCTGGGATTCACGTCACCATACCCATTTTACAGATGAAGAAACCGTGGTCCAGAAAGTGGATGTAGTGTGCTTGAGTTTCCATGGCTTGGAAAGTAGCCAAGCTGCCAAGCTGGCTGGGGAGCTCAGTTCTGTGATTTCGAAGCCTACATTCTCCCTGTAGTGACGAGCCACTCAGACGCGCCTTTACTCCCTCTGCTGAGGCAGAAGGCCGGTGTGTGCTCCGAGACAGCACTCTATGCCTGTGAGAAGGGGCTGCAATGGGAGCTGGGAAACCTCTGGGTTTGGAGAGGAGGAAGTGGCAGTGCCAGAGGGCATCGCTCCTGGGCCTAGGCTCCACCGCTGGTTTTGTGGATTTATTCCTCATGGATTACCTTTGCAGTCAACCCAAATTCCACCATAGCCAGCCTCTGGTTTTAGACATGCAAGACCCTAGTGAAAAGGCAAATTTGTTATCTGTGAAGGTCAGTACCTAAACCCACTGTAAAAGGATGAATGCCTCACCCCAGCTAGAATTTAGTTTGGGTAAATGTCATCTAGAAAGTCTTGAGACATGAGATCTGCGATGGTGGGTGAACTGCCCCTTGGGTAGTTTTCACCTAAGTGCTTGTTAAGCCTGGTGGAAATGCCACAGAAATGGAAGCAACTCTGGGCTGGGGGCTGGGAGATTAGGTTTTGGTCCTGGCCCTCCCACTGACTTGCTGTCTGACCTTGGTCCAGTCTCTTCCTACCTCTGGGCCTCAGTGCCCTCATCTGTAAAATCATGAGGCTGGGGCAAATGATTTCTCAGACCCCTCCCAGGCCTGGGGAGGAGCTGCAGCTGATGGAACAGCCCCAAAAGCCAACCCTACCCACAGGCCTGAGTGGTCCATCTGCGCCTCTGGGGCCTGTCTCCAGCCACTCTGTCCTTCCCTACCCCACCATCATCTCTGAGAATCGGGGTCTTCTGAAGATCATGGGAATGGTGGCCCTGTCTTCAGGTTACGGGCTCTCCTCTCTGCCTGGAATCTCCACAGGTAGAAGACACTGTGTTTATAGAGAGGTCCCCAAGGAGAGATGGGTATTAACCTGATCAACCTATGCCAGATAGGCCCATTCCAGCCCTGGTCCTCCTCAGGGGCTATGCCTGCCCATCCACTGTGTGATGCCAAGCTTTGGGAGTGGTAGTGGTAGTGGTGATGGTGGGTGTTGGCAGGATCTGCACTTGGCCATGGTGGATGATTTGCTCCTAAGCCAGGCAAGCTGCTGAGTCTCCTTCCTTACTGCCTCACAGTCCATCCTCAGGACACCCAATCCCACAGCCCCTTCCATGTCTGGCCACACAGTGCAGAGTTAAGTTGCTGCAAAATAATCCCAGAGGATCCTTCAAAGAGGTGGGAAGGCTGCCCAGGACCCTTTGTGACTCTGGGGAGTCAAGCCAGCATGTCTGTCCCTCCATGGCTGAGGGTGATGAGCGTGAGGCTTAACATGCTCCCTTTTCCCCAAGAGAAGCTTCTGTCCCATTAGGACACTCCCCAGGATTTAGGAAACAGGCTCCGGTCGGTTCTGCAGGGGGCAGCCCATCTCCCAACTTCCTTTCTCTCCCTCTCCACCAGGATCCCCTTTCTCCTTTTTCTCCTGGTCCAGGGACTCTCCCTCTTGCTGCCCTTGTCCTTTCCTCTGTGCACACTGTCTTCGCCCCGCCATGGGAGTCTGCAGGCCCACTGCTGCAGGTGGGCGCTGGGAGCCTGGATGGGGCTCTTTCTCCTTCCCTCCTCTCGTGGGTAAAAAGCAGGCTGATGAGACTAAAGACACTGGCAGCTGCAGAGAGAAGCAGGGAGAGGCGGGACAGGGCAGCCTCCCCTCACCTTGGCCACCTCTCACCCTCTATCTCACCCCCATGTCTATCAGAGACTCGGGGCAAGGGAGTGAAGAGGGGAAGGAAGAAAGAGAAGGGACGTGGGAGGAAGGGATGAGGGGAAAGGGAGGAGAACAAGGAGAAAAGCTGAGAAAGTAAGATGAGAAATCCAGAAATCAGTTAGAGGAAATAGGCAAAGAGAATGAAAACGGATGGAAAAGTAGAAGAAGGTAGGGGAAGAGATAAGAGGGAGAGAGGGAAGGGGCCTCTGGGTGCATTACACGAATGAAGTGTGAGCAGATTGCCTCAAAAATAACACCTTCTGCCCTCCCCACTTCACCTCCAGCCCCACTCCCGCTGTCTCTGGGCTCTCCATGGCCCCACACATGGAGGCATCTACACGGTGATTCTGCCTCTGCCTGTTGTCACCAGCTTAAGACCCTGGGAATGGCAGCCGCTAAGTGTGTGGTTCTTAGAGTGCGGTTCCCAGACCGGCAGCACCAGCACTACCTAGGAAGTTCTACAAAAGCACATTCTCAGGCCTCACTCAGACCTACAGAATCAGCAGCTCTGGAGGTGGGGCCCAGTAATCCGATGTAGCAAGCTTTCCAGGGATGCACGCGCTAAGGTTTGAGAATCATTGCTGGACAGTAGTTCATTCCAGACTCTTTACACATGACAGTAAATCCCTGCAGAGACTGGAGATTTTCTGTATGTGTTAATGTATGTTATGAACATTCCTTTACATCCGCAGGGCTCTGGTCCTGGTAGAGGCTGCCCAGTGCTGTGAGCTGCCCAGCCAGGCCCCTTCAGCTGCTTCTGGGAGAGGCACTCCTGGCTGCTGCTTTCCCTCCTAGAGCTGGAAGTTCTCACGATGCTGCACCCACCTTCATCTTCCTCACAATCCTCTCCTCTTCTGCCCCTGGACACAGCACCTCCTCTGACCCTTCTCTCTCAGCCTTCTCTTCCTCCTCCCTGCTCATACTTATGGACGTTCTGCATTCTGTGGTTTTTCCCAAGCCCCGCTTCCTTCTCCTTCCTGAATGGAGTTCTCCTGACGCACATCTGGGTCTCAGCCCTAATCTCCCTGCCAAGCTGAAGGCCCCCTTCCCTGCACCTGGATGGCCCTTGGATCCTTCAAACCAATGAGGCCAAAGCTCAGCTCACCTGAACTTCCAAAGCCTGCACCCTGTTGCTGGATTTTGCTTTTGTACAAAGGACGCCACAGTCTTCCTAGTCAGCAAGATATGTCCTCAATCATCCCGCAGCCTCTTGCATCTCCAGACTTGCCTCCTTCTGCTCTTGCCCTAGCTCACTCTACTCCAGCCACACTTGTTGTTCCTTGAACATCTCAAGCATGCTCCTACCTCAGGGCCTTTGCACTTGCCATTCCTTCTGCCTGGAATGCTCTTTTCTCAGATAACCACAATTCTCTCAGGTTCTTCTTTTCCCTCGTGTCTCTAATGACTATCATCCTGCCATGGTGGCCTCCTAGACAGCCAATAAAGTTGAGCCCTCAATTCAACCACTGTTCCCAAGCCCACTTGCCCTGCTTAATGCTTTTCCATTGCACAGATAACTATCTGACAGATGATGGACAAACTAATCATACGTTTTGCCCCTCCAGAAGAAAAACTCCATCAGAGCAGAGACCTTGCAATTCTATTCACCATTGAATTTCCAGAACCTATTACAGGTACTCAAGAAGTATTAATGGAATGAATGAATGAACTACTGATGTTCATAAAGCACGCCCCTTTCTCAAGGCCCCACCCCTTAGCTTGGGTGTCCTCTTTGCTCACCTAGACCTCTACAGCCTTCCCACTTGACTCCCCATCTCCAGGGTCTCCTCCCTCGATTCCATCCTCCACATGGTAGCCAAATTGATCACCTGAAAGTATAACTCTGGTGAGCCACTCTCCTGCTCTAAAACCTCCAGTGGCTCCCTATTGCCTCCCAGGTACAGTCTCTTCACTCTGCTATTTAGGAACTCCATGGTAGGATCATCACTCTCCCAACTTTGGGCCTTAGTTCTCTGCTTTTTGTACCTTCTCCTCCAGTCAAATGGGACAGCAGCCTTTCTCTAAATGCAGTTTCTTCTTTTCCATCTCTGTACTCTTCCCATGCGGTTCCTTCCATCTGCTGTACTCTTCTCACCCAAGTCTACTCTGAACATTGGAATCCTATCCACCTGGAAGCCTCCTCCTTCACAATCCACTCTCAATCCGCTCCACCCCTGCAGCCTCCTGCTACGTTGGAAATTAACTCTCCCTCCTATGAACACCTGAGATCCTTTCTGTGTGTGTCCCTCCCTTGGGATTCATCTGAGATCGGGGTTCTGTGAACATACACCTTCTCTTCCAGGTTGGGCAGCACTTGATCTCCCCCCAACCCACTTACGCAAATACACTTAGTGCTGGGCCCTGTGGACACCACAACCTCGCTCTCATGGGGCCAGCAGTGTGTCTGGGGAGGGGCATGGCAGCCCTGGGGCTGAGGCTGCCTCTGTTCTGTGTCCCCTTGGGGCTCACCAGGCTCCTGCCCTGAGGCAGACAGAGTAGACAGATCTGGGCTCCAGTCTTGCCTCTGCCTCTGACACTTACTAATTATGTCATCATTTGGAGTCTCAGTTGCTTTGCCTGTAAAATGGGGACAAACCTACTTCCCCTACAAGTTGCTCCTGTCTGTACACCTGTACCCAGGGAATTCACTGTGATCTCTTGTTCTTAGAGCCCGCCATGCCCCTAGAGAGTCCCCTTTTGGAGCTCACTGGGGACTGGCAGTCTTCTGCTCCCTGGCGCCCTCGAGGAGAGGAGGAGAAACGTTCTGCCTTGCTGAGAGCTGAGGCTTCTCCTCTCTCCAGGGATGAGAGCTTCAGTGAAAAACGGGGAACTTGTGAGGCCCAGCTCTGTTTTTTCTCAGCACCAGGAGGCTTCCTGCTTCAGGGGGCCAAAGGCTCAGAGAGGCCCTCTGCAAACCCTGCATTGGAGCTGCTGGGACATCAAATGGTCTTAAAACCCACTGAATTAATAATTTCAATGTAAATGCAATAGAATCATGTGGATTAGCCGGGCGCGGTGGCTCAAGCCTGTAATCCCAGCACTTTGGGAGGCCGAGGCGGGCGGATCACGAGGTCAGGAGATGAGACCATCCTGGCTAACATGGTGAAACCCCGTCTCTACTAAAAATACAAAAAACTAGCCGGGCGTGGTGGCGGGCGCCTGTAGTCCCAGCTACTCGGAGGCTGAGGCAGGAGAATGGCCTGAACCTGGGAGGCGGAGCTTGCAGTGAGCCGAGATCGCGCCACTGCACTCCAGCCTGGGTGACACAGCGCGAGACTCCGTCTCAAAAAAAAAAAAAAAAAAAAAAAAGAATCATGTGGATTAAATTTCTCCGAAAATACACAAGGGCTTAAAAAGCAGGGGCAGAGAACACTCAGCCCAAGAGGAATTTGTTTTCTCTTTCCTTTTTGTGTGTCTGCGAGTGTTGTTATTGTTGCTAAAACCAAGGGATGTGGAAAACTGTTCAAGATGTCTGAAGCGTTGGTGTATGGTCAGCTTTGCTGAGTTTGAGCTCTGAGTTGGGAGTGAGGTGGGCAGAAGGGGAAATGTTAAGAAAATAAAGTGACTGCCCCACCAGGTCTGTCGTCTCCTCCTCCAGCTGTTTACTGCAGGCCCTTGACATTCAAGGAGGCTCACAGCTGGTAAACGGGGCATATCTCATTGGTGCCTGAGGTGGGAGTCAGCGGTGGGTTCTTCCCTGGGGGCAATGCTGGGACCTGGATTTGGCGCCAGGGCTGCGGAGTGATGTTCTTTCTCATTGGAATCTTTCTGTCTTACATGCTCAGTGGAAACAGCGATCTTAGTCTCCCTGCTAGTGTCCCCTGGGAAACTCTTTCAAACGCAGCTTCCTGGCCTCCCCAACAGGCCCAGGAGATGCAGACCAAGGCACGCAAGCTCTGCCTGAAGTGTTGGAAGCCAGGTCCACACCGCAGAGGCAGGAAAAGCCTAGGTCAGAGGGAGCCTCTCCATCAAGTCAGCAGTGGCCTGCAATGACTCAATCCTCGTTTCCTGTTTTACTGATTACAAAATACAATCATGTTTTGGGTATTCTTTGATCTTGCCTAGCTCCCTGGCACAGACACGCTTATTCCTATCTTACACATGGGTAAACAGAGGTTCGGGAAGGTTGGCAGAGGTTCTCCAAAGGTTCTTCCTCCACGTGGCAGAGGCTTTGAACTTCGAACCTTTGTTCCTGTCCTTCCTTTGAGGTACACCCTGGCATGGAGCTGAATCAATACATCCTACTGGAGTCACGCTTAATAGTCAGCCAATGTCTCCTAACTGACACTGGCATCAACCTCTCCTTTCCAGGATCAATACCCATAGGGTCCTAGGTCTGAATCAAATTCATGGAATGCTGCCCATATGACAGGGAAGGTGGGGCCAGAAGAGGAAGCAGGGAGGGGAAAACCAAGTAGGATTTGTGGTGGGGTCCACACAAGTGGGGACAGAGATTCTAGAAAGGCCCAGTGTGCTTCTGTCCATTCTGGAGGTGGCTCAGTTCTTGGGGTCCCCAAGGCCACCCTCTCTGTTTCTCAGCTTAGTTGTGGCAGTAACACGCTGAGGTTCAGCGGCTGCAATGGGTGGGACCCTGCCCACCTGGGGCACCATTTCTCTCCCACAGTGCTCCAGGCTGCACTCAGATCAGCAAAAGCTGCCAGGAGTTGGTTCTGTCATATCTTTCTGCCCTTCTATGCCCAACCTCCAAGATCATGTTCAAATGCCCTCTTCCATGGAGCCTTCCCAGAGACCCCAGGCACAGTGATTTCTCCTTTCAGAGTCTGACTGGGTTTCTGTTGTGAGGAAGATGCTGCGTTGGCTGCTCTTGGGCTGCAGGGAGGTGAAGCTGGTGTCCAACAGGGGAGATGGGCCATGGGCCTTAGTGACTCCAACACAAAGTGGGAAGTGATATGTGTCGTCAGAGGAAAGGTTTGGGGAGGGTAAGGTCATTTTAGGCTAGGAGAAGGGTTCAGAAAGCCTTCAGGGAGAAAGTAGCCTCAAAGATGCATATAATTAATACCAGGTCATATTTGACTTGCATTGGTTTTAAATTATTTCAAGGGTATTAATGTTGCCTCCTTAACTGGTCTGTGACTCATTTGAGAGTGAAACCATGTTTTACTCATACCAGTATTTTGCAGAGTCTAGTAAAATTCATTAACAGAAGCCTAATAAACAAATACTGGTCAAAATAAATTCTGTCTTGGAAAAGTCAGTTCAACTTAATCTTTAACCTTTCATACCATGTAAACAATATGGATGTCATGTGTCTTATGTCTGGGCTGGTTGAAAGAAGCTCAAATCCTTAATTCAGTCTGCCAAAGTAAGTTCTTTGAGCACCTACTAAATGCCGGGAATTACACCCCTGATTTCAGGAAGAAAGATAATGATACAGGCAATTACTATTCAATTTGATAAGTGCTATGAAAAGAGAAACACGGTATTCTATGGGGGCAGCTTATATAATGATGGGAAGGGATGGTCAGAGAAAGTTTCTCAGAGGAAGTGATATCTAAGTTGATAAAAGAATATGAAAGAGGGATTTCAATTCTAGCCATAAACAACTATGTAAACAGCACAAAATATCTAAAACAACTATTTTCAGGCACTGGACAGCAATCAAAGCAGAGCTCAATATTTGTAAGAAGGGAAATACAGAAGCTGAACCCCTATTCACTCCAGCTTTTCCTCTGAGGGCATTTTCTTTGCTGCAGCACAGGGAAATGGATACAGAGAGTAGCAGTCTTGTTGGATGGAGGAAATAGGGATTGAAGTTGGGGCTGCAAAGATTACTAGGATTTGGGAGGGGCAGCATACTAGAAAAGAGAGAACAACAGAAAAGGAGTCTCAAAAGCTCTGTTGAAAGTTTCCCTCAAGTCCTTGACTGACTCCTAAGTTGTGTATGCATAGTGTGATACACTGGAAAATCTATCAGAAAACAGCCAATGGGAGCAGAGATTTTAGAGGTTGCCTCCTAGTCTTGGAGGGAGGTGTTGGGGTTCATGCCCAGTCAGAAAAGAGAGACCTTAGTACCTTAGTGAATACTCTGGAATTTCATTTGAGACCCCAGAAAATCTATGCTCTAAGAGTAAAGACCATATCCTAGGAATAAGGGCAAAACTAGGTTAGACCTATCTATCCTGACCATTGCCCAAACCATACCTTGGTAAGAGCTAGATGATTTCACCGGTAATTTTGCTGACTATCAGAACAAAACATAGCTTTCTTTAAAGGAAGGTAAAGTAATCTATAGCTTTGATAATGTAACATCCACAATATTCACAATATTTACAAAGTAAGTAAATAATCAGGAAACATTGGATAACCATGAGATAAAATAGTCACTAGAAGCAGACCAGAGATGATCCAGATATTGGAGTTAACCAACCAGGACCTCAAAATAATTATAATTAACGCATTAAATAAAATAGAATAAAAGATGGACAAATGGGATCAAGACAGATTATTGTGACAGAATTAGAATCTGTAAAAAAAAGTCCAGTGGAAATTCAGGAGCAAAATAAAATATCTGTAATAAAGAGTATATTGAATGGATTTAGGCACACACTGGATATAGCAGAAAGCTGGATTAGTGACCCTGAAAACAGATGAATAGAGGATATCTAAATTGTTTCATACCAAGAGAAAAATTGAATAAAAAACTGAACAGAAATATGAGACACGTGGCAAGAAGACCTAACATACACACAATTCAAGTTTAGAAAGAAAATGAGAGAAGAAATGAGATAAAAGCTGTATTTTTTAAAATGAAGGTAAAGCATTTTCCAAATCTTATTAAAAGCATCAATGCAGATTCAAGAAGATTTGGAAACCCTATGCAGAACAAATACTACAAAACTACATTTAGATTCATCATAGTCAAACTGCCGACATTAAAGGCAAATAAGAAAGCAACCACAGGAAAATGACATATTGCATTCAAAAGAATGATACAACTGATGGTTGACATCTCAACAGAAACTGTAAAGCCAAAAGACAATGGAATGACATTTTAAAATTCTAAACGAAAAACTACATATAAAATACTTCAAAAATTAAGGTGAGATTAAGATCTGTTTAGACAAACAAACAAAAACAAACAGAAAACCCAACTCCCAAGGCTGAAAGAACTACTGTTAGCAGACTTATACCACAAGAAATACTAAGTAGAGCTCTTTGACTAAAAGAAAATTATCTCAAATGAGAGCACAAAATTATATAAAAGAGATGAAGAACACGAGAAAGGGTAGTTATTTGGATAAGTAGACATAAATATTAACAACTTAAAGCAACAATAACAATAATGTCTTGTGGAATTTATAACATATGCAAAAAAGGTAAAATATATGACAAAAATAACACAAAGGACAGGACAGGGAACTGGAATCAAACTGTTGTAAAGTTCTTGTGTTACTTACAAAGTGGTAAAAATACTAATTGCAAGTAGATTGTAAATCTGTATTAGAAATGAAAATGGAGATATTACAACTGACACCACAGAGGAATAAGAGACCATTCAAGACTACTATGAACATCTATGCAAACAAACTAGAAAATCAGAGGAAATGCATAAATTCTTGGAAGCATACAACCATCCTAGCTTGAATCAGTAAGAAACAGTAATTTTGAACAGATCAATAACAAGCAGTGAGATTGAATCAGTAATTTAAAATATTGCCAACAAACATCTAAGAATTTAAATTAAACAGCATTTCTCTTGATCACCATGGAATTGAATTAGAAATATAATACAAAGACAACTAGAAAATCTCCAAATATTTGGAAATTAAAAAACACATTTCTAAGTAACCCATGGTCCAAGGAAGAAATCAAGATGAGAATTAGAAATTACTTTAACCTTAATGATAATGAAAACATCAAAATTTGTAGGATGCAGCTAAAGCAATGTTAGAGGTAATACATAGCCTTATATGTATATTTCAAAAAAGAAAAAGGGTCAGGAAGTCAACAATTTAAGTAAGAAGCTAGAAAAAGACAATTCCAAAAATAGAAGAAATAATTAAAATAAGAATAGAAACCAATGAAAGAGAAATCAGAGATTCAATAGAGAAAATCAATAAAGCCCAGAGTTGATCCTTAGAAAACATTAACAAAATTAATATACCCATAGCAAGACTGATCAAAAACAAGAGGAACAACACAAATTACCAAAAAGAGAAATGAAAAAGAGGATCTATAGATCTTATAGACGTTGAAAAGATAATAGGAGGCTAATATGAATATTTGTGGATAAAATTTGAATGAAATGTACAAATTACTTGAAAAATCCAAGTTACTAAAATTAACAGAAGGAAGAGCAAATCTGAATAATCCATTATCTTTAAGAAGTTGAGATCCATTCCAAGATGGCCGAAAAGGAACAGCTCTGGTCTGCAGCTCCCAGCGTGATCGACGCAGAAGACGGGTGATTTCTGCACTTCCAACTGAGCCTCCACTGGTGATATCCAGGCAGACAGTGTCTGGAGTGGACCTCCAACAAACTCCAACAGAACTGCAGCTGAGGGCCCTGACTGTTAGAAGGAAAACTAACAAACAGAAATGAATAGCGTCAACGTCAACAAAAAGGTCATCTACACCAAAACCCCATTTGTAGGTCACCAACATCAAAGACCAAAGGTAGATAAAATCACAAAGATGGGGAGAAACCAGAGCAGAAAAGCTGAAAATTCTAAAAATCAGAGTGCCTCTTCTCCAAAGGATCGCAGCTCCTTGACAGCAATGGAACAAAGCTGGATGGAGAATGACTTTAACGAGTTGACAGAAGTAGGCTTCAGAAGGTCGGTAATAACAAACTTCTCCAAGCTAAAGGAACATGTTTGAATCCATCACAAGGAGGCTAAAAGCCTTGAAAAAAGTTAGATGAATGGCTAACTAGAATAAACAGTGTAGAGAAGACCTTAAATGACCTGATGGACCTGAAAACCATCGCACGAGAACTACGTGACGCACGTGCAAGCTTCAATAGCCGATTCCATCAAGTGGAAGACAGGGTACCAGTGATTGAAGATCAAATTAATGAAATAAAGTGAGAAGACAAGGTTAGAGGAAAAAGAGTAAAAAGAAACAAACAAAGCCTCCAAGAAATATGGGACTATGTGAAAAGACCAAATCTACGTTCAATTGGTGTATCTGAAAGTGATGGGGAGAATGGAACCAAGTTGGAAAACACTTTCCAAGATATTATCCAGGAGAACTTCCCCAACCTAGCAAGGCAGGCCAACATTCTAATTCAGGAAATACAGAGAACACCATAAAGATAATCCTCGAGAAGAGCAATGCCAAGACATATAATTGTCAGATTCGCCAAAGTTGAAATGAAGGAAAAAATGTTAAGGCAGCCAGAGAGAAAGGTCAAGCTACCCACAAAGGGAAGCCCATCAGACTAACAGTAGATCTCTTGGAAGAAACCTTACAAGCCAGAAGAGAGTGGGGGCCAATATTCAACATTCTTAAAGAAAAGAATTTTCAACCCAGAATTTCATATCCAGCCAAACTAAGCTTCATAAGTGAAGGAGAAATAAAATCCTTTACAGACAAGCAAATGCTGAGAGATTTTGTCACCACTAGGCCTGCCTTACAAGAGCTCCTGAAGGAAGCACTAAACGTGGAAAGAAACAACTGGTACCAGCCAATGCAAAAACATGTCAAACTGTAAAGACCATTGATACTATGAAGAAACTGCATCAATTAATGGGCAAAATAACCAGCTAACATCATAATGACAGGATCATATTCACACACAACAATATTAACTTTAAGTGTAAATGGGCTAAATGCTCCAATTAAAAGACACAAACTGGCAAATTGGATAAAGAGTCAAGACCCATCAGTGTGCTCTATTCAGGAGACCCATTTCACATGCAAAGAGGCACATAGGCTCAAAATAAAGGGATGAAGGAAGATCTACCAAGCAAATGGAACCAAAAAAAAAAAAAAAAAAAAAGCAGGCATTGAAATCCTAGTCTCTGATAAAACAGACTTTAAACCAACAAAGATCAAAAGAGACAAAGAAGGCCATTACATAATGGTAAAGGGATCAATTCAACAAGAAGAGTTAACTATCCTAAACATATATGCACCCAATGCAGGAGCACCCAGATTCATAAAGCAAGTCCTTAGAGACCTACAAAGAGACTTAGATTCCCACACAATAATAATGGGAGACTTTAACACCCCACTGTCAACATTAGATCCACAAGACAAAAAGTTAACCAGGATATTCAGGAATTGAACTCAGCTCTGCACCAAGCGGACCTAATAGACATCTACAGAACTCTCCACCCCAAATCAACAGAATATACATTCTTCTCAGCACCACATCGCACTTATTCTAAAATTGACCACATAATTGGAAGTAAAGCACTCCTCAGCAAATGTGAAAGAACATAAATCACACCAAACTGTCTCTCAGACCACAGTGCAATCAAATTAGAACTCAGGATTAAGAAACTCACTCAAAACTGCTCAACTACATGGAAACTGAACAACCTGCTCCTGAATGACTACTGGGTAAATAATGAAATGAAGGCAGAAATAAAGATGTTCTTTGAAACCAATGAGAACAAAGACACAACGTAGCAGAATCTCTGGAATACATTTAAAGCAGTGTGTAGAGGAAAACTTATAGCACTAAATGCCCACAAGAGAAAGCAGGAAAGATCTAAAATTGACACCCTAACATCACAATTCAAAGAACTAGAGAAGCAAGAGCAAACACATTCAAAAGCTAGCAGAAGGCAAGAAATAACTAAGATCAGAGCAGAACTGAAAGAGATAGAAACACAAAAAACCCTTCAAAAAATCAATGAATCCAGGAGCTGGTTTTTTGAAAAGATCAACAGAACTGATAGACTGCTAGCAAGACTAATAAAGAAGGAAAAAGAGAAGAATCAAATAGATGCAGTAAAAAATGATAAAGGGGATATCACCACCGATCCCACAGAAATACAAACTACCATCAGAGAATACTATAAACACCTCTACACAAATAAACTAGAAAATCTAGAAGGAATTTATCCATTTCTGGACACATACACCCTCCCAAGACTAACCAGGAAGAAGTTGAATCTCTGAATAGACCAATAACAGGCTCTGAAATTGAGGCAATAATTAATAGCCTACCAACCAAAAAAAGTCCAGGAGCAGACGGATTCACAGCTGAATTCTACCAGAGGTACATAGAGGAGCTGGTACTATTCCTTCTGAAACTATTCCAATCAACAGAAAAAGAGGGAATCCTCCCTAACTCATTTTATGAGGTCAACATCATCCTGATACCAAAGCCCGGTACCATTCCTTCTGAAACTGTTCCAATCAACAGAAAAAGAGGGAATCCTCCCTAACTCATTTTATGAGGCCAACATCATCCTGATACCAAAGCCTGGCAGAGACATAACAAAAAAAGAGAATTTTAGACCAATATCCCTGATGAACATCGATGCGAAAATCCTCAATAAAATACTGGCAAACCGAATCCAGCAGTACCTCAAAAAGCTTATCCACCATGATCAGGTTGGCTTCATCCCTGGGATGCAAGGCTGGTTCAACATACACAAATTAATAAACATAATCTATCACATAAACAGAACCAATGACAAAAAACACATGATTTTCTCAATTGATGCAGAAAAGGTCTTTGACAAAATTCAACAGCCCTTCATGCTAAAAACTCTCAATAAACTAGGTATTGATGGAACGTATCTCAAAATAATAAGAGCTATTTATGACAAACCCACAGCCAATATCATACTGAATGGGCAAAAACTGGAAGCATTCCCTTTGAAAACCAGCACAAGACAAGGATACCCTCTCTTACCACTCCTATTCAACACAGTGTTGGAAGTTCTGGCCAGGGCAATCAGGCAAGAGAAAAAAATAAAGAGTATTCAATTAGGAAAAGAGGAAGTCAAATTGTCCCTGTTTGCAGAGGACATGATTGTATATTTAGAAAACCCCATTGTCTCAGCCCAAAATCTCCTTAAGCTGATAAGCAACTTCAGCAAACTCTCTGGATACAAAATCAATGTGTAAAAATCACAAGCATTCCTCTACACCAATAACAGACAAACAGAGAGCCAAATCATGAGTGAACTCTCATTCACAATTGCTACAAAGAGAATAAAATACCTAGGAATCCAACTTACAAGGGATGTGAAGGACCTCTTCAAAGAGAACTACAAACCACCGCTCAATGAAATAAAAGAGGACACAAACAAATGGAAGAACATTCCATGCTCATGGATAGGAAGAATCAATATTGTAAAAATGGCCATACTGCCCAAGGTAATTTATAGATTCAATGCCTTCCCCATCAAGCTACCAATGACTTTCTTCACAGAATTGGAAAAAAAACTACTTTAAAGTTCATATGGAACCAAAAAAGAGCCTACATTGCCAAGACAATCCTAAGCAAAAAGAACAAAGGGAGGCATCATGCCACCTGACTTCAAACTATACTACAAGGCTACAGTAACCAAAACAGCATGGTACTGGTACCAAAACAGATATATAGACCAATGGAACAGAACAGAGACCTCAGAAATAACATCGCACATCTACAACCATCTGATCTTTGACAAACCTGACAAAAACAAGAAATGGGGAAAGGATTCCTAGCCATATGTAGAAAACTGAAACTGGATCCCTTCCTTACACCTTATAAAAAATTAATTCAAGATGGATTAAATACTTAAATGTTAGACCTAAAACCTTAAAAACCCTAGAGGAAAACCTAGGCAATACCATTCAGGACATAGGTATGGGCAAGGACTTCATGACTAAAACACCAAAAGCAATGGCAACAAAAGCCAAATTAGAAAAATGGGATCAATCAAACTAAAGAGCTTCTGCACGGCAAAAGAAACCGCCATCAGAGTGAACAGGCAACCTACAGAATGGGAGAAAATTTTTGCAGTCTACCCATCTGACAAAGGGATAATGTCCAGAATCTACAAAGAACTCAAACAAATTTACAAGAATAAAACAACCTAATCAAAAAGTGGGCAAAGGATATGGACAGACACTTCTCAAAAGAAGACATCTATGCAGCCAACAGACACATGAAAAAATGCTCATCATCACTGGTCATCAGAGAAATGCAAATCAAAACCACAATGAGATACCTCCTCACGCCAGTTAGAATGGCAATCATTAAAAAGTCAGGAAGCAACAGATGCTTGAGAGGATGTGGAGAAATAGGAATGCTTTTACACTGTCGGTGGGAGTGTAAATTAGTTCAACCATTGTGGAAGACAGTGTGGTGATTCCTCAGGGATCTAGAACTAGAAATACCATTTGACCCAGTGATCCCGTTACTGGGTGTATACCCAAAGGATTATAAATCATGCTGCTATAAAGACACATGCACACGTTTGTTTATTGTGGCACTATTCACAATAGCAAAGACTTCGAACCAACCCAAATGTCCATCAATGATAGACTGGATTAAGAAAATGTGGCACATATACACCATGGAATACTATGCAGTCATAATAAAGGATGAATTCATGTCTTTTGCAGGAACATGGATGAAGCTGGAAACCATTATTCTCAGCAAACTATCACAAGGACAGAAAACTAAACACCACATGTTCTCATTCATAGGTGGGAATTGAACAATGAGATCACTTGGACATAGGGCGAGGAACATCACACACTGGGGCCTGTTGTGGGGTGGGGGTCTGGGGGAGGGATAGCATTAGGAGAAATACTTAACGTAAATGATGAGTTGATGGGTGCAGCAAACCAACATGGCACATGTATACCTATGTATCAAACCTGCACATTGTGCACATGTACCCTAGAACTTAAAGTATAATAATAATAATAATAATAAAAGAAGTTGAATCTATGATGAAAAACCTTCCCACAAAACAAACCTAGATGCTGTACTAGTGGATTATCCTAAACATTTAAGGAAGCAATAATACAGATCTTATGTTCTACCAGAGAATAGAAAAAAAATGAAAACATTTCTTAGCACATTTTATGAGCTCTGAATAACTGTAATACAAAAACTTGATAAGGGCATTTGCAAAAAGAAAATTTACAGGTCAATATATCTCATGAAACAAAACAGATACAAATACCCCAACAGAAACAAAATTCCTGAGAATATATACATAGGAGAATACAGGGTGACCAAATGAGGTTTATCCCAGGAATGCAAGTTTGGTTTAATAGTTAAGAAAAAAGAAATCAACTCAATCAATCAATCAATCAATGTAATTAACCATATTAATAGAATGAAGGAGAACCTTTTGTCAGGTGTTGCAGAAAAATCATCTGATAAAATTCAGCACCTGTTCACAATTTTTTAAAAAACCAACCTTAGAAAGCTATGAATAGAAAAAAACTTCTTTAATCTAGAGAATCTAGAGGTATCTACAACAAGTAAATGAACAAATTAGAATTAACATCTTATTTAATTATGAAATATTGGAAAAATTCACTATCATAGCAGAAACAAGAAAAGAATGTTCAGTATCACCACTTCTTTTTGATCTTGCACTGAAGATCCTAACCAGTGCAATTAGAAAAATAAAGGTAGGAAAATTGGAAAAGAATAAACAAAACTGTAATTTTTCAGATGATCTGACTGTATACGTAGAAAATCCAAAGGAATCCAAAAGCGAGTTATTAGAAATAATAAATGACTTTAGTAAAGTTGCTGGATGTATTGTAAATATACAAAAATCAATTGTATTTTTATGTACTAGTAAAAAAGATTGAAAAATGAAACAAGAATATTTCATTTTTAACAGTATAAAATATAAATATATAATATATAATAGTGTAAAACACAAATACAAATATATTTATATTAAATATAACATATTTATTATAATATGATTTATATTAAATATAATATAAATATAAGAATAAATATTTTTATAGTGTAAAATGAATAGTATAAAATGAAATAAAAATTTTATTTCTAATAGCATAAATGCAAATATGAAAATAAAAATATTTACATTAAATATATATTTATTATGATATAATTTATATTAAATATAACTATATTCATAGTATAAAATGAAATGAATAGTATAAAATGAAATAAGAATAGTTTATTTTTAATAGTATAAAATATAAATGTATTTTATATTTTATTAATGCAATAAGAGATAAGTAAAACTTACACTGAATATTTCAAAACATTATTAAGATTTCATTTTCTCCTAAATTTATCCATAAAATTGAATATATAAATTCAGTATAACTCCCATAAAAATCTCAGCAAATTTTGTTGGAGAAAAACTGACAAGCTGACTTAAAAATTTATGTGGAAACATAAAGGATCTATCATAGCTAAAACAATCTTGTCAAAGAAAAACAGCCCCATTAAAAAACGGCAAAGGACATGAACAGACACTTCTTAAAAGAAGACATACAAGCTGCCAAGAAACATGGAAAAATGCTCCACATCACTAACCATCAGAGAAATGCAAATGAAAGCCACAGTGAGCTATCATCTCACACCAGTCAGAATGGCTATTATTAAAATGCCCCAAAGTAACAGTTGTTGGCAAGGCTGTAGAGAAAAGAAAGTGCTTATACACCATTGGTGGGAATGTTGATTAGTTCAGAGTTTGGAGATTTCTCAGAGAACTAAAAATAGAATTACTATTTGACCCGGCAATCCCAATTACTGGGTATATTATCCAAAAGAAGATAAATCATTTACCAAAAGCACATACACTTGTATGTTTATCATAGCACCATTCACAACAGCAAAGACATGGAATCAACCTAGGTGCCCATTAATGGTGGACTGGATAAAGAAACTGTGGTACATATACACCATGGAATACCACACAACCATGAAAAAGAAAGAAATCATGTCCTTTGCAGCAACATGGATGCGATTATTCTAAGCAAATTAACACAGAAACATAAAACCTAATATGGTGTGTTCTCACTATTATAAGTGGGAGCTAAACACTGGGTACACATGGATATAAAGATGGGAACAATAGACACTGAGGACCACTAGAATGGGGAGGGAGGGAGGGAACAAGACTTGAAAAACTACCTATTGAGTAGCTCACTACCTGGGTGACAGGATCACTTGTACCCCAAACTTCCGCACAATGCAATATACTCTTGTAACAAATCTGCACATGTACCCCTTGAATCTAAAATAAAAGTTGAAATAAAAAAGAAGAGAAAACCAAATATAGAGAAATCACACTACCTGACTTCGAGACTTATTTTAAAGCTGCAGTAATCAAAGCAGCTTTTTGTTTGCTCAAATTTAGATAAATAGACAAATGGAATAAAATAGAGTCAAGAAATAGGCCCATATATCTATGGTCACCCGATTTTCAACAAAGATGACACTAAAATTCAATGGGGGAAATTAGTCTTTAACAAATTGTGCCAAATCAATTGGCCATCCACATGAAAAAAAGAAAACAAAAACCTCTGACCTTTATCTCACACCTTACACAAACATTAACTTGGGATGAATCACTGACCTAAATAACAAAGCAAAAACTTCAAACTTCTAGAAGAAAACAGAGAAGAATATCTTCATGATATGGGGAGAGGTGAAGATTTCTTAAACGAGACACACTAAAAGCACTAATCATAAAAAATATTGATAAATTAGATTTTATTAAAGTTAAGAACTTTTGTTTATCAAAAGATACCATTAAGAGAATGAATAGGCAAGCCACAGACTGGGAACAGATATTTGCAATGCTTCTGTGTCACAAAGGATGTGCATACAAAACATATACATATACTTTAAAGGCCTTTAATCAATAAGAAAAAGACACACAACACAATCTTTAAAATGGGCAAAAGACCTGATACAGCATTTCACAAAAGGGGATACAAAAATGGCCATTAAATTTATGAAAAGTTGCTCAACATCATTAGTAAATAGAGAAATGCAAATTAAACCCACTGTGAGATACCACCACACACAACTAGAATGACTAAAATTTAAATGACAGATAATGTCATGTGTTAGTGAGGACACGTCACAACCAGAAGGCTCTTATTTTACTAGAGAGAGTTTAAATTGGTAAACCACTTTGAAAAAAATGCCTGGCAGGTCCTACTAAAAAGTTAAACATAACTACCCTTTAACTCAGCAATTCTATCCCTGAGTAAAAACCCCATAAAAGTGAGCACATATGCCCATCCAAAGACACGTACATGAATGCCAATAGCAGCATTATCTGAAATAGCCCCAAATGGAAACAATCCAAATACAGTAAAATAAACACTAAACTTAAATACATTGTGGTAGATTAATACAATGGAATACTGCTTATCAATGGAAGCATGAAGTATGGTTCATTTAACAACATGTTAAACCTCACAGGCATAATGTTGAGTGAAAGAGGTCAGATACAAATGAGCACCTATTGCATAATTTCTCCTCTATGAAGTTCAAAACTACAGCATGGGGGTCCGTGGAGGAGCACTGACTGGGTGGGGTGAGTGGGCACCACCTTCTGGGAAGCTGGAAATGGTGTGTATCTCTGGGAGGTGATTGCATAGTTGTATATCACATGGAAGTTCATTAAGCCATACACTCAAGATGCCTACACTTTATTGTATGTATGTTATACCTCGGTAGAAAGATAATAAGTAAGATATTTCTTTACGAAAAGCAAGAAGAATATGAGAGAATTAGCCAGATGGTGGTGGGGTGAGCAGAGAAGTCAGGAGAGGGCATCGCAGAAGGGAAGAGCATGCGTGAAGAAGATCTGGGGAAACAGCAATGGTGCGATCGTGCCATGTGGCTGGAGCGTTGAGTGCAGGTAGGGGGGTGGGGGAGGCACAGGAAGGGAGAGAGGCTGGGGAGGGTAGACGGGCCAGAGTGGGAAGAGGGCAGCATAGAACATTGATCACCAGTGTTCATGTGATCTCTTGACTATGCAAGGGCTTCTAAAAGGGCCATGCAGAGGCCTGGCCCTATCCATCCCAGGAAGGACGGCCTTCTGCCAGCTAAAAACCAAGTGGGGAGGAGGATGACTAACCATAAATGTGGTGAGAGATCTTATTGGGGTGGTAAAAATATTCTAAAACTGATTCGTGGTGATGGCCTCATAACATGGTAAATTTTCTTAAAAAAAAATCATCGACTTGGACACTTGAAATGAGTGAATTAGGTGATAAAATATGTTGAAATACAGTTATTTTTAAAATTGGAGGTGAATCCTTTCTTCCTCCTGATTGCCCCTGCTCCGGAGGGCTCTCGGGGATCTTTCCCGCCCTCTCCCTCCACTTGGTCTGGCTCTCCCTCCCCTTTGCCCCATTGCTGCCTGGGTTTCAGCTAGAGAGCACACTCACACCCACCCTCTCGGAGACACCCCCAGCAGATCTCCAGGTAGACAGGACCAGGGGCTAACGATTAGTCCCCAGGTGGCTGCTACCTGCGCTGTCACATAACCCAGAGAAGGAGGGCCCGTTCATTCCCATTTCACAGATGAGAAGACAGAGGGCTTGAGAAATTGAACACTCAAGCTTTCATAGTCAGGAGCAGAGCCTGTGCAGCCTCTGACCTGCTGGGACAGAGTCAGGTCACTGAAAATGTCAGTCTCCATGTGAGGGCCAGTGGGGCAGCCACGGGGCACAGGGGCAGGATGGAGGGGCTGGGTGTGGAATGGTACAGGGCTGGGTGTGGGCGGCCACCCTCACTCACCACTTCTTGCCACTGATGTCATGCTGCTGCACTGTGTAGCCAAAGAAGGCGGTCCTGGAGCCAGGGATGACCCGGGGCTTCCTGGTGTCCATGTTGAAGGTGTCCGTGAACCCTAAGGCAGGGGGAGAGGAGAGGAGAAGAGAGGAGAAGCAGGGGAGTCAGACAGGCAGAGGTGTAGGCCTTGGGCTGTGTCAGGACCCACTGGCAGGTCATGAACCTTGGAGGGTCTTGGCTGTGGGATGAGCATGTTTCCCCATCTTGGGGAGCCCCTGTATGAGATGGCTGACAGTCTCTTCCTGGAAGGGCCCATAGTCTGATGCGAGAGATTCCACCCCTGTCCTGGGGGAGCCTGATATGGCTTCATTGTGCATCCCTTCCATATCTCATGTTGAAACAGGATTCCCAATGTTGGAGGTAGGGCGTGGTGGGAGGTGTTTGGGTCATGGGGGCGGATCCCTCATGAATTGCTTGGTGCCATCCCCTTGGTGATGAGTGAGTTCTCACTCTGAGTTCTCACAGACCTTGGTGTTTAAGAGTGTGGGGCCTCCCCACTCTCTTTCTTGCTCCCACTCTTGCATGTGACACGCTGGCTTCCCTCTGCCTTCCACCATGATTGGAAGCTCCCTGAGGCCCTCATTAGAAGCAGATGCTGGCATCATGATTCCTGTACAGTCTGCAGAACAGTGAACCAAAATAAACGTCTTTTCTTTTCTTTCTTTCTTTTTTTCTTCCCCCCCCCGAGACAGAGTCTCACTCTGTGGCCCAGGCTGGAGCACAGTGGCTCGGTCTTGGCTCATTGCAACTTCTCCTCCTGGGTTCAAGCGATTCTTGTGCCTCAGCCTCCCAAGGAGCCAGGACTACAGGGACATGCCATTGTGCCTGGCTGATCTTTATAGATATTTTTTAGTAGAGACAGGGTTTCACCGTGTTGGCCGGGCTACTGTTTTCTTTATAAATTACTCAGTCTCAGGTATTCCTGTATAGCCCCACAAAGAAGGGCCTAATACAGACCCTGTACATGGATAGGGGAGGCATAAAACCTGCTCTCAAAGAGACCCGGTGTGAATGGAAGACCTGTCCTTCCCCCAGGGAATTCCCGATTCGACCAGGGAGAGACAGCTGCCCTCCTTCTCCATCACTCCTTCCTCCCACCTGCTTCTTCCGGCTTTTGTTGGTTTCCTCTTTTTCATCCCTCTCATTTTCGTCCTCTCTCCTGCTCTCCCTTCTCTTCCCTCCTCCTCCCCTCATTACCCCCTCTCCTATCTGCTGAAGAGTCAGGGAACTGACATCCCCCTTCCCCTGCAAGCCTGAGGTCCCAGTGGCCATGGGCTCCGGCACTGGGCTCCCCAATTCCCTCTGAACCAGTTGGCAAAGCTCCATCTGGCTTCGGCAGGGGCTACTTTTTGGCAGGGGCAACTGAAGCGAGCACAGAGAAAGCCCCATGACCCTTTTGCCCTGCCCCAAGGGTCGCCCCTGTTTGTTTAAGTCACCTGTCAATTAACTAATTCTTCCTGGCGGGAAGCCTGTGTTAAGCCAAATGCTTTACCCCTTTGGGCAAATCACAAGAAGTAACAAAATAACAACTCACATCTGTATAGTACTTTCGGTTTCTGGGCCTCCTCACATCTGCCATCATTTGCTGTCACAGGACCTTGGAGAATGAGTGCGCATCATCCTCACTTGGCAGATGCAGTTGGTACAGCACCAGAGAGGTTAAGAGGTTTGTCCAGGGGTGCACAGCAGGCCAGTGGTAGCATCAGAACTAGGGCCTCAGACACCTACTCTGTGACGCCTCCCCACAACAAGGCATTTTCAGGGCACATCTGGCCTTGATACCCATCCAAACTTGGGGCCCATTAAATTTGAGGGGTGGGATCTTGCCACGAGTCAAAACTTTTAGATAAGTGAAAATGAATTGGCAGAACAGACTTTTTATCATTGTGGCCCCTTTCACATATAGGATACTTATTAAGTTGCAAAGACCATTCACATGTATGTTATCATTCAATCTCTGTGACAACCCCGTCAGGTGGGCAGCAAAGGGAAAACAGAGGGTCAGAGAGGTTAACTGACCTGCCCAAGGACCCAAGCCCGTTGGTTAGGGCCTCTGAATTTGAGGGTTGGGCCCGCACACGAGTGCCCCACTCTCCTTCCCCTGGGCACTGACCCCCTTCTCAGTATTCAAGGGTGAAGCCCTGGGGCACTTACTTGAATAAGGCCTATTGTACAAGTTCCATCATTAGAGTCATAGAATTAAAGGCCCCAGAGGTAAAACTGAGGAACCTTCAAGTAGGGATGTTAGATACGTGTTATCTTATTGAGCATGCCAATTGCTCGTGGGCACTTCTGGAGCACTGAGTTAGGAAAGATTCTGAGGTCAAGTCTGGGCTCAGTAGGCAAGAGAAGGGTGACTGATAGCAGTACCTGCTACGGGTACAGGGGAGGACAGTGGCGGCAAGTGACTATGTAGCTGTCAACTCTGTCTTCATGATTCCTAATCTGCCACATGGATTTAGTGTCATGGCCCTGGAGTAGTGGTTGGGGAAGAAGAGTATGTGGACCGGTTAGTGCTTTGTTTACAGAGCCCATGGCATAAATAAACTTATCAGCCTGGTTAGCAGCAGGCGGCCTTGGAGAAGAGGACTCTGTTCAGGTGAACACAGAATCCTGAAGAACACAGGTCCCTGGCCAGTGAAGGCATATCACAGAGGAAAGAGAGAGAGACACCAGTGTCACCTGTGCAGAGCTGGGAGCCTGGTGGGCACAGGGGGTTACAGAAGTAGTGTTTCAGTGGCAGAGAGAAATTTACCCTCTCTCCAAATCTGTCTCAGGAATGAACACACACATATGCGCGCGCGCGCACACACACACACACAAACACACAAATATACATGTATGCATGCATGTGCACACACACAGACACACACATGCACAGGCCACATACACCCTGATTGTGGACGGCACTTTGCCTGGCTTCCTGGTGCCCACTAGAGACTAGGACTTCCCCTTCCTGCATCTGACCCAGCAGGAAGAGGAAAGTATGTTCTAGCTGTCAGGAAGTCCAGACCACCTACCACTTCCAGGCCTACAGAGGGGTGAGGGCCAGTGAAGATGAAGCCACAGATTGTGTCTTTGGGGCCTTGTCCACCCCATGCCCTCTATCAGTGCTTCTTGTGCAACCATGGCCAGAGGGACCCTTCCAAGACCTGTGAGATCCCATCACCTCTCAGCTCCACTCCCTCTATCAATGAGTTTTCCACCCCATCAAAGCCAAGGCCAAACTCCTCATTGCAAGGCCCTCCATGATCTCACCCCATTCACTCTGCCGCACTAATTTCTACCCTCTCCTCCTCCTCTGCTCCAGTCACACTGACCCTCTTGCTGTCCTTCCAACGTCAGACTCGTTCTCTGCTTAGCGTCTTTGCTGTGGCTGTTCCCGCTTCCTGGAATGCTCTTCCTCCCATACCTGCAAGGCTCCCTCCAGTCTTAGAATCTCTGTTTCAATGCCGTCTTGTTCATCACCAGGCCATCACAACACCCCGGGGATCCCTTCCTGTGCTCTATGTTTCCTCATAGCACTTATCACAAACACATGACATTTATTTGTTTATTGTCACGTGGCTGATAGTTAGAATATTCCTATAGTCTGTAAGTGCCGTGGGACTCTGCTGTGTCCTCACTGCTGTATCCTCAGTGCCTTGAATGCAGGTCCAGTTCATAGATATTGGTTGACTGAACAGTTAGAGACCAGGGCCCTTATTTGTCTGGGTCAATCTCTCCCCTCAGTGAGGAAAAGGAGAAAGGAACGAATGATGAGCACTGATATACTCCAGGCACGATTCTAGGCATCTAACCATGAGTTTTACATTAATCAATTAAATCTCACACCAACCCTGTGAGACAGATATGATCACACCTCTGGGATATTAAATAGTTTTCCCCAAATCACTCAACTGGGGACAGATTAGCTGGAAAAATGACCACATATCTTGGGGTGCTGGGGTGATGTGTTCTCTTCCCTCCCTAGATCAGCCTTTCATAAGAAGCACTCACTGGAGAGAAGGGAAGATTCCTTTCAGAGAAGAGGGCCTCTGCTTCCTGCCCTAGGTCCCACCGCCTCTGCCTTTGGGTTCCAGTTGGGAGACACAATGGGAGGGAAAGCCAGCCACCCGTGTTCCATCCTGCAGCCAAAGTGAGGTGCCCAGTGAGGGGGTGGTGGGGGCCGAGGGGGAGGTGAGACTAGTCCTAAACAGAGCCCCAACCTCACTGGGGACAGGATTAGTGAAATCTGGCCCCAAGGAAGAGGCATTAAATTACAAAGTGCTGGTTTCTTTCCCAGAGACAAGTTGGCATTTGCTTCTGACCAAACCGAACCAACCAGAGAGTGGATTTCCTAAAAATTATGTCAGTCAAGTCCATCTCTCTGACCTCGGCTCCTGACAAGATCTCTGGCCTCCTCCTTTTATGGTGGATGGGTTTCATGTTTGGGAAAAGTACTTTTCTCAGAGATTGATGACTGCCAAATACCAACAAGATAAAATAAAGTTGTTTTGATGGGAACGAACAGGCCGATTGCAGAGATGTTGGGAGCCTGGTTGGGCAGCTTGCCACTGTTCTGCCCTTGATATTGATGACAGAGGGGGAAAAAAGCCACAATTCCTGGGCTGCTGTCCTGTGGGCCATGGCCAAAGTTACGTCAGCTGTTGCTCCCTTTCTCAGAATCTTGTCTGTCTGTCAAAAAAAGCATCAGTCCGTCTCAAGAAGGGATGAAAACAACATCAAGCCAGAGCACCACTTGGGGCTCACAGTTCTCAAAGCCACTCCACTCCCTGCAGGTTAAGGTGGAGGCCAGGTGGGGCAGTCCCGGTCCCAGGTGCTGAGGGCTGCTGGCCAGCGTATGGCTAAGGCGATTCGACAGCTCAGCGGGGAGAGTTCGCTCCAGCTTAAGGAGTGTCTGCTGTGCTGTTCCATTTCCCTGCCTCTCCTCCTCCTCCCAAATAGCTTCCCAGGGATCTTGGGAGAAAGTCCAAAATGTTCCATGTGGCCCCATGGCCCTCAGCCTCTCCCCAGCCTTGTCTTGTGGGAGTTTTTCTCTGGGTCCCTTTTCTGCTCCCTCAGATGCACCTTGCTTCCCCTGCCTCAGGGCCTCTGCATGTGCCATTCCTCTGCCTGAGCCTCTCTGATGAGCTTCCCATCACCTTCAAACCCCAGCATAACTGCATATCCTTCCCTGGTCTCCCCTGGGAAGCTTCTCTGATACATTGATTACACCAGATCTTGCTTAATGATCTCATCACCCCTGTGCCTTATTAATGGGTGACTGGTGACCTCTTTCTTTCTTTTTTTTTTGAGGCCAGTCTCAGCTCCACAGGCTGGAGTGCATTGGCGGGATCAATCTCACAGCTCCGCCCTCCCTGGGATTCCTTCCATTCTCCTGTCTCAGCCTCCCGAGCAGGTGGGACTACAAAACCATGCCACCTTGCTTGACTAGTTTTATGCTTTAGTGGGCGGGGGGTTTTCACAGTGCTTCAGTGGGATGCCAGTCTCACAAGCCTGGAATAAAAGCTGCGTCTGCGGCCTCCCCAAAGTGCTGGGATTACAGGCTTGAGCCACCCCGCCCGGCCGACCTCTCCTTTTCTTATCACAGTTAGTAATTCCACTCCATGGATGTGACTGTCTGATTACTCCTGTCTCCCGCATCAGGACTCAGGCTCCATGAGGGCAGGATGGGGTCTGTTCACTACTTATTGTTGGGTCTAGCACTTAGCACAGGGAATGAGTGGAGGGCAAAATAAGAAGAGAGATGGGTCCTACCAGCTTGGGAGAGTGACTCACAGGAAGCATGTGGAGTGCAAGTGTGCCCTGCAAGCAGATGTCATGGTTGTTAGAGAGAAGGATCATGCGGGCTGGGTGCTCGGGAAGCTTCTGGAGGTGTGATTCTGGCCTTGAAGGGCCATGTGGAGGAATAGGTGAAGTGGCCCAAAGGTGTTAGGCAGGCGTTCCTGGTGCAAACGTGGAGCCAGGGAAAAGAAGAGAACAGCCTACTTGGGTGGAGGTGTCAGGAATTGCCCGGCTCCCCCTGCCATCCTGCCAGGCTCCTTGAGAGTCAGGCCAGACATGAAGAGAGGATGGGCTTTCAGTTCTGGGAGAACTTGGTTAGAAGCCTGGCTCTAGCACTCATTCATAAGTGGGTGACCCTGGGGAGTTACTCTCCCTTTCTGGTTCTCAGTTTACTCATCTATAAAATAGGAATAAAAATATCTATCCAGAAAAGTGGTTGGCAAGACTAAAGGGAGTAGCAAACCTCTGGCACTGCCTGGTGCAGGGAAGGTATTCAATACTTCTTGGTTGAACTGAACTGGATCAAGATGCCCTGTTTCCTGAGCTGGCCTCAGTGCTTTTGTCCATGCTGTTCACCATGCCTGGACGGCCTTTCTTCCCTTTGTCCTACACTTTCAAGGCCCGCCTCTGATGACACCTCTGCTACAAAGTGATCCTTCCTCTGGGGCCCTCAGCATGGGCTGCTCATAGCTCTGTTACTCCCTGCCCTGCATAACAGCTGCCTTCCCATCTGCCTTGCTCTCTTAGGTTATATGCTATTCAAGGCCACATCCACGAATGGCTTTTATGTTTGCCCAGTGCCCAAAAGATGCAGATAGACTTGCCTACTGGATTTCTCACCTTCTGAGAATCTGTTTTCAGAATCAGTACCTGTTGGCGCCTCCTGCCTTAGTTTACCTCCTAGCTCCCTGATTTAGGTACTGATAGTAGGTACTGATAGGTAGTACTGATACTCTACCTATCGGTACTACCTGATTAGGCAGGTACTGATAGTCGCCTACCACTTAGATAACAATAATAAAAATAATTGTGTACATGCACAAAGCTCTTACTATGTACCAAGCTCTATTCTGAATGTATTTCATGCTTATAACAACCTTTTGGAGTAAGTATATTATCATTCTCATTTTAAAGATGAGGAAACTGAGGCACAAAGAAGGTCAGCAACTGGCCAAGGTCATACAGCTAGGAAGTGGCCGGGATGACTTTGAGGCCTCACGGGTCCCGTGCCATCCAGCCCATCACCATCAGGTCTTCCTCTTCCTTTTGAGTCACTCACTGTCCTCAGTTTCTTGAGTGCTCCCTGGAGTGGCCTCAGCCAGGCTTGTCCCCTCCTACACACCTCTTCTTCTTCAGACTTATCCATCCCAGCCACATGCTCTAAGATCCTGCTCAATACAGAACTGACTGGTGACTCCCTGACCACAACAAGTGGAGCATAGCAGACCTGGTATACCAGAAGGATGGGGCCACAGTCACAAGGACCTTGAAAGTCTGGATGAAGCACCAGGTTGGAGCTGACGGCCAGAGGAAGCCGCTCTGTGGAACCTAAGCGTGAACACCTCCCAGCAGCCTCCCCGCAGCCCTGCCCCGGGCTTCCGCTGGTTCTTTGGGCTCCGTTCCATATTGCACATGCACCTGTGTAAGCAAGAGCTTTCATTTGCCTTGGATGGAGGGTGCTGGGATGGGGCGAGGGAGGCGGGGTTTATCACTAAGAATCTCTGGTATTATCTTCCTCTTCCTAGTTTTACTTAGGCCCCAAGAATCTTCATGTCTAAAAGCAAATCACAGACAGGGAGAGGAGGAGAGAGAAAAGACCATAAGCTGGCCTAAGCAAAAAGATATGGCAAAGTGAACTTCTTGCTGCTATGGGGGAAAAAAACAACCCATTCGAAAGTGAGGAAGTAATGAGTTTCAGATGGCTGACTGTTCCACATCCTCTGCATTACTGCCCCTTTTGCCCCAGTGAGTAGGGAACATGTGGGGGTTCTTGCTCTGCTGTCAGCCAGCCTTCCCTTCTGCCCAAGGCCATCATTTCAAAGAGGCATCTAGAAAGGCAATGCTAGGTTTGGGAGCATTGCTGGAGGCCCAAGGACCCTAGTCTAGTCTCCTGTAATAGGCACTAGTGAGACAGAGCAAGGGAGGGATGAGGGGATGTGGTCCCCACATCAGAGAAGCTTCTAGCTAGTTGAGGGAAGAAGGTCTCCATTAGAGAAGAGCTTGGGAAGTCCTCTGACTCTGGGGAGAAGCAGGGATCCTGCCCTTGGGGACCTACTGCTCTCACAGGGGACCTAGTAACTCTGCCCTCACCCTGGGAAGCCCCCAGGCAGGCAGGGAGTGTGTGGTTCTGCCCCCATGGGCAGGTGCATGGCCAACAAAGAACTCACAGTGGACTGTGAGCATCCCATGGGCAGCAACTCTGCCTGCATTGCCACACGGAGCGTGTGGAGTGAATATTTAAGTAATAGGATTAGACGTGTACACTGAGCAGAGCTGATTCCACACAATCTTCTCCCCATCTAGGACTGAGCAATGTGAGGAGGAGAACTGGGTTCTATTTATCCCTTTATGCCACCATAAGGCCTGGTGCTCAGAAAAATGTGTTGAGTTAAAGTAGAAAATTCAGCTCTAACAACAACAACTTATCAACAACAACAACAACCCTGGAGTGGCTTCACCCAGGCTTATCCCCCTCCCACACACTCCTTCTTCAAGACTCACCCATCCTAGACCCATGCCCTCTGCTCGCTGCAGAACTGATTGGGGGCTCCCTCATCGCAACAGGCAGAGCACAGGGGACCAGGTATACCAGAAGGATGAAGCCAGAGTCCCAAGGGCTTAAAAGTCTGGATGAAACAGCAGATGGGAGCTGACAGCCAGAGGAAGCCCCTCTGTGGCAGAAGAGAGGAACTGGAGGCACAGCGATCCCGTAACTTGTCCCAAGTCACACATCTAGTGGGTAGCAGAGCTGAGATGCAAAAACAAGTGGTCCTGCTCCAGCTTGCATCATTGGTCTCAGTTCTTCCCTTCTCTGTATGCACACTCCTTGCCTCGGGACTTTGCAATTCCTGCCTCTAAAAGAGCAGAGTATATTTCCCCCAACCACTTGACTTTGGGCTAGGCCATCTGAGCAGAAGTAATGTGTGCCCATCCCCAGCCTTGGCCTTAGGATGCCTTATCTATTTCTGCTTGCTTGCACCTCTGGCAGCAACGTGAGACGTCTAGTCCACTGACCCCAGGAAAAGAGTGAGAGGTATTCGGAGCAGAGCTGCCCCAGCTGAGTTGTTGCTCCAGCCCAACCTAGCTGAGGTCAGCACCCCCAAACTCACGAGCAAGCCCAGTGAGCCCAGCAGAGCCACTCAGTTGAGCTTAGCTTGGACCAGTTCACTCCCCCACCCTCAGCTGACCCCAGATATGTGAACTAAACAATTATTATTGTGTGCCACTAAGATCTGGGGGAATTATTTGTTACAGGACATTATTATAGCAATTGATAATTGATGCAGCTTAGCTCTTAAGTGATGGACCATCAGGGAGGAGGAACGATGTCACAGAGTGATTGGACAAAGAGGAGAAGAGGAGCTGGGGATCTTTGGGGACTCGTGGTTTCTGGGGTAGTACCCCAATCATTTCCTACTCAAGATCTCATCAGGAAGGCCCAACATTAGGCAGGGCTGGGCCCAGGCCTACCCTGTCAGGGAGAAGTATGGCCTAACAAGCAAATCATGGCCTCTTCCTGCCTCAGCCATGTGCCAGGCCTGGTGGTTGGGTTGTCCTGAATCACTCAGGGAATGGCAGACGCAGACCCATGGCCAGCCAGGCACCCAACACAGATTCTGTGCTCTGGAGCAGCTCTGTGCAGAATGGAGCCTCCAGAGCATGAGGCCTCCTTCACCTCATTTTCTCTCTTTCCAGTTGCTAGGGGGCATGACACAAACTCCCCATTAGACAAGCTACTATTGGGTCAAAGGTGGTGTGTAGCAAATATGCTGTGAAGGAGGGGTAACTTATTTCTTTTTTTTTTTTTGTGATACAGAGTCTCATTCTGTCGCCCAGGCTGGAGTACAATGGTGTGATCTCGGCTCACAGCAACCTCTACTCCCAGGTTCAAGCAATTCTCCTGCCTC